>NW_027397119.1:1699401-1845692 GCF_003265705.2 Callorhinus ursinus
AAGGAAGGAAGGAAGGAAGGAAGGAAGGAAGGAAGGAAGGAAGGAAGGAAGGAAGGAAGGAAGGAAGGAAGGAAGGAAAGGAAATTTTCCTAACTCAAAGTTCATCAAGTAATCCCTCATATTGCCCAAGAAAACATAAAAGTTTTGCTTTAAACTTTGAAGTATTTTATTTATCAGAAACTGACTTTTGCATATAATATGAGATAGAAATCCTACACTTACCTAAATGTCCTAGGACTAATTACTGAATAGTAGACATATTCCACACTGATCTTCCATGCCACTTCTGCATTGTATCAAATTTCTGTATATGTGTAAATCTGTTTATGATCTGGCTGTTCTCTCCCGATGACTATTAGTTTATCTAACTCAATATGTATGCATGTCCTAATTGCATTACTTTTACAATCTGGATATCTGATATCTGTTCCATGTGCATTTTAGAGGAATGTGTATTCTCTGCTGCTTTTGGATGGAATATTCTATATATACCTATTAAATCTATGTGGTCTAATTTGTAATTTAAGGCTGATGTTTCCTTATTGATTTTGTGTTTGGATGATGTAAGTGGGATATTAAAATCCCCTACTATTATTGTATTGCTATCAATTTTTCCCTTTGGGTCTGTTAATATTTGCTTTATATATCTTGGTACTCCTATGTTGAGTGCATATATATTAATAAATATTATATCTTCCTTGCTGGATTGACCTCTTTATCATTATGTAGTGCCCCCCTTTGTCTTTTATGACAGTCTTTGTTTTAAGGTTTACTTTTTCTGACACAGATACAGCTACACCAGCTTTCTTTTTGTTTCCACTTGCATGGAATATTTGTTTCCATTCCTTCACTTTCAGTCTATGTCCTTACTTCTGAAGGGAGTCTCTTGTAGGCAGTATATAGATGTGTCTTTTTTTTAATCCATTCAGCCACACTATGTCTTTTGATTGAAGAATGTAGTCCATTTACATTTACATTTACATTTTAAGTAATTATTGATAAGTATGTGTTTGTTGCCTTTTAGTGAATTGTTTTTGTTTCTGCCTGTTCCTTTTATGGCCTTTTTCTCTTATGGTTTCATGATTTTTTTTTTTTTGTATGTTATATTTAGATTCCTTTCTCATTTTCTTTTTGTGTGCTTACTTTAAAATTTTTCTCATTGGTTACCTTGAGGTTCACATATCTCATCCTATGTGTATAGTAGTCTGTTTTTATTTGATAGCAACTTAAATTTGAACACACTCCCAAGCCCTATATTTTCACTCCCTGTGCTGTGTTTCATGTTTTGATGTCACTTTTTATGTATCCCTTAACTAATTATTGTAGTTATAGTTAATCTTATTACTTTTGTCTTTCAATGTTTTTAGTGACTTTATAAGTGATTAATCTACTACCTTTACTATATATTCACATTTTCCAGTGAGATTTTTCTACTTTCATGTTTTCTTGTTATTAATCAGTGCCTACGTTTTTGCTCGGAGAAGTCACTGTACTATTTCTTGTAAGGTCAGTATAGTAGTGATGAACTCTACTAGCCTTTGCTTATCTGGAAAACTCTTTATCTCTGCTTTAAATGTGAATGATAATCTGTCAGCTATGATATTCTTAATTGGAAGTTGTTTCTCCCTTTCAGCACTTTGAATATGTTATGCCACTCCTTTCTGCCTTGTAAAGTTTCTGCTGAAAGCCTTATGGTGTATCCCTTGCATGTAACAATTTGTTTTTCTCTTGCTGCTTTCAAGATGTTCTCTTTATTTTTAACTTTTGACATTTTAACTATAATGTGTGTTGGTGTGGTTCTCTTTGGGTTCATCTTATTTAGAACTCTTAGGGTTTCCTGAACTTGGATACCTGTTTCCTTTTCTACATTAGGGAATATCTTAGCCATTCTTTCTTCAAACAAGTGTTCTGCTTCTTACTCTTTTGTTTTCAGGGACCCCAATAATGCAAATGTTATTCTGCTTGATGTTGTCCCAGAGGTCCCTTGAGTTATCTTTATTATTTTTAATTCTTTTTTCTTTCTGCTGCTGTGTCTGGGTGAGTTTTATTGATTTATCTTCCAGCTCTTTGATCCGTTCTTCTGTTTCATCCAGTCTGCTATTGAACCCTTCTAGTATACTTTTTAGTTCAGTTATTGGGTTCTTTAACTCTATAAATTGTGTTTGGAACTTTCTTATATTTTCTATCTCTTTGTTGAAGTTTTTACTGTATTCATACATTCTTTTTTTGAGCTCAGTGAGCATCTTTATGACCACTGCTTTGAACCCTTTGTCAGATAGATTACTTATCTCCATATAATTAAGGCTTTTTTCTAAGGTTTTGTCTTCGTTCATTTGGAACATTTTTCTCTGTTTCCTCATTTTGCTTGACTTTCTGAGTTTGTTTCTGTGAATTAGGCAAACCAGCTACCTCTCTTGGTCTTGAAAGAGTGGTATTGTGTAGATGATGACCCTTCTGATTTAACCTTGCCGTAGTTCTTGGTTGTCTCTTGACCCTTTGTGATTATCTAAACTGCCCAGTTTATTCTTGATATGTCCCCACTGTTGAGGTTGTACCAAGACCTGTCAGTGATGCAAGGGCCTCATTTAGCATCTGGTTTCAGGCTGATTAGAAGCCAGACCCTCAGGCCGCAGCTTTTAAAGTGTGCAGTTATACATGGATTGTGGAGCTTCAGTTGTAATTCCTGCTGGCCTCCAGACCGGGAAATATGGAGATGTTCCTTGGGTGATTGTTGCAAAAATTGGGGCTCCAGACATGTGTATAAGCTATTTTCTGGGAAGTCTTGTCAAGCTGTAGCAATGTCAAGGGGGTGCACAAAGATGGTGTCTCCCTGCTTACATTTCCTGGGAGCACCTCCTTAGTCTCTAGATGTGTGGGAAACCTGAAGTTCCGGGCTAAGTGAATAGGCCTTTTTCACAGAAAGACTGGCATTTGTGTTTCAGTCTGCTGTATTTGCAGTGTCCTGGGAGTGGTTGCCTGCAAAAACTGTCTTTCTGGTTTTTGGAGCCCCATCGAGCTCTGGAATGCCATTCCTCTTGGCCACCAGGGCCAAGTGATCAAAGGGGATCCCCTGTGTGAATTTCATGTGCCCACTGGCTTTACAGCTGGAGTATGTAGGAGGCAGGACACACTTGCTGGCTGTAGAAAAACAGTGCAAAATGGCTTGACTGCCTGCACCCACTGGCTTCATCAAGTGAGAGAGTACCTTGCTTTAGGCTATGAGTAGGTGAATGACACTGCCGCTCCTGCTCACCAGCCCCCTCCATGGGGTGGGAGAATGTCTCAACTACCTACAGTCACAGATTTTAATTAGGAAGGGGGAGAATGCTTCCAATGCTTATGCTTGTCCAACACAGCCAGGGAGCTGGGGAACACTGCAACCTCTCAGGCTCGGTGGGCTCAGCAAGTGGCAACACTGCTCCCTCTTCCGCACTCATCCCAGCAAGGTGATGGGGATGGTGTTCTACCTGAACTTGCTTGCCTATGCTAGCAGATCATAGGGAGAGTACAACAGTAGCATCTACCAGTGCTTCTGTCCCCAGGGAACATCTCAACTGTACCCCACCCCTCCTGCCAATGCCCCCAGATCAGCAAATGAATCTCCCTCACACAGGGCATTTCAAACTGCTATTTTTACTCTGGGTCTGGGGGCTGGTGAGGCCATACTAAAGCCATCCAAGAGGGGAATTTCAGTTTCCTATAGCACTTTGGGACCCCCAGATGTCAGCCCCATTGGTTTTCCAAGCCAGACATTCTGGGGTTCATCATTCTGGTGTGGATCCCAGGGGCCAGGGTGCCTGATGTGGGGCACCAACCTGTTGCTCCTCCAAGAGAAGCACCTGTCTGGTAAGATCCCTCCCTGTTGTGTGTCGGAGCAACTGGGGTGGAGTTTTTTGGGAGACCATGTCTCTGCTTCTCCTACCTAGGTCAGTGTAGTCCTTTTATCTTTTGTTACGAAGAACAGTTCATTCTGTTTTCAGATCTTTTTTCGCAGGGATATGATGCATATGTAGCTATAGATTTTTTTTAAGATTTTATTTTTTTTAAATGTTTTTATTTATTTATTTGATAGAGAGACAGCGAGAGAGGGAACACAAGCAGGGGGAGTGGGAGAGGGAGAAGCAGGCTCCCTGCCTGATGCGGGGCTCGATCCCAGGACCCTGGGATCATGACCTGAGCCGAAGGCAGACACCCAACTACTGAGCTACCCGGGCACCCCGTAAGATTTTATTTTTAAGTAATCTCTACACCCAATGTGGGGCTCGAACTTACAACCCCGAGATCAAGAGTCGCATGCTCTACCAATGAGCCAGCTAGGTGCCTCTGTAGCTGTAGATTTGGTGTGTCCCTGGGAGGAGGTGAGTTCAGGATCTTCCTATGCCACCATCTTGGACCCTCCCCCATAATGAGTTTTTAATGTTAGTTATTCTGTTTTTCATTTGTGAATTTCCACTTAGTTGTCATTACAATCTGTCTGGCTCTCAAAATCTTTAATATTGTTTCTGTCTTATATTTTCAATTCCAATTTTTATTTCTTCAAGCATTTTAGATCATTACTTTATATTCTGTAACCAATATGGTTGTCAGAGTATACTGTTTGTTATTTATGTTTCTCTTGCTCATGATACCTTGATTCTTCATGTCCTTCGTAATTTTGTGTTGTAGAATCAAATCAGCAGGATTTTTTCCTATAGGAATCTTATGGGGCGGGCATATCTCTCTAGAGAGAATTTATTTCTCTCATTTGGCTTCTGTCAGGCAACCAGCATTTCTACTAACTTAGGATAAATTCTTATTTTTATCTTGGTCTGGATTTTAATGGACTAAGTAGGTTTAATGAACTGAATTGTGTACTTCTCTCAAATTCATATGTTGAGTCCTAACCCCTAATGTGACTGCATTTGTAGATAGGGCCTTTAAAAAAGTATTAGGTTTAAGTGAGGTCATAATGGTGAGGCCCTAATCCAGCATGGCTGGTGTCCTGTCCGTATAAGGAGGAGAGGGAGAGACACCAGGGATGCATGTGCACAAAGGGAAGACCGTGTGAAGATAAGGAGAGAAAACAGTGATTTGCAAGCCAAGGAGAGAGGCCTCAGAAGAAACCACACCTGATGATATCTTAATCTTGGATTTCCAGCCTCCAGACTATGAGAAAATAAATTTCCGTTAGTTAAGCAATCTAGACTGGGAATTTTGTTATTGCAGCCCTAGCAGGTTAATACAGTAGGAAATGAAACTTTTAACCTCCAACTCATGGGTAGGCAGACCTCTCTTTACAAATTTTCAGGGGCGTCTAGGCAGAGACATACAAGTTTCATTCCTACTGTCACTACCAGTAGACAGATTTGTTTTACAGTCCACCCATTCACTAAGGGCAGGGCTGTGAATAGGGTGAATTAAGTGCCTTACTGGCTTCACCATAGTCCTGGCCATGACTAAGGGTAGCTTAGCTTTTTGAATGTCTAAACTATATAACAGGATCTTGGCTGAAAGTACTTACCTGGCACAGGCCAAGGCCAAATATCCTGTCTTCATTCAGCCATTAAAACTCAAGCATTATAGGTTTTTTTTAAATTTTTATTGTTATGTTAATCACCATACATTACATCATTAGTTTTTGATGTAGTGTTCCATGATTCACTGTTTGTGCATAACACCCAGTGCTCCATGCAGAGTGTGCCCTCTTCAATACCCATCACCAGGCTAACCCATCCTCCCACCCCCCACCCTTCTAGAACCCTCAGTTTGTTTTTCAGAGTCCATAGTGTCTCATGGTTCATCTCCCCCTCCGATTTCCCCCTCTTCATTCTTCCCCTCCTGCTATCTTCTCTCAAGCATTATAGTTACCAAGACTAACAAATTTCCCCAGAGCAACAGTAGTGCCAGAGATGAATTACCACTTTGATGTTAAGCTCAGTTTTTGGTTTTTGCTACCTAGCTTTTTTTTTTTTTACTTTTTCAGATTTAACTATGCATTTAAAAATACATTTAAAAATTTTCCCATTTAGATTTTTTGTAAGGGGTGTTTTTAAACATATCTTCTGTGCTATATTCCTGGAAACCAAAGTTCCTTTTGTCTTTTTATAAGCCTAAGAAAACCATTCCCAAAAGCCTCCCTGCGGAAATTCCCCCATGTCTCATTGGCCAGGAATTTGCATAAATCGGTAGATGCAGGAAGAATGGGATTTCCAAGATTGATTTAGACTAGTCCAAATTTTTCTCAGGGGCCCATGGGGGAGGAAAGGACAATGAAACAAATTTGGGAAATAGGGAATGAATAACTATTGTGGAGACAAAATGGGATGCCTACAACATAGATAATTTAGGGGAGATTGAGTAGATTAGTCTGACTAGTACAGAGTGACCTAGAGTGTAACAGGACATAAGACTAGAAAGGTATTTCAGGGGTCAAAGTAAGGGAGTACCATAAATGCCTAGCTAATGAGTCCATATTTTATCCTACATGTAAAGTTGTGACATTAGGGCTTTTTGAACCAGAAAATGACTATAAGAATGGTGTGTTAAGTACTGTTATTTTGACAACAGTGTTAAGAAATAATTAGGGAAGGTGGAGACTAGATAGAGGCAGTAGTTATAATTCAGGAGTCTTTTGCAGTAACTTAGGCATACAGTGACAACAACTTAACCAGGTAAAGCTGTAATAAGAATTTAAAGGAAGGGAAACACATTATGAGAGAAGAATGAATAAAATTCGGTGACTGAATTGGATATAGGATAAATTAGGGGGGGGAAAGGCAAAGATTTCATTTACTTAAATAAAATATCTGATAGTGTGATAAAGACTTAGAGTCAGGTTATTGGGTTTCAGTTCCAGCTCTGCCATATCCTAGGTAGTTACTTTGGACAAATTACTTAGAAATTTCGATCATCAGTTCTACAATTTGTAAAAATGGAGATAATTATATATTTACTATCCTAAATTTTGTGAGAATTAAATGAAATAGAGTTTCTGAATGTACACTGAAAATTATGTAAGACTATAAGTGTTTGCTAGGGGATCTCTACCATATACAACATTTAGATTGGGTACTGCAACAGAAACTAGTAGATATGACCCCATTCTTTAAGGTTATGGCTCCGTGTGGAGAGAAGGGACACATGATTATTCAGGTCCTAAGAGGGTATGAAGAACAAAGGGCTATAGGGATAAACCAGAGATGGCAAATATAGAGTTAGATATGTTTCATGTCTACTTTACATCTTGGTAAGGCAATATGGCTAGTGAATGAAGTCACTTCCAGGCTGAGATTTCAATGAATTTAGCGGTAATATATTAGAAAATAGTGCACCCAATGAGGAAAGAAGACTTAATTCCTGGATCACTACTTGAAGGAGGTCTGACCAGGAGAGCTGACTGACCAGACACATCCTCAATGGGTTTTACATGAGTAAGAAATAAAATTTCATTGTGTAAATTCACTTAGATCTTGGTATCATTTGTTATTGCAATCAGCCGCCTTTGACTAAAACATGGAGTTTAAGAGAGTATTGCAGTTAACCACCGATGTAATACAAATTACCTCAGTACTTAGTAGGCTGAAACCAACAGCCACTTAAGTTGGTCATGACTCTGTGGGCAGCAATTTGGGCAGGCCCAGTTGAGCAGTTCTCTTCTTCCTAGAAATCACTCATGAGGCTGTATTTATAGGACAGATTTCCTGGGGCTGGATGGTCTAAGATGGCCTTATTCACATCTTAGTGATGCTGGATGCCAGCAATGGTGCTTCGATTTTTCTTCCCAAGACCTCTGCAAAAACCTAACATGGGCTTGATTGCATCATGATCTCATGCTTCCAAAGAAAAGAGGGGAAGTTCAGTGCACAAATGCTATTCAAACAACTGCTTGTGTCACATTTGGTAAAGTCACACTGGCCAAAGCAAGTGGTGTAAAAGTTCCAATTCAAGTAGGAAAGATAAACCCCACCACTTAGTGGGAGGAGAGGCAAAAATCACAACATGAGGGAATATGAGTATATGGATGGGGGGATTTACTGAGGTCAATTTTACAAACAAGCCATCACAAAGATTGAGAGATCACATTATTTATATATGTGTGAAATTTTTGAAGGGAGAAATGGTATTTTAGGTGGACCTGCAAAAACATTTTATCAGACTTAAAACAACAATTCACTCTCACAATTCAGAGGACTAGAAGTCCAAAATCCAGGATGGCTGCATTCCCTCCAGGGGATCAAAGGGAGAATACATTCCTTGCCTCTTCCAGCTTCTCAGGGCTGTCCCAGCATTCCTGGGCTTATGGCTGTATCACTCATATCACTCCATGTTCACATGGCCTTCCCCGAATGTCTCTTACAAAGACACTTGTCATTGGATTTAGACTCTTCCTAACCCCCAGCCCCCTGATAATCCAGGATGATCTCCTCATCTTAAAATCTTTAGGTTAATTACATCTGAAAACACCCTTCCCCCCTCCCCCAAAAAGTAACATTTACAGATTCCAGAGATTAGAACATGGACATATATTTTGGAGGGCCACCATTAGCCCACCAGAGGTCTAAATATCAATGAAAAGCAGAGGTTGTGAAATCAGATTTTTAAAAAAGACCCAACTAAATGATGCCTATAAGAAAAACACTTTAAAGACACAAATAAGTTAAAGTAAAAGGATAGGAAAAGACACACCATACCAACACTTATGAAAAGAAAGCTGGAGTGGGGCGCCTGGCTGGCTCAGTCAGTTAAACGTCTGCCTTTGACTCAGGTCATGATTTCAGGGTCCTGGGATTGTGTCCCATGTTGGGCTCTCTGCTCAGTAGGGAGCCTACTTCTCCCTCTGCCTGACGCTCTGCTTCCTTGTGATCTCTCTCTCTCTGTCAAATAAAGAAATAAAATCTTAAAAAAAAAAAAGCTGGAGTGATTATATTAGTATCGGACAAAACAGATTTCAGAACAAAGAAAACTATCAGAAATGAAGAGGGGCATTATATAATGACAATGGGCTCAATTCATCAAGAGGACATAACAATCCTGTATGTTTACACATCTAATGACTGAGCTTCAAACACATGAAGCAAAAGCTGAAAAAATTTCAGGAATAGGCAAATCCAAACTTATTGTCAGAGATTTCAATACTCTTAACAATTGACGGAAAAGGTGGAAAATTATCAAGCACATAGAAGACTTGAACTCACTAATAAACAGCTTGACCTAATTGATATTTACTGACCATCCCACCTAACAGCAGACTACACATGCTCTTCAGATGTATGGTCGAAAGAAGGTTGGGAGGCAGGGATTACAAAAGGGCATAAGGAAACTTTGGGGTGATGAATATGTTCATTATCTTGATTGTCATGATGATTTAAGAGACATATCAAATCGTGGCCTTTATGCGCAGTTTATTGTATGCCAGTTATACCTTAATAATGCTGTTTTTTTTTTCAAAGAGATAACCAGACTAACACATACCTGATAATGGTTATTTCCATGTGTTTTGGCTTTTGTAAATAACGCTGCAGTGAAAATTGGAGTGCAGACATATCTTTTAATTTCTTTAGGAAACTCAGTACTGTTTTCTATAATGGCTGTATAATTTATATTCCTGCTAATAGTGCACAAGGGTTCCATTTCCTCCACATCCCTGCCAACACTTGTTATTTTTTGTCTTTTTGATAATACCCATCCTAAAAGGTGTGAGGTAGTATCTCACTGTGGTTGTGATTTGCATTTCTGTAATGATTAGCGATGTCAAGTACCTTTTCACATGTCTGTTAGCCATTTTTATGTCTTCTTTGTAAAAATGTCTATTTAACTCTTTGCCATTTCATAATTGAGTCTTTGGGTTTTCTGCTATTGAGTTGTATGAGTTTCTTACATATTTTGGATATTAATGCCTTATCCAATATATGGTTTGCAGATATTTTCTCCCACTCCATAGGCTGCCTTTTCATATTATTGATTGTTTCCTTTAGCTGTAGAGAAGGTTTTTAGTTTGATAAAGATTTTTCTTTTAATTAATTGAAAAATGTTTAATTATGCACACATCTAGCAAGTTCTTTTTTTTTTTAAGATTTTATTTATTCATTTGAGACACAGAGATACAGAGAGGGAGAGAGAGAGCATGAGCGGGGGGAAAGGCAGAGGGAGAGGGAGAAGCAGGCTCCCCGCCGAGCCAGGAGCCCGATGTGGGGCTCGATCCCAGGAAGCCGGGACCATGACCCAAGCTGAAGGCAGACGCCCAACCATCTGAGCCACCCAGGCCCCCCACATCTAGCAAGTTCTTATCATTTACTAGTCAAAAGTAATAATTATTCAACTAAGTTAAGCCTCGTGCCGTGAAGGATTGATAGTAAAGTAGCAACGGAACTACTGAGCAGCTGGGAGCTAACATACAAGAAGACTGAAAACACGAAAATGCTTTCCTAGTTCAACGATAACAGCAGAATGTGAGCCTGGCACTATGCCAGATGTTCTATATACCACATCTCATTTAATGTTCACAGTAATTCAGTTCTGAGATAATTTTCGCATTCTACAGAGGAGGAAACCCAGGGTTGGAGAATTCAAGTAATCTCAATGTCACAGAACTAGGAAGTAGATAGGTTAAGATTCAGTTCTAGGACCTCAAAGACAACATTATTTTCCACATACTACCACTCAAGGATTTATTCATTCACGGAATCATGGATCAGGTGCTGTTCTTAACAGCAGAATAAAATGGCAGGCAGAATATATATGTTCCTACCATCGTGGAATTTAGACTGGCAGATGAATTACCCAATTGTGTTCCAAATGTACCACTATTTCAAAAAAAAAACAAAATATGGCCAGAGCACTGTTACTTTGCAGTGCTCAGTCAGCCGTGATACTTTGATTTTTCTGTTATTACTGGTCCCATGACATGGTACAAACAGGTTAGGCTCACAACAATGCCATCTGAAATGTTCCATCAAAAAATATCATCAGATAGAGCAATTGGTGTTGATGACATCCTTACAGGTTATACGAATATGACAATTCACATAGAAATATTACAGTTTAACTGCACGTAGAAGATTCACATTCCACCGGATTTCAAAGATGTATCAATTTTACACCTGTACAAAACCTAAAGGGGTTGTGCGCACTGTGTTGATCACTGAGGCATATCACTTGTGCCCACCACTGGGAAGATATTAACATGTATCATACTGAGTAGACTAGTCATACACATCAATGTCATGGATATTTGACCTGAAACTCAGTGTGCCTTTCATTCCAGTCATGGAACAGTGGACATGCTTTTCTCCCTCAGGCAGCAACATGAGTGCAGAGAACAATACTCTGATTTGTATGTTGTGTTTATGGCCTTAACCAAGATCTCTTTACAACTGTGTTGGTATGTGGGAAATCCTACAAAACAGTGGTTGCCCATATCATTTTAAAAGCACAATACTAACCCATTTTCTTTAATAAGGTAAAAATGGAATTACATTCTTGCTGGGTTTTTTAAGTAATTTTTTTTTTGTGGGGATTACATTGTTACTATTGAATATACATAAGAGTAGTTTCCATTTCTAATGCTTGCATAACAAAAGGGCTAGAAGTAATTAGTCTGGATATTTTATGTGACAGTGACGGTGTGCGTGTAGTTTATAATTAGAATGATTGTTCAGGGTTAACAGGGCTGTGCTTCACTGTCAACATAAACTTACTTCATTTGAAATGCAGCCCATACACTGCACTTACCATTAATTCAATGACCATTTGGGGGGAACTTAATAAATAGAATGCCAAATAAAATCACAGTTACCTTGTTATCTTAGTATATTGTGTCTCAGAACAATATCCTGAGAACAACCGATGTGTTGATAAAACCAAATACTGATCCTTAACTATGAAATATTAGGGGAAAAGGCATTTGTATCATTTTTTTACTATGCAACTCAGATGTGGGGTTTTGTTCTCATTATTCATCTACTCATTTCAACAAACATTTTTTTTTTAGGCTTTCTTATGTACGTGGGCTACTAGATAATTACAAAGATAATTAAGACAGTCTTTACCCTTAAAGATCTTACAATCTGGCAATTTCAATAAAAGCCCCCATAACCATAAAACGATACAATAAGAAAGTAGTGTAAAGACATGTTTTGGATACACTGGGAGCACTGAGGTTGTGCACCCAGCCCAGCCTACAGAGGAGCTGGGGAAACACTAAACAAAGTGAACAGTCAGGGAAAGTTTACTAGAAGGGGCAACATAAGGGCTGAGGATTTAAGGACAAGTGTAACTTCACCACTCCAAAAAGATAAGGGATATTTTCATCAGAATAAATAGCACATACAACATATGAAACAATAAGTCTCCAGCATTCAGCAGACGGTCCTGATACAGAATAAGTCCTCATTATTTATTACCTACATCAATGAACCATTCTGTTCTAGTTGTAGTCATGGGGAAAGAAATGATAATGAACTGAATTAGAACAATGATGGAGGCAGATGTCTCCATCTATGTCTATGTTTTAGACATAGATAAGCAAAATGAAACTGGTAGGACTTGGTGATTGGAGGGGAAGAAGTGGAAATAGTTAAGGATCACTCTAAGATCTCTGAATTAGATGAATTCTTGGACAGCTGTTATCTTTGTAAAATAGAAATAAACAGGGACGATTTCAAAGGGAATGATGACTAAGTGCATTTTGGATATAATGAGTTTGGGGTATTTTTTAAGTGTCTATGTCCAGCAGGTGGATGGATAGATAGGTATGTTGCTCTCATTACACACTGACTCTGAAGCAGAGACCATTAGCATATATGTAATAGATTTAAAACATAAGCACAGATAAACTCAGGGAAGTATTTTACAGCGAGAAGGACTGAGGACTACAGAAGAAGGGGAGATGACCGACTGCTGTAAAAGCAGCATGCAGTCTTAGTCAGGTAAGTACTAAGTGCACTGGATTTCACCATCAACTCATCCCTGATGCTTTAAGCTGGCAGTCGGGTAGAACACAGAACTTGTATTCACTGAAGAATGACGGAGAGGATGGAAGAAGAGGTAAATGGCTAAATGGCTTCATATTGTGTAGCCCTTCTATAGCTCATCCAAGAAAACAAAAACAAACTAGGAATGTAAGAACCGAGTGCAGTAGTGCTCTGGGCACGTGGCATTGGTGGAGGGGCATCCACTGTGAAGTCAGCAGAGATTCGCTGGGCTTGCAAATAAAAATGGTTGTAATTCCCCAAAGAATTTTCTAAGACCAGCTCTGTGAGACAGAAGTGTTATTGGATGTCCGATTAAAAGAAACAAAGATTCCCTATAGGCAACCTTAAGGGCATGTAACATTTGCTCTCAATCATAAGAATTGATAGTGAAAATGTATTCTACATGGAGCATGACATGTCATAACACACCATTTGGCGACGTGAAAAACATCAAATACATAAATCGGTGTCCAAAAAGAACTGTGCAAAACAGGCAGTATATGGACAAGAAATCTGTGGGCAGCTCTGTGACTCCAGCACTAATTTGTCCACAAACAGGGCAATACATTCATAATTTATTAAAAGATAACACTTAAAATCATTTCAGGGGCTTTAGATCAGATAATTTGATGATGTATGCATCTGTCCTGTTTGTCAGTAAAATGACCCCATGTTCTTTAAGAAATACAATTTAAGGGGCGCCTGGGTGGCTCAGTCGTTAAGCGTCTGCCTTCGGCTCAGGTCATGATCCCAGGGTCCTGGGATCGAGCCCCACATCGGGCTCCCTGCTCAGTGGGAGGCCTGCTTCTCCCTCTCCCACTCCCCCTGCTTGTGTTCCCTCTTGCACTGTCTCTCTCTCTCTGTCAAATAAATGAATAAAATCTTTAAAAAAAATACAATTTAATGATTTCAGTTAGTGTCTTCATCAACTAGCTTTTTGAAGTATTTATTTGCAACAAATCACATAAATATTTTCAAATCTGCATATGTATAGAATGTTAATTTTAAAATTTCATATGGAATTTTTGCCCAGTAGTTAGGAATATGGTTGTTTTTTGTAAGAGTTATTTACTTGAGAGAGAGAGAGGGCACGCACAAGCGAGGGGAGGGGCAGAGAGAGAGGGAGAGAAGCAGACTCCCTGCTGAGCATGGAGCTCCACCTGGGGCTCCATCTCATGACCCTGAGATCATGACCTGAGTGGAAATCAAGAGTCACACGCTTAACCAACTGCACCACCCAGTTACCCCTCGGTAGTTAGGAATATGTATTTGAGAATGAAGAACCACTGACTCATTTATCCATTCGAAAATGCATTATTTATTATTCACTAATTGTCAAGGTACTATAAGAGAGGCTGTAAAGATAATAAAATGACATGTTATCTACTGTCTTATGATCTGATTGTTTATGATCTGATGGGAAAACAGTGCAAAAAAAATTCATAGGGAAAGCTAAAATGAGGCAAGGAATTGTGGGAGATCAAAAGGACATCAAGAGGGGAACCAGAGGAACAATGAAAACATGTTTTAAATGACACACAAATACGAAATACTAAAAGAACTGGGTGGGCTGATAGAATTTATTTTGCCTTTGCAAGGCACACCGTTGTGGACATTTGTTAATTGTGCCCCCAGCATCAATACAGGCCATTCTCAGCCATGGGTTTGGGTGGAGCTGTACATAGGCAGTTCCAGGGATAGGCCGTTTGGCTTATGGATAACGTATGTACTCATAAAGATTGGTTCAGGAATGGATACATGGTGAAGAGACGGCTGTTAGGACTCTGGGGGGCAGAAAGGCTTTTTCTTGTCTAGGCACTTCATAACAAGACTCTCCTTTTAAGTGGACAAGGGTGAGAAAGGATGAAGCCCTAGGAGCCGTTTGCAGCCATCTTTCACGAATGAGAAAAGAGCCTGCCTCAAAAGGGAATTAGCACTGAAGAGGCATAGCTGAAAAATGGAAAGACTGAGCCCTGGTAATATTGTTGAGCCCTGAATGAAGTCGTGCTTCATGGTTATGTGAGCAAATTCGTTTTATTCTCACCAGATTAAGTTGTATGATCTGTATCTTGCAACCTAGAGAAGCCTAACAACTATTTAAAAAATATAGATGAAACTTAGGGGAATGCATTTCTTTGAACTCTTCTTCTCCTCCTCCCCAAAATAACCAGCATGTCCAGTATCAACATAAACATCTCAAATGATGGGAAGAACTATAAAATATATCCAATCTCATGTTACATGCAGAGATGTGACACAAAATAACTCTTTTTAAAGCAAATCTGGATGTAAATGCCTTGCAAATAAAGTGAGGACTTACTTTACCATTCTAAGGTAGAACATTGTGGCCCCACTTTCATATAATTTTGTCTACTGTGAGCGCAGAGAACCTGAGAAGAAATGAATACATGCTAGATTAAGGTAAAGGTCAAGCCCTGAGGACGCTTTTTTTTAAATTTTTTTATTATTATTATGTTATGTTAATCACCATACATCACATCATTAGTTTTTGATGTAGTGTTCCATGATTCATTGTTTGCGTATAACACCCAGTGCTCCATGCAGAACGTGCCCTCTTTAATACCCATCACCAGGCTAACCCACCCTCCCACCCCCCTCCCCTCTAGAACCCTCAGTTTGTTTTTCAGAGTCCATCGTCTCTCATGGTTCATCTCCCCATGAGGAGGCTTTTTAAAACAAGAGACACAATGAATGAAACTTAACTTGATGTGAAATGACACTGACTCCAAAATATGAAGATCAAATGAAAATTGAAAGAGGTAGATAATCTATTCAGTGTATAAATGATACTCAATTATCAAATGTTTGGAAATTATTTGTAATAATACATTTTATTAAGCTCTTAATTAGATTTGTCATTATATTTAAAAAGTAAATGTCTGTAAGACTGCACATACAGTGGGGCACCTGGGTGGCTCGGTTGGTTGAGCATCTGCCTTCGGCTCAGTTCATGATCCCAGAGTCCTGGGATTGAGCCCCGCATGGGGCTCCCTGCTCCTCGGGGAGCCTGCTTCTCCCTCTCCCTCTGCCTGTCGCTCCCTCTGCTTGTGCTGTCAAATAAATAAATAAAATCTTAAAAAAAAAAAAAAAGAAAGCACATACAGGTAACATGTCAACAGTACAAAACATCTTTCTCAGCCTAAGTGCCCAAAGGCCTTAACTGAAAAGGAAGATTTTTTTTTTTTAAGATTTATTTTCTTATTTGAGAGAGAGAGATAGAGAGAGCATGAGCGGTAGGGGCAGAGGGAGAGAATCTCCGGCAGACTCCACGCTCAGCACGGAGTGGGACGCAGAGCCCCATCTCACAACCCTGGGCTCATGACCTGAGCTGAAACCAAGAGTCAACCAAGAGTCGCTTAACTGACTGAGCCATCCAGGTGCCCCTGAAAAGGAGGATTTTACCTGGGAATGGAGGTAATATGGAAAGCTTCTGGTTAATTCAGTGATCTATTTTACCAAGTGCTTTGAAAACCATTTCTAGGGGCGCCTGGGTGGCTCAGTCCTTAAGCGTATGCCTTCGGCTCAGGTCATGATCCCAGGGTCCTGGGATCGAGCCCCGCATCGGGCTCCCTGCTGGGCGGGAAGCCTGCTTCTCCCTCTCCCACTCCCCCTGCTTGTGTTCCCTCTCTCGCTGTGTCTCTCAAATAAATAAAAATCTTAAAAAAAAACCACCACATTTCTAGATCTTTTTTAAAAAAGTATTGTTTTTAAGTTTTGACATAATTAGATTCACAAAAAGTTGCAAGAATAGATATAGAGAGGTTCCCTTTACCCAGTTTTCCCCAATGGTTACATCTTAAATACTTAAAATACCAAAACCAGGAACTTGACATGGCAACAAGGTGTATATAGTCCTACATCTTATCACATGTGTGGACTTGTGAGACCATCATTATCAGAATACAGAACTATTTTATTAACACAAAGATTTCCCTTGCTCTGCTGTGTACATTCACACCCACCCCCTTATCCACCAATACAAAAGTTTTGTAACTCTGTTGTAAGGTGAGTATTTATTTCCTATTTGTATCTGGCTAATCTCTTTCAAAATGCTGTCCCCACCCTTTGAATTAATGTCATGAATAAGTCCTCATCCTCAATTTTTTAAAACAATGCAATCAATCTGATCTTCCAGACTAATTTCCCTTATTCCAGAATTTGGTTTGGGAAAAAGCACACAAATACACCTAATTTGTGGTGGATTCCCTTCTCCAGTTTGGTCCCACCTTCTCATAGCTTTTCCTAAAGTCCCTCCTTAGTCTTCCTTGTTTTAAACTCTTTTCTCACATCACTGAGGAATCTCAAGATCCTGGTAAGTAATTTATTATTCCAACAGAAAGGAAATCGATTTCCAAAATAGGATTCCAATTTATTAATTCGCTATGAGGTTTATAATGGACCAATAGGGTCAGTTCAATCACCACCTACTAAGAAAATTCCAAATACCCACTTTTCACCACCGAAAACAAAATGGAATACTTAAAATTTAGGCCCAAAGATTAGAAATGGCCCACTCTTCCGCGTCCCCGCATCTTGCTGGAGTTTCATTAGCCGCCTAAAAAGTCCATTTTATTTCCGCAGTCCGGGTCGGAGGCCCGAGGCCCCAAGCCGGCCTCCCAGCGCGCAGCCCGGGACCCGCGCCCCGGCGCCCAGGCCCGCGTGGCCGCCCCGCCGGGGCCCTGCGTTGGGCGCTCCGCCTCTCCGGGCCGGCAGCGGCCATGGCGGCCACGCAGATCTCAGCGCGGGCGCTCGCCGGGCTCGGAAGGCTACCTCAAGCCACCCGGCCACCAAAACCTCTCTGGGTCGTAGGAGGGTTCCGACAGCACCTCAGCTTAACTCTCTCCTCCGCTGCTGAGGAAGACCGCAGAGGCTCTGTGCCCCGCTCGCAAGGCAGACTAGAGGGAACGACGAGGCGTCCGGTGAGCGAAGAGTTAACCACGGCCGAGCGGCGGATCGTGGACCTGCACGCGGGAGCGTGCGCGGTGAGGCCTCTCCTGCCTGCCCTGCCAGGCCCCTCCTGCCTGCCCGGCCCCGCCCCCGCCTCGCCCGGCCCCGCCCCCGCCTCGCCCGGCCCCGCCCCGCCCCACCCAACCCAACCCGGGCCCGGCCCTGGGATCCGTGCGCCTGCGCGCCCCCGGCGGACGGCGAGGTCGCTGGAAGTCCGCGCAGTCCTTCCCCTGGCTTTGGACAAGCACGTGCGCTTACCCTTCCGACCCTTTCGCTTGAAAACTGGCCAGTTCCTTATTATGGGCAAAGAGTTAACGTATATTTGTATTAAGTGTGGGTCCCTTCTGACCGGCGTCCAAGCTAAACTCTGGTCGCAGTTTGGGACCCATCATGACTGCGTGTGTGGGTGTTCGTGTGTTGGGGGGCGGGGGTTAAGGCATTGATGGAGGAGGTAGACAGGAGCTGAGAAGTCACAGGAAAAATGGGCTCTGTATTTATCTGTATTATCAGTTAAACACTTTGCCATCCAATGATACTAATAATGCAAAATTTTTTAAAAAGATTAATTTTTGCTACTATCCTTTCGTCTTTTCTTTACACCTTAACAGAGCACAATTGTAAAGGAAACTAATATCAGGCGTTTACATTCTTCCCAGACAATCTTGAGCTATGTTTTCTTCTGTTTGGAGGATTTGACAATCACTTATTAGTGCCAATATCACAACTTATCATCTCCCGCTCACAGTTTCTAACACCTCAGACTACATAAGTTTAAAGGGAGCAGGTTTATATTTTTATTATCTTGAGAGAGCAAAGGAGTTCTAGCGTGAAGATACAAAAACAATGTAAAAGTAACCTATTTAATACTCTGTGTGTGACCAGTACTTGATGTCTGGTGTAGAGTTACCTGGTGTTGCTTGAACTAAGGGACTAGAGAAGAAAACCTTGAAGATTTTCTAAAATTGACTTTTTTCCCCCCACTGCCAGTTAGTAAGGCCCTGGGAATCCACTGTTTAGCTCATTCAAGTGTCAAAACTTCTGCATAAAGATTCATCAGGAAATGACTGGCAGCTTTTGATTGATCTTGTTTATAGTCCATTAAAAATCACCATATAAATATGGTAAATATAAGCAAAAGTTTCATTCTTTTTAGAGTAAAGAGCAGTGGCTTGTAAAGACAGGTCAGTCAGCCTGGGAAAGGAGCAGGACTTTTTCTCACTTAGGAAATCATCCAGGTTTCATCATTGAGTGTCCGTATCACAGGTGAAATGGCTGTCCAGGAGACCAAAAGTAAATCCCAAAACAAGTTTGTTGTTTTTCTTTTCACCAAATCAGAACTCCCCTCTCAATGGTCCTTTTCCCACACCTCCAGGGAGATGGGTCTCTTTCTCCTGGTGCTGATCTGCATGACCAAACATCTTATGTTTTCCAGCCACTGGACGCACTCCTGTCACATCTATGTCTGTTGCCACTGTTACCTGAGGCTCCTTTACTGAGGACAGATTAAGTTTGTGTGGGCAGCCAACAAGCTCGAAGTTTCAAAATCAACACAGAAAGCAGGAGAGCAGGCGCAAATGCAGGAGCAGTCTGTTTGTTAGGCTTATGTGCTAGATAATTGCCCTCAGAAGACCCCCAGAAACTATGAAAAGTGAAAAGTGAAAAGAAGACTGCTAACAGAGCTCCCAGTGTCTTTTTGTTTTTCTTCCAAGTCTTCAAACACAGGTTTCATAAATAGAGAAGTGAGGTTTTGACAATTGGTCATTCTAAAGTAGTGTTTAGTGCTTCTGGTTTCATGTAATCTGCTTCTGTGGTCCCAATAGATTTGAGAGGCCCTATAGACTGGCCTTGAGACTTGCTTGCTGGATTTCTGCTGCGGGGGTCTGGCTTGGCTGGAATACCTTAAGAGTAGACCTAGACTTGCGCTCTCTGTGCCTTTTTGCTTCATGCTTTATTCATGGCTAAATTCTCAACCAGATTAAAATATTTAGCCATTAAGGAAGACACTCTGAAGAAGTAACTTGTGGCACATACAAAAATATGTTAGAAGACATTTCCATGTCACACATATTTTAATGTAGAAGTTTATACAAGAGTGATGCAGAGTTACTTCATGGTAAAAGGGTTATATAAAAAGCCCAAGAAAAAAGTTCCTCTACAAAATCTCGAGGATAAATAATATCACCCACATGACCCAAAACCATAGAATAGGCTGCATTATTTCCTTTGCCTTCACACAGGGTACTTGGGATACTTTTTAAAAAGCATTTTTGAATGTCAGTAAGAGTATGCTTCCTTGACATCTGAAGTGGTGTAGTAAAAGTTTCTTTTGATCAAACTTGTGAAAGCAGTGAGTGTTAATATGTTAAAACAATACTTTTTTTCACGTAAAAACAGAACTAACAACCCTCCCCAAAAAAGAAAATAGTGTAAAATGTGCAATGGAGTAACACATCATGAAGGTAAAGAAAAGTGTTCAATAATAGCAAGGTAATACTTTTCTGTAAGGACTGTTGGTTTTGATTAGCACCTTTTCTGTAAGTTTAAATCATTATCCACATATTTTAAGTACTGAAATTGCAACTGCAACTTCTGAGTGAAAGTTTATTTTCAGCCTCTTAAGCTCTTAAAGTCATCTAAATCACCTGTTATTAAACTTGTTCCCTAGAAACCGAATGAAAAATACCTGAGCAGTGGCTACATAGTTATTGGGTATAGAGGAGTTCTTGTTTTTCCATCAACTTCTCATTTTTCTCAAACTGTATATTTTCTCCTTATGTCACATAAAGTTGGATTGTATATAATGTTGGAATGCATTCAGTCTTCAATTGCAAGTGCCACCAAAATTGCTGGGAAGAAGTTTAATATTGTTCAAAGAAAAATTTTGCAGTGTTTTAGGAGTAGAAATTATGGTGAGGAGCTATGGTGAATATTGAGATTAATGAATTGTTTTATTTCATTATTCTTCAGGCTGGCCAGTTACACTACGTGGATCCAGCTACTGGCTATACCGTGCTCACACAGCTCGCCCACTTGCAGAGAGGTAAATGCTGCGGCTCTGCCTGCAGACACGTGAGTAGCAAATTCTCGCATTACCGCAGCAGTTTTCGGTGCTTCCGTAACTTCGTAAATACCTATTATTTGAAAAACAAGTCAAATAAAAAAGCTAAATAGACCTGGAGTGCACTTTTCACAAGCCACTTTAGCCAAGGACAATGAAGTCCTTAGGACCAACATAGGACCTTTAAAGTTAATGGCATTTGGTAACATTTCACTGTGAACATCAGTCCCTTGAAATGCTGTGATTTGGAATTCATGGGAGTTCTTTATTACAAGGAAACTTTTCACGAGGTTTCAAATAAGTCACATTCACTAGGCAAGTACAAAGAGGGCAGGAAAAGAAATCCAGCATATTGCAAACTAGTTCGCAAACAGTGTTTTTGTCTTCATTATTAGCCGAACAAATAGAAATTTGACCAGCATTGTGAAGTGGGTTTCCTTTAGATACTAATGATTCCCCCCACCCCCACCCTTTTTCCCCTCCTTCGGTCCTTCCCTCCCTTCCTTTCTTTTCTTCTTCCCTCCCTTCTCTCTCTCCTCTCATTCTTTCTGTGGCTGTTTCGTATTCTATCTTAAAAATAACCATGAAGCTACCTACCCCAAACTTAGTGCTGTACATTTCCTAAAATGTGTATTTCAGTGAATACATCTGTGCTCACTGATTAAGATGAACTAATCCCTCCCTATGCTGAGCAAGAAAAATAAATGGGACTGGATTTGTCACTGTAACTTTTTAAAAGCATACTAATAGGGTAAATTGTTACATGTTAAGATTATAAACAGGTAACAACCTCTATTTACAGACCACTTCGACTTTATGTTTGGGAGCAAGAAGGTACTATTTCCTGTAACTGACCCACTTTACAATTAAGGACTAAACCCTAAATGCATATATTGGCTGGAGCCAGTATTGAAAAATTAAGCCTTCACTTTTATGTATGTTCCTACCTGTGTCATTAGCTGTTTCTAATCAAATGCATTAAGAGCTTTGCATAAATTGAGGACTTGAGAATTTTCTAAGAGTGAGTTTTTGACAGTAGAATTCTTAAAGTTAGAAGGATGCATTTAGGAAGTGATTCTTGGACCCTAATTAGGACCATTTGCCAGAGGTTGCCATTATTCTCCTCTTAATCTGCAGGACCCAGTAGATCAAATGATCTATATATAACATGATTAGAAGTCTCCTTTTCCACCATGAGAAGTGTTGTACTTTTTCAAGATGCCTGTGAAATAATTCAATAATAGTTTTGTTTTATTTCTTCTGCAGTGTCCATATGGTCAAGTCAATGTTAAAGATCCATCTCAAAGGAAGAAATTCAATTCATATTTTTATGTTTGACAACAGTTTCCTCTCCTAATTGAGCCTGTATTAAAAAAAAAAATACCCTAATCCAGAATTGCTGTCTGTGCTGTTAGTCCTTGAGCACTAGTTTAATCATAAGTACATATATTAAAAGAACATCAATAAAATGAAAAAGCTAGCAAATGTTTGCGTGTTTCTGAAGTGGCACATTGATAGTTATTTTCCTTTCTTTTTGCTTCATTATCAGACACATATGTTGAAGAAAGAAAATAATGACTGCCATTAAATAAATAGTAGCAATCGGGTCACATTAGTAGCTCTTGATTTTTCTTATAGCCTCCGTTCTCCTACTGTTTTCTCCTCCGTGTTAGCAACCCAAGGGAGGTTGCTGGCAAATAGAAGAGTTTGAATACATTCTTCATTTTATTTATATCTTGAGCTATAAGAAGATTGATATAATGCTATATTGTGCAGCATATGAGTGCCCAAGAAGTGCCATTCTGCATCAAGAAATGCTCTCATCTTCCATCTGTTCTCTCAATAAAAACTCTAAATCATTCTGACTTGGAGGTCAGGCCACTTAAGATGCCTCTGATTAGACCATTCTCACTTCTCTCCCCCACAGCTTCCTTCTCCGTGTCTTATGGCACTTCCCAGGCAAATCTATCTTAGGACGTTTTATTATCTTTAAACCCATTCCATTCACTGCAGTGACACCTTTGGGCATCAGTATCCAACCCAGGTTAGGAGCTCAAGGGACTGTTGTTCCTACACTTTCTTCCCTGCTTCCCTCTGAGGACAATGGCCCCAGAAAGCCTTTTCCTTGCCAGTGGAGGCTGTTGAGTAAAATGAGGCTGCTGACCATCAGCCTCTTCTCCCACCTGAATCTGAAAGGTTCTCAAACATCTCAGAGGGCTTCCTTAGTCTCTGTGGCCTGAATAAGAGTTTTAGAGATCTGAAGCAACCAAAAGATCCTGGGTACCTTCTCACACATTCGATTTAAAGTAAAAGCCATTCCAAACTGTAAAATAAGTGAAAAAGAAGCCCAGTAAAGTTCTGATTTCCCCCTTGATTGTGATTTATGTTGTTATTTTTATGTCAAATATTAAATTTTTTGTTTCCCCAAATTTTTGGCATTTTAGTGCCCCAGTTTTGCTAGTGCTCCCACTGTGGTGCCCTAAGCAACCCTGTCCGTGGGCCCCATGAGGTGTTGGCATCCGCCTTGGATTAAACAAATAAACAAACAAAAAAATCAGCTTTTGTGGCCAGGTGTTGTCCTCTCTAGAAATCATTTTGAGGAGGTGAATAGGAGAAGGGGTCAGCATTATGATTGTGGAGGCAGTTAGATTTTCCAGACAGGTTTATGTTCTCCTGGGAGCCAATTTCCTTTCTATTCTCAGGTCAAGAAGCAACCAGATAGCTCAATGTTTTCCACTAAATTTGAAGATTACCAAGGCCATTTTCTGGGTGGGGGCTGGATGTTGCTTTCTTCAGCAGTCCCAAGAGGGAGAAGAGAAAGAAATGGAGCTTGAAAAGTCATCTTTCTGGAGAAACAAGAGAAAGAGGAAAAGAAGTTCATTTTGAAAAGGGGCCCGATTTAAGGCCGTGTTTTGAGAAAGCCCCTTGACAAATGGAAATAACTTATGAGATGCCTCCTTCCTAGAGGCAGCCCTTTCCTCCTCCTAGTGCACTTCCTTCGGGAGGGAATTGGCCCACGTAAAAGGACTCCGATGTCCATCACAGATGATTCTCATGTGGAACTCTTCCTGGCAGAACTTCAAGCCTTGAGCGCAACAGCGAAGGAGCAGCTGTTGGGGGATGGGGGAAGCTCTTACTCTCTCCCCCATCTGGAGCCCGAGAGCCAAGGCCTGAAGTTCTCCGCTGTGGTTCTGTGGACATGCTTGTGAACCACACATCAGGGGTGGCAGCGGGTCGGTGCTCCCACATTAAACACGATATGGCCACGTAAATGGGCCTCGCTGCAAGAGCTTCAAGCTATATTGTATTCACACGTTGTAAAGTAAAAATTCAGGTTTCTTATTGGGTGTGTGTATACAAACACATGTGGATGCCAAGAAGTAGAAACTTCCCAGTTTAAATCAACTCTGGTGCTGCTCCAGTTTCATGGCTTCTGGGGACTCCTATTGCAAGTCACCATAAATCAAGGGGCATCGATTTCTAGATTGTTACCAATATAGAAAGACCCAGTGGAAACTGGGGAAGCTTCTTACGGGGTTCACCCAGGTGGAGGATGGGCATCGATTCCTGAAGCAGTGGTGCTTCCCTTCCCTGGGGAAAGGGCCCAGTCCTGGTCGTTCTTGCTGCAGGTGGATTACAATGCACACATCCCTCTCTTCAGAAGACACACTGGCCCCATTGATTTTTGCAGCGCAAGGAAAAGAAGGACTCCCCCCAAGTGAAACCTGTGACTCCCAAACCTGGTGTGTTTGGAAAAGAAGGGTCCATGAGAAGGTAAGATGCTCCCGGGCCCTGCCGGGACCTTTCTTCCACCGCAGCGCCCCTTATCCAAGGCATTCGCAAAGTCTGTTCCGCAAGCCCGTTTCCACTGCCAGAAACCAGCCGGGCTTAATCTCCGGACATAGCTAGGGAAGCGGGCTCAGTACCAGGCAAAGGGCCATCAGCGTGCTGCTTTCCTACCAGCACTTTGAGACCTCACAGTCCGTTGCTAGCCCAGAAGGAACCTCCCCCTCCGCTCCATACCAACACCTGCCATTTCATCTTCTCTACGTTGGACCAAAGGCTTGAGTTTGTGGACATCTGCTCGTGGTGGACGATTTAAAAGTCCGTGCTGTTTTTCACTACCCTGCAACAATTAAAAGGTACTTTCGGGTGCCAAAACTATCCTCTCCCCTCAAAAAAGAAAAGAAAGTCATATGTTTAAGTGTGTGTGCGTGTGTGTGTGTGGGGGGGAATTGTCAAGACCCTCTTGCACACCTCTGTGGAGAACTTGATTTCTGAGAAAAGGTTGGGGAGGAACCCACAGATATCTTTACCTAGAGGTTAAGTCATTCCCGGGACTCCCAGCCTACCAGGGATCTTTAGATACCCTGCTGCGTGTCGGACGGGGCACCCCGGGCGCTGAAAGCTAACTGATCCTCGTCCCTACAAATAATTTCAAGGTTGGGGTCATGACACAAAATCTCCAGACTCACGGGCCCCCCGTTTTTTAAGACTATGGGTGTAAAAGAGTGTAAACCGGGGAATCATAGGCTGTAGAGGGATTGGGAGATTCGTGACGACCATATCTTCCCACTCGAAATTTGTACGAAAGTGTGAGCTCCTCTGTGCGCGCCTCAGTGCGCGTGCACTTGGCGCGCGCGCCCGTGCGTGTGTAGAATGAATGGGTTTTTGTTTGTTTGTTTGTTTTTCCCAAATACTAAAACGGTTCGTGACCCCAAAGAGGATAAAAACCTCTGCTTTGGACAGGAGTGAATGAAAGCATCTAAGCATTTCGTGTCAGTATCACCGTCCATCTGTGTGATGGCCTCGCCGGCGAGCATAGAAGCTAAACCTGAGAGGCTTGTCCCCTCCCTGGCCGCAAAAACGGACCAACACAGGGGGGTTCTCGAGGAGAGAAAGACCTAAGGAGGCCAGAACGGGAAAGGGAAAGTCGGGGTGGTGGTGGTGAGGGGAACTTAAGAGGTAAACTAGTGGAACTAGCTGGCTGGTGGGACTGGCTAGTAAAGCCAAGCGTTGAGGTGGAACGAGGGTCTCTGTCCTGGGTGCTCAGAGCCACATTCCGGGATTTGGGATGGAAAGAGAGAGTCAGAGAGGGCTTGGATTCGTGGCTCCCGCTGGTTCCCTTACCACCCCTAAACTGTGTGGCGGAGCTTGCAGGGATGGCTTAGAGGTGCACTTCTCCTCCCCCACCCCCGCACAGCCCAGGCCCCCCCCAACCCACGCTAGTTCCTCAGGCGGCTGGTAGGAGAGCGGGCGCCCCAGCCCTCGGCGCCCTCAGCCCACGCACCGCCGCGGAACAGCTCAGGTGGCACAACGGGGAGGGGCGGGGAGGGACGGGGAGGGAGGGCGGCAGCAGCACCGGGACCCGCATCCCGGAGCGTCCAATCTCGCGGCTCACACCCCTTTCCCGCATCCATGCCGGAGCCTCCCAGCAATCCTCCGCCCCCCATCTCCGCCTGCGAGGAGCGCACTGGGTGGGGGAGTGAGTAAATAATTGGCCAGAGGCCCGGCTTCCCGGTTCTCGCTCTGCTTCCCCGCAGCCTGACTGCGCCCAGGGCTGCTGGGGCGACGCAGCCCCTCGGGAACCTGAGACCAGGTAACCTGGCCCCCGCCCCATCCCGGGTCTGGGAGTCTGTCTGTGTTCCTGAGAATGCGCATCTCCCAAGGTTTGAGTCGGTTTTCTCCCGGTTAATCGCCATCCCCACCTCCTAGCCGGGGCGGGTGGGAGAGACACCTCCAGCCCCTGCGCTGACCCGGCTGGGAACGCCGCTGTGGCGCGCGGAGTGCATCCCAAAGTGCTGGGTTCCTGGCGCCTCGCCCGGGAGCGCCGAGAGTGAAGGACCGGGAGGGGAAGGCGGGGATGTGGCGGGGGAGCAATCAATGGCTTAGCCCAGCTTCTCGCAGGAGCTACCGCCCATTCACGGTCTACGCAGGCACCAGCTGGCGGCAGCATCTTTTAGGTACGAGCTCCAGGAAGGCAAAGGCCGGCTGGGGGGCCGGGAGCCCAGGGCGCGCCGCAGGACCCCAGCACCCCCGCTGCGCCCAAGCCTCAAGATGCTCTCGGCTTTATGAGGTTCAGTTACGGCCGAGTCCTCCATTAACACCTCCCCTGATTATTGGGAGGCTGGAAGGGCTGAACGCAGCCTCAGAGCGCGTCTCCGCGCACCAGCCCGCGTCTGTGCCCTCTGCACACCCCTTCCTCCTCCCGATTTGAAAGCATAAACTGAGAATAAAAGACAAGTGGAAGGAGCTGCGGGTCAGAGGTGAGGGATTCGGGTCAATCGAGAGAAAGAGAGAGACAGAGAGAGAGATTTCCATCCAACGGTTTATTTATTTGGATCAACAGAGGAATCCTCGGCGAGACCTGGGGACCATCCCGCACCTCTGGCCGCCGCCTCCTGCCCTCCCTCGCCGAGGACCGGGTTCTTGGGGGAAACGTCTGGACCTCAAGGTAAGATCCCACGGGGGTTGTCTGGTCGGAGCGGTTTTCTGGCCTGGGCGTGCGCCCGGACGGCCGGGCACCCCAGGAGCGTCTCGGGTACTAGCGGAGGCAGGCCGGGCTTCAAGCCGCCCAGGGCCCGAGGTCGCGGCGGGAGGAGCAGTTCGGACGCGCCCCAGCGGGGTGGTAGGAGGCTCCCGGGCCCCCGGGCCGCAACGCCCCGCTAAAGCGCGGCTTCTTTCTGACAGTGCAGCCACCATTACGGCGTGATCAACTCCTTTTGCTCTAAGAATGCTGAACGGCACCACTCTAGAGGCAGGTGAGTTATACGCCAGGTTCCTTCTCATTTCCTCTGCCCTTTTTCTTGGGCTGGTGTGCACATTGGTGTGTTTGTGTGTGTGCGCGCACACGCGTGTGCGCGCCTTCATTGGGTGAAAGAAAGAGGGGTGTGTGTGTGTGTGTGTTAAGAAATTAAATCGCGCTTCGAAGGCTCAATGCAGTCTCGTTCAGTCTCCTGCCAGGATTCCTGAAAGCTGCGTTTCCCTCCTTTTGCTTTTCCTTGAATGTCTTTCACTTTTTTGAGGATGGAGAGGGGGAGGTGGAGGTCACGGTGCAGCTGAGCCGCGAGTTGTCAGCAGCGTGATGGATGCGCCCTCGATCCTCGGTGGTGCTGCTGGGGGCGTCTCCCCGCTGGAAGGGATGGTGGGGGGCAGGGCTGACACCGTTTCTCACCTGTGTAGGGCTTAACTGGAAACTGGCTTCCCCCGCATTTTTTGTTCAATGCAAACCCCGCACAGCTGTTCCTGCGCGCGACCTCAGAGGACGCTGTGCGGGACGTCTCCCTTTATTCCTCGGGCGGCTGAGGGCCCACGGCGCAGAAAATGTCAGGTAAAGGGCCTTCGGATTTCGGATGTGGCAACCGCCCCCCGGGAGAAGAAGTCAGGGACCACGATGGACAGAGATTTGAAGGGAGCAAACGACGGTCGGGTGGCTTTGCGGGTACAGAGGATGTGCGTGGGTCAGAGTGCACGGAACGGTAGGGTCCTGCGGCGCAAGCGGCGCGCAGCTGGGGCGCGGCCCTGAGTCTCCCCTCGGTGCAGGAGGGCTCCCCCGGCCCCAGCTCCGCTCGGCCCGCTCCCATCTGTCTGGAGGGAGGCCCTTCCAGCAAGACTGAATCAGAGATGCACCCGTGCGGCAGTGCCAGTGGATCTGTTCGAACATAGAGATTCCCTATGCCCACCGACTAGAGAAAGGCCTGGCGGCTTGGGGCCATCGGCTCACCTCCTGCCCAGCGCAGCCGGGGAGACCAGGACTGAACGCGCCGTTCCCAGCCCCGGACGACGTCCACTACCCCGGGCTCTGGGGTGCTCACGACAGTGCCCAAAGACAGACACTGCTTCAAGACCTGCACCTTTCAGACCAAAGGGGCTCCCCAACCAGTTTAACAGGGTCAGGAGGAAAGGTGACCTCTGCCCTTTGAAGGGCAAACCGGGGGTACAGGATCTTGGCTTCCAAAAATCAGATATAAAGAGAACTTATGTTGCCAATGCTCTCAAGAGATGGGTCTGCAGGGTTATTTTCCTCTCTGGATCCTAAAGCCTCTACTGCTCCCTGGGTAAAGCTATGCCTTCCCTTTATTTCCCCTCTCTTTTTTTTTTTTTTAAGATTTTTTATTTATTTATTTGAGAGAGAGAGAATGAGAGATAGAGAGCACGAGAGGGAAGAGGGTCGAGGGAGAAGCAGACTCCCCGCTGAGCAGGGAGCCCGATGCGGGACTCGATCCCGGGACTCCAGGATCATGACCTGAGCCGAAGGCAGTCGCTTAACCAACTGAGCCACCCAGGCGCCCTATTTCCCCTCTCTTGCCCTCTTGGGAGTTTTTCTGGGCCAGAGCCTGGGACAAACTTGCTGCCTTCCTGGAGATTCCAGGACCCTGAACCATCAACCCCTCCCTACTTCTCTGCCCCACTAGCGACCAGCCAACCGCTTTTCTGAAAGCGGCAACAGTAGCCTGATGGATGGATCATGGAGCAAAGAAGAGAATGGACTGTGTGTGCCCAATTGTAAGGAGGGTGGCAACTGGCCAGGGTTCTGCCCCACTGCTCCAAATAGAGCTTTGAGTTCAGGGAGGAGAGTTGAGGTCCTATTATGGGCCGCAGGTGGGGGACAGCCCCTTGCACCTGTCCCATTTAGAGAGGCGGAGCCCCAGGAAATGAACCAGGGAGCACTCCAACTTTTTATAGAGCACTCTCGGGCAATTCTGAGGGACACCGGGCTCCAGTCCCTCCTCTCCAGAGGTGAAAGAAGTCAGAGCTACAAAGATGCTCTCCTTAAAGTGCTTACTCCCTTTGTAAATAAGAGGTAGTGAGGGGGGCCCTCTTAGGTAAACTTTTGGGGCTCCAAGACAAAAAGGATACCCCAGATCACACATCCAGTTCTTGGAGCAACCCCCCCCCCCCCGCCATGGGCATTCTCTTTAAGGATCTGTGAGAGGAGGCAGAGCTGGGCGGGTGGGGAGCAATTTCTGCAGAACTAAAAAGGACCTCCCAAACTCCAGCAGCACCCCCTGCCCCACCCCTAGCTCTGCAAATTTCCTGCCTTGGCTGAGAAGGAAGACTCCTGGCAGTACACTTCTTTATGGGAAGTAACAACACCCACTGGGTGCAGGAACTTATAACCTAAGTTTTATAAGAAAAAAGCAGGCATAGCTGGAATCCAACCCCAAAGCTGACTGTAGAAGGTGCTCTGCCCTGCCTGTACCCGATAGACGATTAACAAATATTTGTGGAGCAGATGAACGCATGAAGGATGTTTTACAGGACTTCTGTGATTGGCTTCCTTGGAAACTTCACAGAACTATTTTTCCTGGAGCTGTTTGTTAAACTTTCACTTCATTAAGTCTCCAAAGTTCATCTCTTGCAAGAACAGGGTTGTGTTCTTGCATTCTTTGTTGTTTTTGCTGAGCAAGACCAAAATTCAACAACAGCCAAACCTAATTCCAACACCCCCGTTTGGCAGGCGGGCGATGGGGGTGGGGGGTGAGAGCGGTAGTTTAGTCCAGAAACTAGACAAAGCAGGTCCCTGGATTGAGGTCCCAAATTTACTTTTACCTTGGAGCTTCCTTGGGTTGACTGATTTTCTTCTCAGAGACCCCTCCTCTTTCTCCTCCTCCTCCTCCCCGGGATCTGAGTCCATTTAGCTGCTGACTTGTGGGAAGGCAATCTGCCCCTTTGTGAGAGGACCTGCTGTCTCTGAAAGGGTTGCTGCTCCCAGCCCCTCCTTGGGGCCCTTCGTTTGTGCACGTGGGTTTGAAAAGCTCATTGATTTCCATCCAAAGGGGCTAATTACATTACTTACAGTAAATAGCAGCCCTGCTGTCCGGTAGGGCTGCCAAAGTGAGGGGGGAGGTCTCCAGCTTAGTTCACTTGATTGGCTTCATTTTTGTGTGAAATTGTGTTTTATGAGCTGTATTCTGGCACCCAGAGGACTGTAACAGCGTCCAGTCTGCAAATAACATTATTTTTGACCCTGAGAAAAGAGCAAGGGGAAGCAGTGGAGTCTTGGGTTTCATGGAAGAGGTGACTCCAGCAGCTTCAGAAGGCGATGCTTTGGGACAGGAAGTCAGACTGCTGCACAAGTTCCCTTCCTGCCTCCATTCTTGTCTGCCTTCGCTTCCTTCCTTCCTTCCTTCCTTCCTTCCTTCCTTCCTTCCTTCCTTCCTTCCTTCCTTCCTTCCTTTCCCTCTCATTCTCATTCTCTTATTTCTTCCCTTCCCCTTTTATCCTTCCTTCATCCTTCCCTCCTCTATCTCTTCCTCCCTCTCTTCCTTCATCTTTCCAGATTTGACCACCATCCCCTAGAGGGAAGCAAGTCTGCCAACAGGGTACTCCTCTGAAGTACCCGGGGTGTGTGGAGACACGAGCCATTCCTGGGAAAGCCGATGATGGGGAGTGGTGGGAAGCAGGCAGGCAGGAGGAAGGAAAGAAAGGGGGAGCAGCCCTGGCTTCCTCCTTTCGCTGATTATAAAGTTGGGTTGGTTCCTGCCACTGCTCTATGCTTCAGGCCCCTAGGGGGCTTCTGGTGGTTTGAATGAATCGACAATATCAGAGTGTTGTGGACACTTTTTAATAGGGCCAAGGAGGGGCCACTGCTAGTGGGAACAGAGGGAGACAGAACAATCCCGCCTCTTGTCAGGCGCAGGTCTGCCGTTCTGCTTGTCAGCTCTCACCTTCCCCTCCTCCACAGCGAGGAGCCCCTTTCACATCCTCCTAAATGTGCGGTGCATCCAGTTTTACAAGTCCCCTGTCCTGCCAGGGCGGTGGGAACAGGACGCAATAGGGCGCGCATCTAGTCCTGCAGGGGTCCTCCACTGGCTGCCCACATTGAGGAGTTTCAAGTAGGACACTAGGATCACCAGCAGTTCATATTCAATCCTGAGCTGGGTAAGAGAATACCTCACCCCGTGTCGTGGTTCAGTTGAGTACTCCCCCCGCCAAAAGTCCATGCCCTGTCCTCCACATTCATTTTTCAAACAAAACCTTTTGGCCTAAAGTAAGCTTCAGAATCTTAGGTTTTTGTAGCCTGTTTTTCACGTTGGGTGATGTTCCAGGCCCTGGTAGGGTGGAGGGCCTCTAGGGGAGGTGAGGCAACCTGCTTTTAAAAAGTGAGTTGAGGAAGAGGGGAAGGGAGGAATCTCTGTTTAACATTTGCGTATTGGGGGTCCCCTGTAAGTTAGGGACCATAAAGTCCACAAGGAGGAAACCCAAAGTTTGGAGCTGACATCCTGTATGCCTTGAGCTGGGGTCTGATCTTGAACTTGGACCAAATAGACTTTCTGCCTCCTGCACCAGGGCGGGGACAATAAGGGCTCATTTCCCCTTTAAATCATGATTACTGAGAACTCTTGGAAGGATGTGTGTGTGTGTGTGTGTGTGTGTGTGTGTGTGTGTGTGTGTGTGTGTGTGTTGGGGGGAAGTAAATGCCCCCTCCTACTAACCCCCCCTCCAGCCCCCTCCCCTTTGTAATGTTTGTCCCTGCTTGCCCATCACCAGGGGGTTGAGAGGAGTATGACAGGTCTTTGTTGTCTGAATAAAAATCCGCGGCAGCTCCAGGGAGAGAACTCCTCCTACTAAATTATCAAAAATGGGCTGGCTTTAGTCTCTTAACAAATTGGACACAGCTACGGCAGGAGCAGTCCCCAACCCAACCTACAGGCACTGGGAACTTGCAAGCAGCCAGGGACCGCTGAAAATAGCACTTCTTTTTCTTTCTTTGTGTTCAAAACTATTTTCTTTCTTCACCAGATTTTGTTTTCCTCCCCCCGCTGCAGTTGTTTCCCATTAGTAACTCGATCTCTCGGAGCAGTAAGATTCGCCTTCTTCGTCTCCTTTCCCCTCCGCCCCTGTTTGTTTGTTTTCTGCACATCTCCTTCAGGGAGCCGCTGGGGTTTCCCCCTTCTTTTGCTTTTTTTCTTTTTCTTTTTCTTTTCCAAACACACCAATTTCCACTCTGTCTGCCTTTTTCTTCTTCCCTCTCTCCCTCTTGCCTTCCGTCCCCGAGCGTCTCTGCGCTCCTCCAACACGCAGCTCTCTGCCGTCCCTTCTGCTCCTTCACTCGGATGAGCTGAGAGCCGCGGGCGTGTGTATATGGAAATAGTGGGGTGCCGAGCAGAAGACAATTCGTGTCCTTTCCGTCCCCCAGCCATGCTCTTCCACGGGATCTCCGGAGGCCACATCCAAGGCATCATGGAGGAGATGGAGCGCAGATCTAAGACCGAGGCCCGCCTGGCCAAAGGCGCTCAGCTCAACGGCCGCGACGCGGTAAGGACGGGCCCCTCGGCGGCGGTAGCCTGGCGCCCCAGCGCGCCCTGCGAAGCCGAGCCTCCATTCCCTGGCTGGCCGAGCTGAGGATGGAGGGTCCTAGGGACGTCCGTTCCAGGCTGGCGGGTGGGTTTTCTCCGGTCTGACTGCCTGCCGGGCTAAGAAAACCCCTTTTCTGACTTGAAACGTCTCCGCAACCGAGACCCTGAGTTCGCTACTCTGTGCCGCAGCTGTTCCCGGCAGAGCAGGGAGGGCCGGGAGTGAGAGAATGGGGGTGTCCCCTTCTGCAGACCTCACACTCCGGTCTCCGGCCCCCCTTGACTCCGGGCGCCTCCCGGGCGAGGACAGCGGCAGCGAGGGCGAGCTGGGTGCGGGCAATGCGCGGACGGCGCGCGCGGCCGTGGCGTCGCGGCCAAGCAGGAGCCCAGGTGGTTCTAGTCTCTGGGTGTGCTGACGGGATCTTTGGAGAGGACTCAGACTCCACTGGGCCACCTTCAGTTCTCAGGACGCTCGGAGCGCGGCACTGCCTAGCCCAGCGATTTTCGGGGTCTCGGGCAGCCAGGCCCGGCCCCTCTAGCGAAACAAGACTGCGTTCAACTTCCGGGCCGGGCGGGTGTAACGTGTAGGGGGAAATCTAAGAAAAACCCGGAGGAGCACCTAGGCTACGCGCGAGAACTTTCTACCCTTAAACGATACAATCAACTACCACTGTTACTACAATTCACATTAATAAAAGTCGCGTCCAATTAATAAAGAAAGCCAATTAGTAATCTATGTGCTTCCCTTTCCCACGTACGAGCGGGAGGGGAAAAACTACAGAAGTCTCCGGAAATGATTTCAGCGAAACAGAGCTGTGTAGATCCTTCGGCCTCACACCCGGCATTGTAGCTCGAACCAACCCTTTCGACTGCTCCCGCGGGTCAGTGGTGTTTTGGGTTACACCAAGTAGCCGAGTTGGTGGATGTTGCCGCATTTGCAAACTGAACATAGTGTGGAGGGCCCCAGGTCTGAGTAAAAGGAAGAAACTTTACTTTTCCAGGCCCGCCAAAGTTTTGTGGGAAGTCCAGCCCATTTCTGCTAGTCTTGAGGGAAATGACCAGTGGTTACTTTCTTCTTTTTCTTTTTCCTTGTTGTGGCTATCCTGTTTAAAACCAAAAAGCAACCCAAACCCGAATGTCGTGGCGGGGCTGGGCTGGTCACGGTGAGGTTTCCTCATCTTCAGCCTGGTCGGTGGGTAAGCGGAGGGGGGGGGGAGCTGAACTTGGGCACTAAACAGATTTTCAGGACACAGGTCTCCCGGGTAGGTTAATGCAGGGGGAAAAGGGGACTGTGCAGAGGGGACTAGACAACGAACTCTTCTGGGAACAGGCACTTTATACCCTTACTGGGGAGAGGACCAATATCCCTGAAAATGAGAGAACAGCCAGATACACCCCGGTCAAAACAATGTCGACCAAATTAGGAGCACAGGTATCATAATCTCTCCCTTCCTTTTAATTTAACGCTGCCTATAAGAATTTAGGGAAATGGAATGGTTTCAAAACAATCTGTGTTCGTTCAAATTTCCTTTCCATTCCCCCGTAAAAATTTCCGTTGTTTTATTTTGTGTGCGTTGAAAGCCACAATTTTTAGCATGTATATTCGAGTTTGGGAGCATCCGCCAAACTATACTCAAGGCGCTCCTAGCATTTTTAAGAGTTTCGAGGTGGACGGCGTGTCTTTAAGGTTTTAGAAGAGGGTGGAGATGGCCAGCCTGTCTTTAGGTTAATAGTCCCGGGAGAATGCGAACGCCGGGTTCAGGCAGACACTGCAGAAAGGGAGTGAGTCGCAAAAGGAAAAATCGCTAACTTTCCCCCGACGTTTGCCTTTGCGCTGTGGCCCCTGACCCTTGCCCTGCTCCCGGAACGACTGAAACTCGCGCTGCCGGGAGGGAACTCCGCGTTGTGCATCTCCGCCGCGCTCCGTCCTCAGCGGTGCGCTGTGCTTGCCTTGCAGGGCATGCCCCCGCTAAGCCCCGAGAAGCCTGCTCTGTGCGCCGGCTGCGGGGGCAAGATCTCGGACAGGTACTACCTGCTGGCTGTGGACAAACAGTGGCATCTGAGGTGCCTGAAGTGCTGTGAATGTAAGCTGGCCCTCGAGTCCGAGCTCACCTGCTTCGCCAAGGACGGTAGCATTTACTGCAAGGAGGATTACTACAGGTATTCCCGCCCCTACCCTTTACGCCCCAGTACACCTGGCGGGGCAACCTGCCCGAGCCCGGGAGCCTCCTCTCTGTCCCCCACCTTTCGCCCCTTCGGGGTACGGTTATCAATCCCGAGACCGGGGAAGTCCACTGCATACGCCTTCCAGCTGCGCCACCCCCACCAAGGGCGGTGAGGATGGGTGGGAGGAATACCCGAGGTCAAGAGCTACCAGTGACTATCCCCCACTCCCGACACTTCACAGTTCAGTAGAGGGAATCTGGAGAAATCTTGAGATAGTGAATAAATATGTGTCTGTCGACCGAGACTAAAGCGGGTATTTTTTTTTTTCTTTTTTTCCGTTTACTACGAACTGGGCGAGACCCGCACCTTGGAACTGAACTGGTGGCTGGGGCAGCCGGAACCCGGTGTTAGGTTTTTGCGAGGGTGGCGGGAGACCACGTAAATGGCCATGAAAAGGAATAATCGCCCTTGGTGAAACCCAAGCCACTCAGTTCTGAGTTCCATTTACTGCTAGTTAGAACCTTGCCGGCTAGCCTGGCGAGCAAACTCCAGGGATGTTTTTTGATGCTTCCCAGTTATTTTTTCTGGAGTGGGAAAGAGAACTATGCGCAAGTGACCTAGCTCCACTCTCAACCAAAGGGAGAGAGGTGATTAAAAAAGAATTAGATTTCTTCTGCAAAAGCGTCTGTCTGAATGCTTTCAGGCACACGCACACATCCATAAATAATAATAATACCACCCTTCATAGAGTGTTTTGTAACGGATGAAACCCTTTCCCTTGGCATCACAATTTAATATTCTTTACATAGCGTTTGAGTTAGCTAGTGCGGGTTTGTTTGGTTGTTGGGCTTTTTCTTTTTCTTTCTTTTTTTTGGCTTTTTTTTTTTAAATCTTAACTTTACAGAGAAGGCAACTGAGGATGTCACCCGATTCTTCTTATTTTAATGTAAGGGTTCTTTGTCCTGCTTCACCACCAGAACAGGTCATAAGCAAGTAAAATTAATGACCAAATGGACCGGTGTCCTCTTCTGTCAGAGCCCTCCTAGGTGTCAGTCTAGGACCACTGCTGACCAAACTCCAGGTGTCACGGGTGGCCTCACCGAGCGCCCTGACTTGACTTTTTTTTTTCCAGAAGGTTCTCTGTGCAGAGATGTGCCCGCTGCCACCTTGGCATCTCCGCCTCTGAGATGGTCATGCGTGCCCGAGACTCTGTCTACCACCTGAGCTGTTTCACCTGCTCCACTTGCAACAAGACCCTGACCACGGGTGACCATTTTGGCATGAAGGACAGCCTGGTGTACTGCCGCGCCCACTTCGAGACCCTCTTGCAAGGGGAGTATCCACCGCAGTTAAGCTACACCGAGCTGGCGGCCAAGAGCGGTGGCTTGGCCCTGCCTTACTTCAATGGCACTGGCACGGTGCAGAAAGGGCGGCCCCGGAAGCGGAAGAGCCCAGCGCTGGGAGTGGACATCGTCAATTACAACTCAGGTGGGCCCTTACTGCTCCCCCCACCCCCGCCCCCCTCCAGCCCTGGCCTCCGGCTGTCCTGAGGAGCATCCCATAGAGCTCCTTTCCCATTCAAGACCTGGTGGCAAGAGGGGGTTTTGCTTAACATGCCTCTTTCCTCAGTACAACTCCCTTTCACTCAGAAGAGGGGGAAAGAGGGAGAGAAGGAGAGGGGAAAGAAGGAGAAAGGGAGAGGGGAGAGAAAGACCTTTATTTAGGTTGTGGCAAAAAACACATTCATGACCCTGGGGCCGCAATGACTTCCCCCAAACAGGCTGAGCCAAATCCTTGTTGCCCATTAGTTAATGAGCCCATTAGTTTCTGGCTCCCAGTAGGAGCAAAACAGCCCCAGGGCAATTCCTGTGTGGAAGCCAAATTATAGATCCTGGAGGAGGTTTTCCTATATACTGAAAAAAAAAAAAAATCTTCAGAGCCCAACTTCAGTCTGTCTAGAGGAGGCAGAGGCTGTGGTCACCAGCCCAGAGTTAATCAGGAACACAGTTGGCAAGAGTGTTGAAAACCGAATCCCTGATTTTGGTGAAAAGCAGCTGTAGGGGTAGGAATCACTCTCCACAGTTGAGCTGGCCTGTCCCTTCTGTAGGTCAGGGTACTCATCCAACCAGCTCATTTCCTGTATGGTCAATCATCCGGACATCCAGACCCCTTGGAAAAATGAAAGAAGCTCCAGGTCAGGCCCACTGAGGAGCCTTAGTGGTGTGACAGGCTGCTCTTCTGTCCTCCACTGGCCTCCTCTCTTAATTAAAAACAAAATGCAGGCAACAGGCCTGAGAGCGCACTTTCTTCCTTGCTTTGGGGGACACCTATCATTTATCAATCTCTCTCATTCACCACTTTCCCATGGTTGGTAGTCTGCCCAGCTCTCCATCCCCCAGGTGAGGATGGAGATGGACATTGCAGATCATAGCTTCCTCCAAGCAGGAAGGAAGCTCTTTCTTTGAGTTCCAGACACTGGGAAAAGGGGCCTGGAAAGCCCAGGCTAACTTTTGGGAAACTAAGGCCTGGTTTCCCATGCTGGGCCCAGCCCTGGATGGGACTCTCAGAGGCAGGGGACTCAGGCTAGGGAGTCCATTCTATTGGAAGGGACCTTGGGGACCTCGCTGTGGCAACCCCACTCTGATACCATGAGTACCCAGATACCAGCCAAAGCATGGACGTACCAGAACACAGATCTTGCTGGTTTTCATCTTCCAGTCCCCAGTGCTGGGTACGGTGCCTGACCCATTGTTGCTCAATGGTAAAGGAACGTTATCCATTCGGATAAGTGATTTATCCACGGTCACATAGCCAGTGTGAACCATTTGGAACTAAAAGTCCTGCTCTGAGCCGGGAGTTTTTAGGGGAAGCCTCTCTGGACGAGCGGGCTCTCCCCAGCCTTGTGCTCGGCTTCCTCCTGGGTTCTCCGCTGATTTAACTGAGAAGAAGGAATCCCAACCCGGTCAGCGCGGCGGGGCGGCGTCCCACGGAGATTAGGGACCAGGGAGCTCAGTGCCGCTACACTTGTCCCTAGAGGGTTCATGCCAGGGTCGCTAGACCAAAGGAAAAGAGCGGCTGGCTCGCAACAGACCCCACCCGGACCGGTTTGTGTTAGGGCCGCGGGCGCAGCCCCGGGTTTTGCCAACCCCCGGCTGCGGGTCGCGGCCTCGCGCTCGCCCCTGCTGCGCTTCCGCAAGGGTTTTTGGTTCGGGGCCACTTTGCCCAGCGCGCTCATTTCATTTCCTTTGATGCGAGGTCCCCGGAGCAGGACGGGCAGGGCACTAATTGTTCTTTATTAATAGAAGATGACATCGGAATCTCGAGCCACTCACCAAGGCCCTAATGCCCTAATTAGAGAGAGACGGAGACAGAGACCAAGAGGCCGAGACCCACATAACGAGCGAGTCCTTTGCAGAGAGGGAATCCCTCAGCCTCGAGAAAGTGTGCAGAAGGGTGGCGATTTCTAGCCACGCGGCAGGAATCCTAGTTTTTGCGCTTGTTTATTTAATCTAACTAGCTAAAATTGATTTTGTCTTGGATCTTACTTTATGTTAGAAAGATCCGGGGGGCTTTAAGAACAGTAGAATTTAGTATCACTACTTCTAGAGCTTGCACATTTATTTCTTAAGAGAAAAAAAAAAGAATGAAAATCTCCTTCCACTTCAGTCTTTAGTTTGCAGATTAGTGCTGCTGCAAGGTTTATTGAGAAAGGTGATGCTGTTTTGCTCATGCGGGAGGAAAGGGTTGCTGAGGCCTCCCTATCCTGAGTTTGTACATCACACCACCTCAGACTGGATGCTTATTAATTAGCATCCACCCCATCCTTTCCGGACTTTCCCTAGAGATACAAATGAATAGTACATAATTCTTTAAAATCAGGTGAAAATAATCTAGAGAAATTGGGTTAAAGATACATGACCAGAAATCAACCCCGGTATTAAAAAAAATGTTTATGAATCTAATGCAAGTTTGTTGCAAAACTAGCAAAAGAAAAGCTTCAGCAAGTTAAAAAAATGTTATTATTTTAACTTTCTCTGGATCTTACATTGCCATCTCTGCTTAAATGTAACCTAGTCTCAGAAAGAGTAAAATTGACACTAAACAAATATAATTTATACATCAATATATTTAAAAAAATATAGAGCAAATGTGTTTAGAATTCAAAGACATCGAGAGAAGATGTGAAACTTGGTAAAGATCACTTAGTGCTTGACATCTGGCAAATACTTTTTAATGAGAATATTCCTAATTTAGTTTATACCTCCTTGTGCAGATACCAGGCAGATATTTTAGAAAGAGACATAGTTTATTTGGAATGCTGGATTGGAAAGCAGCCCTCCAGGGGTGAGAAGAAGATTTAGTCTAGAATAGGCAACTCTTATTTGGGCAATTTAGCATTAATGGAGAGACTACATTTTTGCTAGTTTTAAAAATCTCCCTTCCCAAGTGTAGGTTTTCTTCTATTCCAAACTTCAAAAGCTCCTGATGGTTGTTAAATTAGCCTGGCACTGACCCCTAGTGGTCTCCCAGGGATCAGTTAGTTCTCAGAAGGTTATATACCTTCAGAAGAGAAACTCACTTTAGTATAGGTGACCACTTCATAAGTGACTGGAAAATAAAATATTTAGATCTTCTCACTGACTTTATAATGCCAGATGTGTACTTAGAGGTGGATGGTTAAAGCAGTTTTAAGAGCGTTATCATTTCATCTCATAATTCAGGGGGAACACATATAGCTTTAGAAGTAGACCCTGGGGAAACACAATCACTTGCAAGTTTATATAATGCATTTGTAGTTAAACACAAGCAATTTAGGATAATACACTGAGTTACTCTGTGGAAGAAACAGATTGGTCTTTTAAGTTGAATAATATGATGACACTGTCACAGGAAAAGCATACACTAATATCTGTTTAATAAAGAGCTAGTCTATGTGGAAACAAGTCCCATCATTGTGTTTAATGAACTAAAGTTATCTGCTGGGTTTTTAATCTGCAATAATGAATATAGAATACATATTCAGAAAAGCAATTTAATCAAACTATTCCATAATTATTTTTCATAAACTTTATTTTAAAGACTAATGAAGTACATAGTGAAGTTAGGAATCATACTCATCTCTAAGAAATATTATCTAGGGATGAGGGAATGGCTAAGGGCATTATTTAAACACTAACTTAAATCTTCTATCCCAAGTGTAATATTCAATCTGATGTGCTGTTCAGGAAAAGTTACATGTTACTCACATATGATAGGAATGAAATTGTATTTGAAGAAGCCTCCAATGACTGAGGTGTGCCTCTTTGACCATTTTGTTGTGGGCACATTTATAATCTGGTTGTGAAATATAGCTCAGTTTACTGGAGATAAGTATAGTTTTATAGTAGGTCATAAGATGCTGTTTCATCCATTTGAGGATATGAAAGTACAATTCTGTAGAATATTTGAACTCAACATATCCCCAGTGGACTAAAATAGGGTAAAATGTAAAGTACATACTTTTTCTTATCTCTGAGTACATGTTACTCTTCTGGTGCAGTTTAAGAAGTCTGTGTTCAACATTTGTAGGTATATATCTAGCTTGGATTCCCTTTGAGTTGACTTGATTTTTCATTAGTAGTCACTCAATTTTATTGACGAACAAAGATTCAAAATCTTGGTGAAATGCTTTTGAGTCCTGGCCCTGTACTTGACTTAGCAGACACAAAGGTGAAAGTTATATAATCTTTCCCTCAATGAACTCATCTGCTCTTTTGCCAAACGTGCCCTCTACTTAAGTGTCTTATGGAAATATAAACAAAGGAGACATTAATTCATGCTTAATATAATGTCTTCTTACATTAGAGAGAATTTCTTGTTATGTGGATTTTGTGATGAAATGTGATGACCTCTTCATTGATGACCAAAACTACTGTTTCTGTATATATGCTGACTTAACCAAAAATAAGTTTTAGAACATAATTCTAACCAGACCATAGCAGACAAATAATATTTTATCAAGCAGAAGAGCTAATATTAAGAAATGCCTTACTTTCTTCAGATTCAGGTTTTGTCTGCCCCCCACCAAGTGACATGATCAGGTTGATTTTAGATATTCTATTATAATGTACTAAAATGTAGGATGATCAGATCTGCAAATGCATCATCTAAGTAACTGAAGTAAGGGTTTAAAGAAAAAAAAATGCCATGCCCTTTAAGTTGAGATGAAATCAGTCAATATTTAGCAAAATATTTTCATTTTGTAATCCTATTTTCTTTGCAGAACCAGTAGGTTATTGGAAATGGCCTTTTAAATGTACATCTTTACACCCTGGGATGATGACTTTCAGGCTGGTTTCAAAGGCTGGATTGTTTTGCCCTCAATGCTGAGCAGGGCTTTGCAAGGAGAGAGATGTCACCCTCTTTCTGCCAGGCCAGCCGGGGGGCACAGCTCAAATCCCAGTCACACACATCCACTCCCCAGCAAAAAGGGCCAAGATCTGAGCTGAGAAATAAACGCCATCAGCGTCTCTGAACTGTGAGCTGTGGGGAGCGCTTCAGGCATGAACTAAGTGAAGAGAAGTCTGGGCTCATTCTCTTTCAGAAATATTTATTAAAATAACTCCAAGGGAAAACTGTTTTCTTTCTGGGATTGCCCAATGTTAACCAGTTATAGCTAAAAACCCTCAAAAATAATATTCTTAGGATTGCATAAGAAATCTATAAATTCTTATTTTGTAACTTCTCCCTTTTCTGCAACCACTTTCTACCTTTTTCCTGATTATGAAGACTCTAGGAACATCAGGAAAAGCTAAAATTTGGAACTGACTTAGATTCTTCCTTACTTGGTGGGCTCTCAAAAACTCTCAGATTTGAGAGAGCTGAAATTACTTGTTTGCATATCCCTCATGGTAAAGAACAGTGCCTTCAGACAGTATGTTTCATTTCACAAACAGACAAAATATGGAGTCTTTAAAAATTGTGTTTGTGTAGAAGGGCAGGTGCTGATATGTATAAATATATTAGAGCTTTTCCTTTTCACTCTTGGATGCTTCTTTCACACTTAGGGCTTGTCTTCCCGAGCTTGCTAGCAACCATTATGCAAAAGAGAGAATTTATCTAATACTTTTCTGTTACATAAACTTTGGTTGTGTCCATATTAAGAGGCTGGTTTGGCGGACTTTGGCAATTAACCTCTTTGTTTGGTCTAGATACTGCTTATTACGTGGGTTGACAGGCTTTCCCACTGTTGCTTTATTATCAAAGCATTATACAGCCTGCCACCCCTGCAGCTAATGGCTGACTTTCCACTGAGCCCTTGCTTGTTCGCTGTTACCGCAACAGGTTGTAATGAGAATGAGGCAGACCACTTGGACCGGGATCAGCAGCCTTACCCACCCTCGCAGAAGACCAAGCGCATGCGAACCTCCTTCAAGCATCACCAGCTACGGACCATGAAATCCTACTTTGCCATCAACCACAATCCGGATGCCAAGGATCTCAAGCAGCTTGCTCAGAAAACAGGCCTCACCAAAAGAGTTTTGCAGGTAAGAAGCCTCCATCATTGGCTGTGTATACCTCTCCCTTACCCTTGCCAGTAAAAATAGTTCTCTTCCCTGTTTAGAGCAATACAGATATTTCCTGTACTGCTTTTCATTAGTTTATCTTAGTTATCTCCCAAGAGGGTAGGCTGAAATTTTGCAGGGGCTTCCTGGAGGGTGTCCAAAGACACTCCCAGGATCTTCTAAAATGCAGCCACTTTCTCCCCGTAGGTGGAGAGATGGGCCCACCAAAGCCAGCAAGCTTGCCTCACCACTTTGCTAATGTGGCTGATGTTATTTGTACAAGTTGTGGCTTTAGAGAGTTCCATTCACACTAGGCTCAGTACAGAGTTGAAGGGGGACCTGCTGGTGCTTTTGTATTTCAGCAAACTCTTGGCAGCCTCACTCACAGGCCATGACCTTCCAAATGCAGATCAACCCTTTTTTTTTTTTCATTTCCTGAATAGCCACAACTACGGTGTCTCAGCAACCAACTGTAGCAAGTATTTTCCCATTTTAGTAAACCATATTTCAAAACTAAACATTGGGAGTTAGATGTGCTGTCCAATTGTTTTCCTAAACTCATAATGGTAAGAATATACAACTAATGAAATTATAGTGGGTTGCTGTGGGTCACCAGTGATCCTTTTCTACTTCTCAGTGACAAATTGCAGATACTTAAATTTCCACAACCAGTTTCTGGCTGCTTGGGGTCTGTGGTCCTGGGTTTTTCCTATGCACAGACTACTTACCATGTGTCAGACTCAAGGATAGCCTGAAATCTGTTTCAATGATGTTCATTTCATACGAGTCATTCTTACTTTGCAAAACTTTCAGTGATCCTGCCTCTCCCCATTCTCAAAAGATAATAATCAGTTAAGGAATTGGATATATTTTTCCCCTTTATCTCTGTGCCTTCATTTCTATGGTATTTCCACTTAAGCATCAGTTGTCCCACGTGGCACTTGTTAATGCTGGGGGGATATATGCAGTTGAGAGAATATCTGTAGCATTACTTGAATTAATCTGTTCTAAAAGAAAGCAAAAAAAAAAAAAAAAGCCCTTCTCTCCCAAGAAAAATAAACAATTATATTTAAAAAGAAAACATTCAAAAAACAAAAAAAGAAAGAAAAGCAAGCAAGCAAGAAAAAAAAGATAAGGAAAAAAGAAGGAAAGAAAGAGAAAAAAACAAAAGAAGTCTAAAATAAACATCGGTAAAGAAATCAATTGGGATTGGTTTGCAGGTTTGGTTCCAAAACGCACGAGCCAAATTCAGAAGGAACCTTTTGCGGCAGGAGAATGGGGGTGTTGATAAAGCTGATGGCACGTCGCTTCCGGCCCCGCCCTCAGCAGACAGCGGCGCTCTTACTCCACCCGGCACTGCGACCACTTTAACAGACCTGACCAATCCCACTATCACTGTAGTGACATCCGTGACCTCTAACATGGACAGCCACGAATCCGGAAGCCCCTCACAAACTACCTTAACGAACCTTTTCTAACATTGGTTTTTTTTTTTAATTCTTCCTCTTCTTTTATTATTCTTATTATTCTTATTTTATTATTTACAAGATTTTTTTTTCCTAACCCACAAGATATTTGGGAAATAAAAACAACAGCTTGGTGTGTAGCATCTGCAGCCACTTGGCAAATGAGTTTACAGTATTGTCTCCTTTACAAAGTGGTTTTTTGTTTTTGTTTTTGTTTTTTTGTCTACAAAGTGTACTTGGGTTTTTTTTTTTAAATTAGATCTTTCAGTTGGTAAGGGGAGTTTTTGAATTATTCTAATAAGTGCCTCTTAAAATTGTATGTTACTTATTTCCAGAATCTCAAAGAAAAAAAAGTGGTATTATGATGGGCAAATAATCATATTCCCAATTAAATGAGTAGGTTAATAAAGAATCAGATAATTAAAGTTATTTTTTAAATCTTGCAATTGTATGTGTACTTACGGAATTTTGAAAACTTCACATTGTTTTTTGAATTTTAGAACTGAAAAAAATGTTTTGATCATTCTTTTTTTCTTACAAATGAGGAATATGATTAAACAAAAGCATTATCTATAGCAGCTCCAAATATTAAAGATTAATTAGGTGGGAAATCTGTTCCAAGGACGTGACTTTTCCTTCTTTTTGGGATGTACATCCCAGCAAAACTTGTTAGTTAGTTACTTGTTTTTCAACGTTTGAAAAATACTTAAACTCCCTGTGTATCTATGAAAATTCCATATAGAGTTTGAAATTCTATACTTTTAACCTAAAGCTAAAAATGATAGTTGTAAAACCATTCTTTCTAAATTAATTTTTTTCCTAGGGAAAATGGAAATAAGCAAAATATAATTTTTTAAGAAGTTAAAAAAGTATAATTTAATTAATAGATCTATTAATTGGCTTCAGCTGTACCATGATATTGTATCTGGCATTCTATATGAATAATGTTTTTTTTTTTTTAAAAAAAAAACCTTAGTAGACTAATATTAACAACAAGAAATCTTTGGTTTGTTTTACTTTATTTTACTTTGGCATAGGTTGATATATTTATCAGAAAAAAACCCTTTTCTGACAGTACAGATTGAAAGTTATTAGTCTTAAAGTAGATAAACTCAGAAGCCTTGTGGATGCTGATCTGAATATATTTCCTAGTTTACAGTAGCATTTTTTTTTCTTTTAATTTAAGCTAAAATCTTAATGGTCTGGGCAGTGGTGAATGTTCATCTATATGCTTCTGTTGTAGTTAAATACCAATTAGATTGTGGATTTCCTAAAAAAAATAAATAAATAAATAAAAAAGAAGTCAAGATCTATGTCTTGCTTTAGTGGATTGTTAAGAATAACTTTGCACATATTCCCCACTTTTTGGACCCCTTAAATCTTCGGTGGTCAAAGTGGCTATTTAATAGATTTTAAAGGTGTCCTTCTGGCTGTATAAATGTGTGGTTACATATTGACAGTTCACTGCCCACATTAAAGTGCATTATTGTAACTTTTGCTCAGGGTCTTTAGAAAATTAGCACAGAAAGTAGCTTATTTTTTAAAAAAAAAGATGGTGGAAGATAAGTTAACACTGTAACAGAAGAAAGGTGTGATTGCCATTATATATTTAGCAAGTGTGGTTATCATCTTATATGGAGCTTAAATCTTGACTTTTCATATTTCTATTACATTTTGGGCATTTACCACTAACCAGACCAAACAACCTTGGTAAGGCTGAGATCTTATTAATACACTTTTACAGGTAAAATATTGATACTTATAAATTTTGTTCTTTGACAGAACAATGTATGGTACTATAGATCTACTTTATTAAGTAGACTAATTATAACTCAGTTCTCCTATGTGCCTTATGATATAACTTGGAAGTAAGTTTGTGAAAAATCAGGATATATGTGTTGTTTGTTAAATTAACTGTTTTAAGCCCTTTTGACACCTCACTAGTTTTGTACTGTTTTACCTCTTATTTCCGAAACTCTTTTTATGGTGTATCCTGTTAGAGGGGACAAACATGTCATAGAAAGCAGTTGTGCACTCTTTCAAATATAGTTGATAAATTCAATAATCTTATATATTGAGCTTCGTGTTTATAGTACAGTAAGTGGTCTAGCAAAATTGTCCATGTTTCTTTGTTTATTGATAAATGCATTGTATAGAAACTATTTCCCCTAAATATTTATGGACCAAACAATTGTGATATATCCTATTAAATTTGTGTGAATAAACCATTTTGAATCTAAGGAGTTTTATTTCCCATCAGTTTAATTTAAGGTTTAACTGTACTAGTGTGTTTCCAATATCTGTATGTAAAAGCTATTAAAGTGGTAATACAAAAAATTTTTAAATATTCACACATACAAATAGTTTTCAGATTTCCAAACTTGATTCATTTTAAATGTACACACCATTGCATATGCAATGTAATTCAACTTAGAATTACCTTTAAATATATTTTCTTATAATAAAAGTAATGCCCCACCGATTTGACTCTGCCCAATTTTTAGAATTAAAAACAAGATAATTAGCAGATAAAGTAATTGCATGAAAAGAAACTTAACTATGATTAAGATTTAATATTAGGTCTATTGAGCACAAATGGATATTTGTAAATCAAAATAGAAATTGCAGACCCCTAAAAGCCAAGTTGCTCTGTAGTTAATAAATTGTCACTATGATTTTTTTCAGGGAGAACAAATCTTGGGGCATTACAGCCAAACATCCCGACGTTTGAAAATTCCCTAAAGTATTAAAAGAAGGGGAAAAGTTTGATCGGAAATCCACTGCAGTGAAGACAAAGACAATATTAGGTTATGATAATCATACATTTTAAAATCTATTGAGCCAAAAAAGAGAGAGAGAGAGAGAGAGAGAGACTTAAATGTCATTTACTGAATGTTAACAAAAACTCTGTTCTTTATGGTGTCTAACACAAATGGAGGCTTAAAGTTATGTGGTTTAAAACAAAATTAGATAAGCCGTGTATAAACCAGAGCAGCCTGGCAGTAATGTGCCCACCCCATATTTGAAGAAAATTATTATTGCTAAAAAAAAAAAATCCCACACATTTGTCAAGCACAGTAATTGTAAAATAAAGTCCAAAAACATCCATTTCACTTGCTTGCTAATGTGTACTAGTCCTATCTGTTCATAGAATTTTCCAATTGTAAATTCAAAGAAAAGCTATCACTCCTTTGAGAGTATAGGATCAAAACCCAGTAATTTTAGTATCATTGTTTATTCCTTCCTTTTTAAACAGAAATCTCTGCATGCACTTTTACATCTGTCACTTCTAGTGTACATCTCTGTATAATGACTTATCTTTGCTGTTTCTTGTATGATAAATAGCTTTCATGAATAAACATTTTATTTGATGCAAACATAGTTAACTTTATGTTAAATACACACTGTTGAAATTACTTTTGAACACTGTCTTAAGAGGCAGCACGATACATTTCCAACTTGTGATACTTAGGAAAAAAAAAAATCCAAACAATCTAATGAGGTAAAATTCTGGTAGTCTAGGATAAAAGGACTTACTTGGTTTTTAACTTTTCATGACATTTTATTTGTTGTATTCAATCGACCCATGTATTAAAAATTAAAAAAAAAGAAAACACAAGTTACAACAAAAAAATAAACCTTAGAATAAACTATCATGTAAAATTTCAGCAACTTTTTAGATTATTAGGGTAAAATTTATAGATCCTCTGTAAGTTTACATGTTTGCTATGCAATGAGCAAATTTACTGAAGTATACAAATATATCCTGAACTATGAAAAGATCCGATCTTTGCATGGTTCAAATTACATATGATATTACAAACAAAGGAGCAAGTGGAAAGAAAAACAAATATTTAGGAATGAGGTTTTTTTAATTGTTAAAGGGACTATTTGAAGAAAGAATTTTTTAACGATTCCTATTTAGCTGTATATCCAAAGCATATGTTAAACAAATTAACATATAACTTTCCAGAAAACTTTTCATTATGATGAAATTTTTATTATATACAAATGAACCCTATGTAAATGATGTAACTTTTATGAATGACAGACATTAAATATTTCACTTACATGTATTCTCAGAACTTTGAATGTTTTCTTAAATGCTTTCACTTCCTGAATACTAAAAAGGGGAAAGAAAATTTAAAAAGAGAGAGCAATTTACTAATAATAAAAAAAGAAAAAAAGAAAAGCACCATGACAAGTAGACTATTTTGAGTGATCATGAAACATGTTGGTTTTGTCAGTAACTTGAATGTTTATGCCTCATTGAAACCTCATGCATGGCTATAGCAACTTAAATAGATTTTCCAATACATTTCCACTCAGTTTATTCAAATCCTTGTCCTACAGCTTTGCCTTCTTTCCCTGTGCTGTCACCTATGGCAGTTTCGGTTAGAAATATTTTGGAGCCTCGCCTGGTTTTACAGACCTTTAAATATTTGTCTGGTATGTGAAATGCGGGAGGAGACCAAAGAGGGAAAGAACATAACTGCAATTAGACATCTGAAAAAAATAATACAAATTTGAAACAGGCACATTTTTAAAAAGTAAAAGAAAGGAACCCTCATTATGTGAGTGGGAAGAGAAGAAAAGCATGCGATGTAGAGTTGGAGGGTCTGTCTTGCTTTCCCGTGATGTACCGTGGTTTTTCAGTCTGGGCAACCACACACTTATTTTTGGGCATGGAAGAGAAGGATGTGGACTTCTTAGAAGGGAGCAAGGTACTAAATTTTCATAGTTTCTACCTCCCATGTCTGGGTTAGTCTAACTTCTGGCAAATTGATCTCAGGCAAAAAAAGCTTTACGGAGAGTTAGCATCTGTCAGCTTTGGTTGAGTGGCCCCCTTAATGCTGGCTTACAGGGTAGGCAGGCTTTTCATACCTCAAATAAGGAAAAAAAAATCCATAATAAAGGACCCAAAGCAAACACTTTTAAGACCTGGGTGATTTTTCATCACCTAAAAAATAGATAGCTTTATTTAACAAAACCCCTGTAGAACCCACAGCACATTCTTTTACAGTAACCTTTCTTTGAAGTCAAAGTATTTTATAAACCACATATACCTATCATCTCATTTTCTGTTGCAGCGTGCTTGCAAAGGGCATCATGGAGAAAAGTGTTAGAAGTGGGAAGTTGTGGAATGGAATCGTGGAATCATGTCATTCTAGGCTCTTAAGGAGAACACTAGGGAGAATACCGTTGTCATAAGAGATAAATATAAACACCTAATTTGGTATGGAGTTTTGCTATTTAATTTTCAACTATGCTTTAAACAAAGCTAGCTTTACTGGTAGAGAGTTTGTGTACTCTCAAGATGATTCAATGCCTTTTACATGTTATCGTCTCTAGACACAAGGATTAAATAAGGACACTGGGACTTAGTCCAAATTAGAGAAATGGCATTGTAGGGTCTTTAAAACCATACATAGATAAACTCTGGATTGACCTTTTGGATTTTATATTTTTAGCAACTGGGAACCAACTCAATATTCAAATAAATAAAAGCCCTCTGATGTAAAGCCACGGTCCTTTACTTTACAGCCAATGTGAAAACAGAAGTTATTTTCTTTATGGTGTGCCATTGATTCTGAAACACTTTTATAATACCTATTCTGCCTTCCCAACATTTTTTTCAGAATAATATTACCATTTACCTTATTTTCACCAAAATATTATAATTCTAAGCTAATATATTATTTTGAATGCCCTCTGGGAAGGTTTCCATTTTATTTTACCTGTTTCCAAAGCAAAAAAAAAAGCTCAGAACTGTGCATGGTACTCAAGGAAAAGTCTATGAATATGATGCAAGTAGCAATATAATCACCACAATGAAATTTCTTTTTCTCTGTGCTGCACAATAGATATTTTTATCCAACATCACTTCCCACTTCCAACATTTCTTTGTGAATATTAATATAGCAAACCCTCCTTTATCATGCATCACATTAACAAGTTTTTTACCCTTGGATTATTAATTTTTGCTTCTTTGCACTACATTTATCTTGTGCTGAAATGACAAAAAGCAGGCAAGAATAAAGATCCAGGTATTAGCCATATGTAGAAAGTTCCTGGTGTGCATTTCTGTGTACTTTTTCTTCACATATTAGAATTGTCAGGAACAATTTTTTTTTCCTTTGGAACTTCTTGTTTATATCTTGCATGATCTTATAAATTAATCTGAAGAGTAACTGGATACCTTTTATGGTTATTTGAAAATAAAATTTGCTACAAATAAGATGCTCCAGTCTCTGTTGCCTCATATTATGCACGAATATATTAATTTTTGTCTGGTACTTTCCCACTGAACCAGAAAATATTAACCTCAAAGGATATTTAAATTGTTATTTATGACAAATATACAAAGATGAAGAAATTCAAAGGTGAAGTTGCCTTTACTCATTCTCATTCTGCTTCTTTTCCTTCTCCGAAGTAGAAAAAATCATGCAGGGCTATCTGCTTTAACTTTGACATTCAAAGGTTTTGACAGCTTGCATCATTTAAAGTTATATTTATTATTCAGTAAACTTTAATTCTATAGAATAAATGCCCTTTATGAAATGTGATTTTTGAAAAGCACAACGGTATTTCACCATTTCAACCAGCTGAAGCTGTTTGAATTCAAGAGTGGTTTTTCAGAAGGAAAATATAGTGGGAAATTTAAATATAATTGTAGCATCTTACCAGATTGACCTAGATGCTCTGTAGGAATTTTAAAGAGCAAACTTCCAAAATGTTATGATGTAAATAATTAAATGATGGTATTTTTCTATGATATAAATTGAGACAACTTATTTTATAAATATAATTATGTAGTTACTTTATTATTTCAGTGCAGATATGAAGTCTCCTTCTGGATATTTTAATGAGATCTTTGTATTTCCAAAGGTTCTAGTATAGCTTTTTATTCAGTTTTCTTCTTAAGTATCACCAGGCAGTGTGTGTGTGTGTGTGTGTGTGTGTGTGTGTGTGTGTGTGTGTTGTATATTTTCTAACACTCATGAAAAGATATATATTTTTAAGAAAGAAGGCTCATTTCTTGTAAACCAATTTTTAATTAAAAGCAAAACAAAAGGGCAAAATAATGGCAATTTTCCTTCAGTTGGAGATATTGTAATAGGCCTTCTTTTTAACTGAATGTGGAGCTATGCTCCTGGAAGTATCCCTGCTAATTAATACTAGTAGTCTTTCTAGGTTCTGTGTAGGTTACTGTCTTCACAGAGCTTGGTCATACCTTTGCTTTTTCCTAGAATTATGTTGCTGTTTTAAACTTTTCTGTTCAACAAAGTGTGATGAATGCTAGCATATCAATATAAACAACCATAACAACAGCAAAAGGCAAATATCGTTGGAATGAATAGTTTAATTTACTTCATCTATTAAAAGAGGCACATTGAAACAAACATTTGTTTTACAATTTGAAGAAGATATTTTGGTTTAAATTGAGCATTACTAGTGTGTTAAGGTGACTGGACCTCCATGAGTTCATTAGTGAACAAGAAGTAGAAATCGGTCCATCTACCATATATATTTACATGAAAGTATACACTATGATAGGCTAAATAAGCATGTTATATCATAGACTGAGCTGGATTCTGAGTCTTCCCAAGAGACCTTTCACCATGTATGCACCTTCAATAGCCTGAAACCCTGACTATTAAGTGTTGCACTATGAAGCATGTGGTTTCAACTCTGGTATTCTCTCTTTTTCTGGAGTACCTTGCATTTGAATGTATTACCAATAAAGATGATCGCCATGGGCTTTGTTTTTGAGTTTTGACTCAGATATGGATAAACTCATGGAATCATTCTTTGTGCTGGAAAGAGCCTTACTAGGTTGTCTGGTTCAGATTCCCATTTATTACTATCATTTTTAGTTGAAACAGAAAGCACTCAGACAGATGTGTATTGTTTTTTAGTTCAGACAATTGTGGGCCTTCCTCAGAAAAGTGTGGACATCAAGAACTTAAAGTTCTGCAGATTTGCTTTAAAAAACAAAACAAGACAAAACATTGCTGAAACAATGTCATTGCAGCCATATGGCCACTACTAGAACCTCTGATCTATCACGGCTGCATTGTTAGTGCAATTTATATTCCATTGAGAAACATTACAATGGTTACAAAACATTGACGGCTTTTACTTCCTGGAATTTTCTATAAATGTTCACTGCTTCTCCTTAGCTCATCAGTTGCTCACCCTCATTCCTCTAAAATTCTCTTTCATCTCAGTTCTGTTCCCATGACACTACTGAAACACTTTTCCTTCAAGTTAGCAACGATCTTTTTCTTACCCAAATCATGGCATTTTCCCTGTCTTTATTCACATTTGCCTTCCTGCCAGATTTTACACCCCTTCTTACTTGCATGTCTTTAAAACGATTTCCCTGATTGGCATTTGCCACAGGCAGCGCACCTGCTGCTTCTCTCCCCGGCTCTGCTGACTCAGAGGGAGCACATCACGGTTCAGCACCGCATCTCCCCTCTGCTTGCTTCTCTCAAAACTGCATTCTTTCTTAAAGGTTCAACTTTTTAGTGATGACTCCAGATATATTTCTTGGGATATTTCCACCTGACTGTTCTGTTCGTTGAAGTGCAGCATAAAAGGAATTGAACACATTTTCTTCTCTTTGGCCAACTGTCCTGGACTTTTTCATTTCTGTTAATGATAGGACTCTTCTCCCGGTAGGTCAGGCAGGCTGAGAATCATCGAGTTTGCAATTTTTCCATTGCCTTTTCCTTTACAAATTATTTTGTGCCATTCTGTTACCAAGTCCTGTTTATCCTTTCTTTATTGTATGTCTTTGATCAACCCTCTCGATCTTCCTCTTTTTGCCACGCCCGCTACCGCTATACTCACTGGAACTAGGTTTTCTTAGCTTGTGGGAAAATAGGAAGTCATAAGGTATTTCAAATATTGTGCTGCTTCCCTATTCCTGTGCCCTAAGAGTAGAACTAATGGTTGGGAATATTAAAAAGATTACATTTAAATGGTTTATATGAAATAGCTTTCTTACTGATATAGAATCATATGACCTAAAAATGGTGAACTCTCTCCATGTGGATTTAAAAAGAGCCTTGTTATCATTTATTTGGAGGAACTGGAGGACAGCGTCCACAGTCCACATGTACCTGGAATAGAATATACGTATCATTAGTCTTACTTGATAAAATTTTAAAATATTAATTGCATATGAAACAAATGGGATACCCAATAGGAGAAAATAAGTGTTGCTCAAATTGGGAACATAAAATCTTCTATTTCAAAGAACATTTTGGTCTGCATGTGGACCTCAGGTCCTTAGGAATACTTGGGTGGAGGAGTTTGAGAAGTAGTGGAGTATACAGTCACCAAGATTCTTTCTTGTTCCAGCCATGTGACAGGTGTATGAAGCAGCAGAATCATAGTTTTTGGACAGACAGACCTGAATTCATAGCCTACCTCTTCCCCTGAGATTCTAGCCAAAACCCTGATTTGTCCACATTCCTTATACTGTGATTACAACTTTGTGGGTCCCTTTACTTCTCATTTCTTTCCCCTCAGAATCCTTCCTGTATGTGACAAGGGTCATCTTTCAAAATATTGTCTTTCTGTGACACCTTCTTCCTCAGGAATTTTAATGGATTCGCATTGTATATATGATTAAATATAAACTCTTGGAACCCCGTTAAGATTCTTCATAATATGACTGTCATACTTTTTCAGCTTATTTTTCACTCCTTCCTAACACAAATCCTTCATTGTCGGTATCACAGGGGTATTCTCACCATCACAGTTTTGCACACCATATCTTCTCTAATCATAAAATATTTTTTGTGACTTCTTATCTGCCTAAATCTTACAAATTCTTTTTTCTTCATTGCTTAGTTCATACATACCACTAATAAATCAACATTTCAGAAGAAATAAAATCACCTAGTATCCCCAAACCATCATATAGCATCTACATAATTTTTTTTCTATGTTCTTGTCCAGTCCTGGTATTTTTTACAAAATTATAGTAATTTTGTTAAAGCTCATAGTGTGGTACCTGGGACATGAGAAATACTTAATAAATGGTAACTGATGTGAATCTCAAAACTATCATTTCCTTAAATTATTTTAATTGTATCTCCATGAAAATTGTCTTAGCACTTGTTTTTTTTAAATTTACTTAAAAAATTTTAATTCCAGGGGCGCCTGGGTGGTTCAGTTGGTTAAGCGCCTGCCTTCGGCTCAGGTCATGATCCTGGGGTCCTGGGATCGAGCCCCGCATTGGGCTCCCTGCTCAGCGGGAAGCCTGCTTCTCCCTCTCCCTCTGTCCCTCCCTTCGCTCCTGCTCTCTCTGAAATAAATGAAATCTTTAAAAAAAATTTTAATTCCAGTATAGTTAACAGACAGTGTTATATTAGTTTTAGGTGTACAATTTAGTGATTCAACAATTCCATACAACATCCGGTGCTCATCATAAGTGCCCTTCTTAATCCCCATCACCTATTTCACCCATCCCTCCCCCCCGACCCGCCGCTTTGGAAACCATCAGTTTGTTCTCTATAGTTAAGAGTCTGTTTCTTGGTTTGTTTTTTCTCTTCTTTTTTTCTTTTGCTCATTTGTTATTTTTCTTAAATCCCACATATGAGTGAAAACATATGGTATTTGTTTTTCCCTCCATGTCATTGCAAATGACAAGATTTCATTCTTTTTTATGGATGAATAATATGCCAATATATATACCACATCTTTATCCATTTATCTACTGATGGACAGATGGACACTTACTTGGGCTGCTTCCATAATTTGGCTATTGTAAATAATGCTGCTGTAAACATAGGGGTACATGTATCCCTTTGAATTAGTGTTTTTGTATTTTGGGGGTAAATACCTAGTAGAGTGACAACTGGATCATAGGGTAATTCTATTTTTAACTTTTTGAGGAAACTCCATACTATTTTCACAGTGCTGCACTAGTTTGAATTCCCACCAACACTTGTGATGATTGATATCTTCCTTCCTGACCACCATAAAACTCACTGTATGTCCCATTCATTTGACATGAGTAATATTAGGTTATATACACATTGCATGTCTAATTATTTCTTATGTCTTCCTCAAATATTATACCTTTCTTGAGAAAAGGGATGATATCTTATATTTCCATTGTCTTTCTAAAGGTGCTAGGAAAATAACAATTGTTTGGTAAGCATTTTTAAAAATTGAGTTGTGAAGCATAGATTAGTGGATAGGATTGGCTGAAGAAGACATTTTGACCTGAACTCTGGAAGAAAACGCAGCTCTCATTATGAATTACTACTGCCACTTATAATTCTTCATGATGGAAGTCAGGGGAAGGGTTACAGATATGGGTCCACCAGACTTGTTTAAGTCTTACTTTCCTTTTTGGAGACAAATAAGTGTTTCTTGGAGTTAATCTCTTCAGAATGATGAGCATACAATATGGCATATAATGGAGCATACAACACCCATCATCATTATACATTTCTGAAACAGAGAGCGTTCCAAGAACGAGTCCTGGTGCCGTGATTGGGAAGCACAGGATCTCTTTGCCCTATGCCATTTGGTTAGGTTACTACAGAAGTTCTTTCCATTTTGTTAAGAGCACTTACCACTCCTAGCTTTTGAAGGCACACTTGAAAAGACTTAAGAAACTCAAAGGGCACTAATCACTAATGATTACAACACAATCATACTAGTGAATCATAATGCCTTACATGAAGACAAAAGCATTTAATTGTTGAACCCTTCACTTGTCTATCCTTCTGGCCTGAGTCTTGGTTTCAATAAGATTGCGTACTGCCCTGACCAGACTTTCTTACACATGCATGAGGCAAATTTCACATTTCAATACGCATAAATATTTTTTTGGTGCCAGATGAGTGTTAAGCTACATTTTCTCCGCTTGCTGGCACCAAGTGTACCTGGCTTCACAAACCTCTAACCAATAGCATTATCTTATCAGTATATAAATGCAGAGCAAAAACAAATTTTACACATACATTTAAGTTTGGCATCAAACCTTACGGTATTCACAACCTGGCTTTCACCAGCTACCTCATTCTGGTTGAGAATCCCCATGGTAGAGAAGGTGGCATGTTGTTTTCTCCCTCAGAGGCCATAGCTCACTGGTGTTCATGGATCCTATTATTTTCCTAGGATGGTTGTTGGCTTTGGTATTCTTCACAATAGAAAACAGATATTAATTTCCTCTACCAAATCTATGCTAATAGTCCTTATTAAGCATGAACTTTTTGAGATGAGTGGTGACCAGTATACTACTGGTCATCTTTCCATTAATAAAGTAAGTGTGACCTTTAGATAAATATATGTAAGGGTTATTAGCAACAAAGGTTAATGAACATTGAAATAAGAGGCTCTGAGGCATTTCTTCTTCTTCTTTTTTTTTAAGATTTTATTTATTTATTTTAGAAAGAGAGAGAGTGCCCTAGAGCAGGGGGAGGAGCAGGGGGGTAGGGAGAAGGAGAGGGAAAAGGAAAGAGTACAGAGCCCCCGTGGGGCTGATCCTACCACCTGGGCCAAAACCGAGAGTCAGACAATCAATCAAGCCATCCAGGAGCCCCAAGATAGGTGAACTTTTTAAAAGTATGATCAAGTTTGCAGATGGGAATATTTTAAATTAGTTGCTTTCAAAATCTTTTAGGCATCAAAAGCTTCCTTGCTAAGATTTTTCACAGAACTGAATATATAAAATAGGTAAGAACAAGGCTTGTTCTGTTGGAGAGAAAAAGGCATATGGAAAGTTGTAGTTCTATCGTTGTCTCCAACCCCTTAAGGACACAGCAACTCTGAGCCTTGCCATGGGGTCTGGGGGATTCTAGGTGCTCACTTTGAAAACCACAATTTTGGATCTAGTCCAGAGATCCTGTTACAGATTTTGATAAAAGTGTAGAGAGGAACAAAAATGATTTTCTGTGGCAGTTGGAAGGAGGGAAAGGTTAAGTGAACGTGTGACCTTGAATGAATCACTTGAACAGAGGTGGTATTAGTTTCAACATCTGTAAGAATGAAAGACCACCCTGTTTCTAAACTTACCTGATCCTAAGGTTCACCTGGAGGGCTGGCTAAAAAAAGGGGGGGGGAAGGTCTTGTCCCACCCTCACTCCATGCAAGAGGTCTGAAATCTGTTATTTCATAATTATTCTCAAGCGATCAGGTGAGTTTGGGAAGAAAACACAGGCTTAGATACTTTGATAACGTTCATCACCAACCTTTGTTAGGATTCCACTCAGTTCCTCTATTTCTTTCATAACGTCTGTGATGGGGACATTTCCTTAGATTGGCAAAGGTGTAGTAGCTCTGAAAGGCAGGAACTTAAACATGACAGAAGCAATGACAATTATATAAAAGTGTTTTCCTCCCACAAACCTCACCCCAACAGCTGTCAGAAATCTTTTAGAAAGTAGCAAAAACTAAGGTGGACATTGGAAGGATGCGTTTGGGGTTCAATAAAATATTAATATCCTTTAGGGTGAAATGTGTACCGGATAATGGAATGTATATTTCTGCATCTGTCCAGGCCTTGTCAGTCTGGGGCTATGAGGCATCACATTAACTTCAAACATCCAAATCTCAATGTTTACCCACTTTGTGCTTCTAAAGGACTTCTACCATTCTCTTAACACCCCCTTCTGGAAACATCTGGGAATCCCCAGGGGATGTTTTTAGACATACTAATTTATCAGTCTGTCAGGTACATAATAGGAGATGTGCTCATGTTCTCCCCTTCTGTTCTGTTTTCCTTGGGTGTCTTCTGCTTATACAGCCGTGCAAGCATACTCACCATGAGAACAGGACATTTGTGTCAAAGGTGCTATTTCCCGAATGTTCCTAAAGGAGGAGAATGCCTTCTCCCCCATTTACTGGTGTACTTGTCACTTGGGACCTGAGTAGCGCTGTGGGAACCCCCTTGCACAGTCCTTCCCTCCATTTCTGCCTGTGGCCTCTTCTATCCCCTGACCTTGATACCAGTCCACAGGATTGTGTGTGGGAGAAATAGCATTTTCATATCACCTCTCTCCCCCTTTACTCCCAGGCATCTGTACACAATCTTCCTTCCTCCTTCAGCCCCAAACAAAAGTCCTCAGACAACTAACTCCTGCAAATCTACTCTTCTTAGGCCTGTCCCTTTTGCCAGACATGATTCAACATATTTGAATCTCAATTTGGGCCCAAGGTGGGAGAGCCACTATATATAGCTATGTAGATTGATAACTGATTTAAAAAATCCAGTCCCAGAGTGTACCAATTAATGAATTAATATACCCCGAGGGAGGTGGCTAGGGGCTTTTTCAAAGACTCTGTTCTTTTCAACATTTATATTACTGAATTAGTTTGAGGACAGAGCTGTCAAGCTAATCATACTTGCAGATGGCACAAAGCTGGGAGGGACAGAAAATACAGTCGATGGAAAAATCAGAATTGAAAAGATACTTAAAGATTGGAAGGCTGGTTTTAACCCAAGAGATAAAATTTAGTAGAAAGAAAATGAAAAGCTACGTGTAGGCTCTAAAATTGTCCTGCACAGTTACAAGCTATGGTGGTGATGTTTAAATTTATTTGAACATATAATATTTCCATCATATAAAATCTTACCAGAATTCTCGTATGTAAGATAAAGTCTGTTCTGACTGACGTGGGAGTGGAAGAATGGGGGACACCTTCCTATTCCTTGCCACCTCTCTCTAAAGCCTCTGTGTTTTGGTAAAACACAGAAAACTCTTGGACTCTGGGGTGTTGGGGAGAGTGGCGGGAGAAAGGGATGGGAGGACTGAACATGGCTAACCAGCATGTGAAAGAAACTTGAACAGTTTTAGTTCAAGGTGGACTCACTGTAAACTAATAGTGTGATGTGATTGTTTCCTCGAATATGGTAGGTTAACAGACTCAGAGAAGTACGAGTGGGAAGGAGTCTCTGGTGGACAAACCATACAGGAATGTTTTCAAACCATTGTGATCATCTGGAAGGTGTAATTTTGCATCGTGCTTTTTCATAAACATTTTATCATTGTTGGAAGTTTAGACAGGGATGCCACATATGGCTGCACAGGCTGTGGACAGTGCAAGTCCAGAGACAGCATTTTCAGAGACTATAATGATAATAAAAAACTGTTCTGGTTAATTTTTTTCTCATATTTTTCCTTTAGATTGTCTGCCATTCAGAACTCTAAGATGGCTTCTTTTAAGATCAGACATACACCAATGGGTATGACTGGAAAATGAGATGAATTTAAAAAAAAAAGGGTCTTTGCTCCTCAAGGATTTAAAGAATGATAGTAACATGAAGGTGTGTTGTTTTCTCATTGGGATGTGGCATAAGAGTAACAAAGGCAATAAAAATACTCCACACAATTAAGGTTCCCAGTATTCTTTCCACAATCCACAAAGGAGATGGATTGTGTGTCTGTCTCTCCCCAGATACCAGGGTGGCTTCAGGTTTACCATTTAACTTAGCCTTGACCTTCTTTAACAGTTTCCTCATCTTAAAAACAAATGATCTGAATGGGATGATCTCTCAATGCTCCTTTTGACTTTAATGCTTTGCAAATCTATTACAGTTTCCAGGCAGTGAAAAACATGTCTTTCAGAGATGGAGGTGATAATACACAGTGCACTATATTACAGTTGAATGTATCCATTCCATGTCAGTATCATGAAATCTTCTTGTGGAAATTCTAAAGCAACTGTTCTCAAAGTATGGTGCTAGGACCACTGGGGGTTCCCAAGGGGGTCTCAGGGCTTCCACAAGGTCACTATTATTTGCATAATAATACTAAGATGTTACTTGCCATTTTCACTCTTATTCTCTCATGAGTGTATGGAGTATGAGAAGTTCATGGTCATGTTTCCAGATCCCATATTGCAGCTAACCTTTAAGAAACTATCATTGTCAAGGCTTGGTGTTATCAGGCTATTCACAATGATCTGAAAGGCAATTAAAATATTCCTCTTTTCCAATTATATACCCTAATGAGGCCAAATTTTCTTCATATACTGTAAGCAAAACAACACATTTTAACAGATTGAAAACAGAACCAGTTATGAGAATCCATTTTCATTTCTAATACAGTAAATATTGATATAAACAACCTGTAAAAACCAAAGTTCTTTGGGGTCCTCAGCAAATACTGAGTCTAAGACTGAGGGGTGCTTGGATGGCTCAGTCAGTTAAGCATCTGACTTCAGCTCAGGTCATGATCTCAAGGTCCTGAGATGGAGCCTGGAGTGGAACATTTCATTGGGGTCTGCGCTCAGTGGGACTCTGCTTGTCCCTTTGCCCCTCTCTCCCTTGTTTTCTCTCTCTCTCTAAGATAAATAAATAAAATCTTTTAAAAAAAGAGTCTAAGAGTGAGACCAAATGTTTGAGAACAGATGTTCTAAAAGGTTATTAAAATAGTGAAATTTCCTTCTCAAGCAAGTTAATTGCTGTTGTTTCTCTCTTGAACTTCCGGTTCTTCTGTCCTCATTTGGTTACATGAAGGTCCACCAGGAATTTGAAAAATGATCATCCTATAATACCTGTAGTACTCTTTGAGTTCTTATATTTTGATTTTTGAAGCTATGATGTGATTCCTTTTCATGGAAATTTTTGTCTGAGTTTTGTTTCAATTAAGGGCATTCTTCTAGGAAATCTACATAAGAACAAAAGGTAGCATAATTATTAGATCTCCAGGAAGTAGAAATGAAATGTAGGGATGAAGAAGTTTGGAGACTGACATGAGGGTGGTTAAGTAATACCAGAGATCCAAGATTTGAGAAAAGAGATAACATTCACCACCCTTTTGTATTCCCCAAACGAGGATGTAGGGAGAGCAGTTGTCATAATCACTGAGGTAGGGAGATGCTCATGGAAAAGGAAGATGATGTTTTTTGTCTGGATAACCCTACCTTGTGGTGTTTCTACTCCTGAGGATGAGTCAGGAGGTGCACAGATCACTGTGTGATCTGTATTAGCAGGGCCCAATGGTCACAAAATGAGGGCCCAGTTTGTGATGGCTGTTGCAGAGTCTGGAAGCTGTAAGGTGAATGCTGAATGCCCCCACCAAATTTCTGCATTTACTTGAAAATGTCTCACTACTTGGGCTATTTTTCCCTCCCTCTCTTTTAAAAATAATTCTTTGCTTGGATATTCACAATGCAGAAATCAGAAAAAGGAAAAGGATAGAAGAATTGAGTATACAAAAAAAAAAAAAACAACTTGAATTTTCGTAGTTTCATGCAACTTCTTAATGAATTTTCATATGATTTCTGGCCTGTTGAGTTCCTGATCTCTGCACTCCCTCCCTTCCTTCCCTCCTTCCATCCATCCTAACTTCCCTTCATTCTTTCTTCTAACTTCTCTAGGGCCATATTCCTCTTTTTGTCTCACTCGGAGTGAAGATACATATCACCTAGGTGAGGCCGATAGAGAGGCTGGTTTCAACCAGTGATGGAAAACGGGCAGCACAAGAAAGGACATGGTGGCTTCTATCAATGCCACAGGCGTAACTCCGGCCCTTTCATTCCCAATCAGGTCACCAGTAATGAGATCCTGGAACCTTTCCCCAGGGTCAGCCCCTGATGTTAAAGTCAAGCTCACTGCAATTTTGGCTCATCAGATGGAATATATGAAGAGGGGAGGTGACAGCCAAAATCCTAAGCAAATATAAGACAGACATAGTTAGATGAGGGCTGCCTTCAAGCAAGGTTAGAAGAAGTAGTGTAAGGTTACTATGATACACAAGCACATGTAATATGGTCTGGCTATGATTCTTTTCATACTCATGAATGTTCAAGGAACTAAGTTTAAAATATTTATGGAATAGAATTCTTTCATCACTCATCATTCATTCATTCATTCACTCATCCATACACTTTTGCTAATACTCTTAAGTTCTCTCCCTCCATCTTTTCATCACATTTGAGTGACAAACATTCAGACTTGGATGAGCCTCACTATGCATTTTTTCCCCATGACCACAATAAAACAGCTGAGCTCTGCTGGAGAGATTTGCACACTAGGTCAGATAGATTTTGTGATAAATTCACAATGGAAACCTCAATACTTCCTGGTCATCCAAGTATTCCTCTGATAAATGAATCTCTTACCCTCTGCAACAATTCAGGTCTGCTCCACTCTTGTCAAACCTCTAACATTATTTCCTCCATGACACCACCCAGCTGCACATCTCACTCTTTGTATGCAGATGACCTGGTTCATTCCTTAGGAAATATAATCTATCAGATAGGACTACATCAACTCTCGCTAAAACAGACAGACCTAGCCACATCAGGATGACAGCTCACTTCTCTCCTGTCACAGTAAAGGAGGTTTACCTTATCCTATATACAATTCTTCCATCTATGAGTCCATGGATTCTCCAGTATTTTCAGGAGTCATCCATAGCAATTTATTCATCTTCTCTCTTGTTTGTCAACTGATCTGATTGCTTTTCTTTTTTTTTTTATTTTAGGGACTGGCACTATCATTTACCCATTATGCAAGCCAGAAACCCTAGACTAATCCATGACACTTAGTTTTCTTTATCTCTCATATCCAACCCATCATCATGTTCTACCAATTTTTATTCCAAAATATTTTTCATATCCACTTCCACCTTTGCCACCTCTGTGGTCTAATCACCTCACCACCCTCATCCCACCCGTCTTCCTGGTTTATACTTTCTTTAAATTGCTTCTTAAAAAAAGAAAAAGACCAGTTTTTAACTAGGGATGGAAGGTCTATCTTTCATCAAGCTCTTCCTTACTTTCTGTTCTCCAGTCACAGGGGCCGCATTCCCCCTCAACACAGGCCTTTGCACACATGCTATTCCTTCAGTCTGGAATGTGCGTTAGTCCCTCTGCACCTGTTAGACATATATTCATCCTTCATTTCTAGCTTAAGTGACACTTTTCCAGAAGCACAGCTTAGACAAGATCAATTCTCTACGATAAGGTTTCATAGCCTCATGTGCCTTTCCTTTATACAACTTATGACAGCTGCCATTTTATATTTATTTGTGAGATTACTTAATTATGTCTGCCTTCCTAAGTAGCCTACAAACTCATGAGGGCAGGGACATTTCTGCTCTTGCACTATATCCCTAGCAAAATGCCTGGCATGTAGTAGGCACTCCATAAATATTCATTGAGTGAGTGTGGATTGAATAAATAATAGTATGTTCAGGGCACTGTGTTAGATGCTCTAGGGTACTGGTTCTTAAACTTTAGCATCAGAATAACCTGACGGCTTGTTAAAGCACAGATTGGTGGGCCTCAACTCCAGAATTTCTGATTCAGTAGGTCTTGGGTGTCACATAAGAATTTACATTTCTAACAATTCCAAGGTAATACTCATGTTGCTGGCCCAGGGAACCACAATTTGAGGACCACCGCTTTAGGGAATGAAATATACGATTGAGACGGGGTTCCTGTCTTCAAGATATTTACAATTTTGTCCAGGTGCAAATAATAGATAAGAGAAATCTGAGTAAAAAAAAAAATGCAGTATTTAAAAATTGTGGGAGCCAGAAATAGAAAAGACACACCACAATCTATTATCTATTGTTGATTGCTACCTCAATTTTATGGCCAATAATTGCTATAGGTGTTTATGAAAAAGAAGAATCATTTCAGACTGAAATGATTATAAAAATAGTTCATAGGATTCAAAATTAGCTTTACAGGAATTTATAAAGGGTTGAGGAGTTGAATTCTCAGGGTGGGGCAGGATGAAAAATACAGGAAAGGGTGCTGGTTACAATAATAATACCAAGGAGAGGAGGTACCTGGAGGTGTAGAGAACAGGCCGGAAGGAAGAACATAAAATTAGGCAGGAAGTGGAGAGAAGGGAAGAGGACATGGAGCAGTGAGAGCAGCTTAAGAAAAGGTGGGCCAGTAACATTTGCGTGTGCGGAGCCAAATTATGTCTATGTTGACTTTTCATTCTCTCCTACCTGGCCTCACTGATAAGGGGAACAATGGTCCTGGGGAAAACCAGAGGCTCCTCCTGGAAGGCACAGGGTACTGTGAACTATTACGTGCTCCCTTCTATCACTACAATCTCTAATATCATGTGGATAGAGCCACATTGTAGGAACAAAAGTGTCAAAATGTTTGTAATACGTGGTTTTCAGGTGATCAAAGCAGGTCCTGGTAGAAGTTGCCATAACCCATTAAGATTCTACTTTTTTTTTTTATGAAAGGTGCTAAAAATCTCACTATTGTCTGAGTAGATTCTACAGCTATTGTTGTATCAAACCATTTTTCAGAGATAAATTACAAAATACCCAGCGCTACTGTAGAATGGGTGCTGCTCAGGACATGAGGACTTAAGTCATGAGGAAGTACCGTGCTTGAAAACGGGGCAACCATTTACTCATAATCACAACTGGGGTGGCAGAGTGTCAAACCTGACACAGCCCACTGGTCATTAATTTCTTTAGAAATACAGCTGTTAGGGACGCCTGGGTGGCTCAGGTGGTTAAGCGTCTGCCTTCGGCGCAGGTCATGATCCCGGGGTCCTGGGATAGAGTCCTGCATCCGGCTCCTTGCTCAGCGGGAGCCTGTTTCTCCCTCTCCTTCTGCCCCTCCCCCTTCTCCTGCTCTCTCTTTCTGTCTCAAATAAAATAAAATCTTAAAAAAAAAGAAATATAGCCGTTGGACATATACAGGTGAAGTTCTTGGTTTTAGAATATATCACTTTAAAAACATGATATTTTTTCAGTATAATGAAATATCAAAAATTTTGGATCACTTTCTTTGTGTAATAAACTCTCAATAGATACAGAATTGACTGAAGTCTAGGGTTCTTTTTACATGGCCAGATAATTTTAGCATTTTGTTTCCTATGTTCATATAGGTTTCACAGTAAACATTATCCTTGAAATTTGCCAAATGTTTTGTATTCATTCCGGTAAATTAGGCAGGAAAAAAAATATTTTTCCCCTGAAAGACCTCAAAAACTCCAGTGCCCGTTCACAAGTGTGAAAGCAATATATAAGGAAACATTCTGCCCTCTCACACATTTACTTTACAAGATAACAGTTTGCATCGTGTGTCAGTTCCCTCCAGGGACTGACAATTTTATCCTGATTTAAAACACAGTGAGTGTACAGCCAAAGGCATTCTCACCAGTACCCAGCCCTTGCCCCTTCTTCCTTAAAGCCTTTCAGTGTCCAAAGAGGAGTTACCTGCTCCTCCCTGGTTAACAGGAAAGTGTTGTGGGACGTTTCTGCAATCCTGATCAGGACCGTTTTCTGTTGGTTTGTTTTTGAAATTCACATGGTATATTTGAACAAAGTTGACTGAGATTATAAAAACCAATACTACTTTCATACACAGAAAATCAAGAGGCTTCATTTGGTTCGAATGGCACAGAAAATCTCTAATTCTACAGCACCTACTGTCTGTGACACTGTATTTGCCACTTCACTCTATCATGTTGTGTATTAATTTTACTGCTGTGTTCTCCGATGCTGAGCTTGCTGAGCTTGAATAAAGACCAAAAACAGGGGAAAGAGGGAGCCATGGGTCTAACTGGGGAAAGGCAGTTCCCGGCCTGAGTGGCCAGGGTGTGCTGGAAGAACAGAAAGGAGGCCAGCATGGCAGGAGCATGAGAGCCGAAGGCCTTTATGCTCAGAGCTCGACTGGGGATGCCAATCATTAATCTTGTAGGGGATTAACTAGACTCTAGCTTTTTTTTTTTTAAGATTTTATTTATTTATTTGACAGAGAGAGAGAGAGGTAGAACGAGCGAGCACAAGCAGGGGGAGTGGCAAAGGGAAAAGCTGGCTCCCTGCTGAGCAAGGAGCCCAACATGGGACTCGAACCCAGGACCCTGAGATCATGACCTGAGCTGAAGGCAGATGCTTAACAGACTGAGCCACCCAGGCGTCCCTCACTGGACTCTAGTTTTAACTCTGTGTGAGATGGGAAGCCATTGGAGGGCTAGAAGCTGAGGCTTGATGCACTATGTCTAATGTCTAATGTTTTAACATGATCACTTGGTCTGTTATGTTGAAATAAAACTGAAGGACACTAAGAGGCTTGTTAGGAGACCATAGTGATAGGCCAGTTGAGAAATGGTGGGTTTAAGCAGGCTAGAACAATGGTAGTGGCAAGAAGCAATCAGGTTTGGATATATTTAAAGGTAAGATTAAAATGGATTTGTTGACAGATTGGATATGGGACATGAAAGGAAGGAATTAAGAACTACTCAAAAAACTTTAATTTCAATAACTAGAAGGATGGAGATGCCATTAGCTGAGATGGGAAAGCTATGGGAGAAAAGGCTTGGGGTGGGGGATGAGACAACAGGAACTTGGATTTAGAAAAGTTAAGTTTGAGGTAAATCATTAGGTTTTCAAGCGGAGATGTTGAGGAAGCAGTTACTACGGAATAACTGACATTCTTAAAACGGAATAAATGACCTTATGTGTGCTGGGGGGATGGGGCTGAGATGAGAAACTGATAGTAACAATAGAGAGGGGAAGTTTGCTGGGGCGAATATTCTCCAGTAGGTGAGCAGGGATTGAGTGTCCCCACGGGACATAGGGAGTTTCTTTGAAATAATAAGAAAGAGGTAGAGTTTGTAGCACAGATACAAGGGATGGGTGAAGGTGATGGTGAAAGCGGGGGGGTGGAGGTGGGGGGGGAGGTGGGAGGGTGGTCGGGGAGGGGGGTTAGAATTCTCTACTGATTACTTTCATTTTCTCAAGTGGAAAAGGCATCGAGGTGACCAGCTGAGAGAGACAATAGGTGAGGAGGTGCTGGAGGTTTGATGAAAAGTAGAGACGGAACAACGGACTAGGAACTGACAGCAGAGATGCCTACCAGCCGTAAGGGCCCCTTTAAGGTTCTTGTGGTGAATTTAAACAGAGCCCAGCCTGTCTCCAGCCACAATCAGCTGAGCAGGTGCAGGCGTGGATTAGGCAGGAGCTGGAGTTTTGCCAAGGAAGGAAGACAAAGTGAGAGAGGGTCCTGGGAGTGAAGGCCTAACCAAGGGAGCAATTATCATGATGGACAAGGAAAGCCGAGCTGCTACAGAGGATGAGTGATGACACGAGGGGCCTGAGGACCTTGAAAAGGTGGCAGGTTCAATAGATTGAAGTTCCCTAGACCCACAAAGTGGTGTTGGAGTCATGGTACCAGAGGAAGCGAGCTGGCGTGACAGGAGGAGACCAGACAGGGAGAGCCTTAAAATGGAGCTTGTGTCTTACAGCCTGAGTCCTCAAAATCCAATTTACAGAAAGGCCTTTGATTAATAGTAAAATTCATTAATTAATATGAGTTTTAAATAAAGGCTGAGAGTTCCCTGGGGCTGGGACTTCTATTTGTGACTATTTCCACAAACGGGGCAGACAAATAAAAATGTTTGTGTATTTCTGGAAGTTAGTAATAATAAAACCATATGCCTGGAAGCAACTTCAAGAGGTCCTAGTTCAGATCACTTCACTTTCTCCCAACAGGTCTGAACACCTTGGAAAGGCAATGCCACCACCAAGCTAATTCAATCCTCTATCTGCTCTAGAACTCTTTATCAGGTTATAGTTTTTGTGAAACACTTGTATTGAATTTAAAGCCTGTGTTAATTTTGTTTTTCCATTAGGGGAGGGAAGAACAGGTCAAAATCACCTGCCTAGTAACCCTTAAACACTGGAAGGCAATTTCCAGAGAGAGTTTGGTGTACCTGAAGTGTCACCCAGCAGAAGGTTTTCACCTGGCAGGGAGGCAGAGAAAGATCTCTCATGGCAAAAGGTCCATGAGAAAATTCCTTACAGTTCACCGACATGAAAATGCCTCACTTCTCCATACTGGGAAAAAAAAAAAAAAGGAGACCTGCATGACCTTCATGTGTATTATCAAGAATAGCATGAACTCTCATTCAGAAAAATTGTGAGCCCCACATCTAACAAAAGATGCAAATTTCCAAAACTCTATTTTTAATTAATATCTTTATAAGAAATAATCCACGTTGTGCCAGAGGTGGGAGCTGTCTCTTTGCTGAGTCTTTGCATCGGCCTGAATTGTACTCGGAATCCTCTGGTTGCCCGCTCCAGAACACAATCCTCCTTTCTGGTTTTGCAGGGATTTGTAGCTTATTAGGGGACTTGTTACAGAGTGAACCAGCTGACTCAGGTGCTCTCGAGGGGAAGTTTGCTCTGAGGAAAAACTCTATTATTATAAGGCCCTATTAGGGTTTTTGAGCCTTGGGCTTTTTGGCAAGTCAGTGTGCTAAATCATTAAAAAATATGGCAAAGTCAGATAGGAGGTCCCTCCCTCCCTTCCTTCCTTTTTCATGCCTGGAAACAAGCACCCCAGACGGACTAACCAGAAATCAAAGAGAAGGCAAAACAAGGGGTTGTGGGTGCTCTCGGGCGGAGGTCGTAGTCCTTTGCATGATTCTGGTTCCGATTACACGTCAGGAGATTTTAAAAGGAAATACTTTTTCGTAAAGGGGCCTCAAAGTCCCAAATTCGAGAGCAAAGTGAGAACAAAGATTGATTATTTGAAACTTGCCTCATTTACGGCAGCAAGAGACACCTACGGCTATAGTGTGAGAGACTTCTGCGCGAAAACCGTGAGCTGGAAGCAGCTGCGAAGCAAGAAGCGCGCGAGTTCAAGATGGCTCGCTTCCCACGGGGCCGGGCCGGCGGGGGGGGGGGGGGGGGGGGGGGGAAGGCAGGACACGATTAGGCAACTAGGCGAGGAAGGCAAGAAGAGCCAGAATAGACTACGTTGCAGAACTCATTCAAACCAGCCCAAGGGAAAGTCGAGCCTTAGGAAATAAACGCCACCGAAGGTGAGGGACTGGAAAGAGGAGGTGGAATGATACCCGACCGTGTATCATCTGCCTTTCCCTGCCCTCCCCTCCTCGACCCCACAGCCCCACAGGTTTTTTGTTTTTTTCCCTCTGCTTCTCTCTGTCTCTTCCCCTCTTCCCCCTCTTCCTCCTCCGCCTTCTCCTTCTTCCCCCCTCCCCGCCTCCAGTTGGACTTTGGCTGCTCTGCTGCGCCACATGTGATCAACATGGCTGCACCACAGCTCGTGTCTGTTGAGATCACAGATGAGGGCGGCTGACTGATTTTCCCCTCTCATAACTCCTGGAGAGCGATTCTGATAGGCCGCAGGTAGTCAGGGCCGTGCCAGAGAGGCAGGGTCGTATGGTATAAACCAGAAGGCTGTATTTTCCCCCAGACGTGGGTGGGCACCGGAAGTTCTCTGAGAAGGCTGTGGGCTGCGCCAACGCCCCAGGACTGATGAATGTAGCTGACTTTATACACTACTTGTTTTAAATGGGGCTTTGGCAGACGTAGAGTTTGCATAGTGGTTCACTTTTTTGTACAACTGTATTGCTGTTGACATGTGGAACACTTTCTCTCCTGAGACGAGTAGATTTGGGGGATACCATATATCATCATTAATTGCTAGCTCGGTCTGGCTCTTCTTTCCGGTGCATCACCGTTCTGCTATATTCACAAGCCTTCTCGATGACGTGGTGTGAATGCGTAGAGCTCACCACCAGTGGTGAACAAGGGTCTAGGTGCCTTCTAGACCCTTCTCTCTCTTTAGTGCAATGACTTGGAATCATGGATGGTACTAAGGCGGAGTTCATTTTTCTTTAAACTCTGATCATTTTAACACCAATTTAGTAAATATTTATTTAAATGTATTTATTTCATTACATTTAAAAATATTTGAGGAAATTGCCGTATAAAAGATTTTCAGTAAGTTTGACTACAGGCCCATTTAGTAGCATGTTTCCATGGTAGGAACATGATAAGCAGAAGGGAAATTTGCATTTTTAGGGAAGATTTCTGAATTTCATAAGTAACCTAGAAACTCTTTACTGAATGAGTGGCTGTGTATTTCTGCATCTGTTTGGATTAGTGTAGTAACAGAGGTGTGAAACCGTGTAGTCTGTTGTTAGTCAAATATTGCTCTCTGGGGGCTGTAATACTTCACACATCCTTCGTTTTAAGAGTAAAATGGGGAGGGGAGTGTCTCTTTCTTTTCTTAAGAGGATATATGTTTTCATTTAATAGATTTTGGAAATAAAATTTAGGGCTCATTTTTCTTTTCCCAGTTTTGCATGCCTTTTGGTTCATAGATTTGTCTTGCTGAGGAGCTTTTAAAAACCAGTGGTCCGTATTTTGAGATGCCATCCTTAACCAAGAAGTAAACTGTGAAATTCTCTGTAATTCTTTAATTTAAAATACGTGGGAAGCATTTAGCTTGTGTTCAGTGGTGTTGATATGACTATATTTTTAAAATAGAATGCTAGATTCTATTTTCACTTAAACAACTTTAACACATCTTTTGTGGGTGAGTTGTTAGAAACATCTCAGTAAAGACCAGACTGGAAAGATAAAGGATAGCCTTTTATTTTACTAACCAAGTTTTAGGGGCATATAGGTTACTTTAGAACTTATGTAGATTATCGTAGTATACCAAGATTAATATACCTATATAGGCATTCTTAATATATTTCCTACTATTGGCCTGTTAATAATAGTAAATAATATTTTATAAGGGAAAATGACTATCTGTATAAAGGTAGGTTTGAGATAATATCAGAGTCTAGGGTACAAAGGATTTTCATCCCTGTTCTGTTAATACTTGATGTACAGACTTCAGCAAGATACCTAGTATTATTTTGAGAGTCTTCTTGTTCTATGTGTAAGAAAAAGAATGGCATCTGATGGTTATCCTTTTTAGGGCTGAAAATCATCAAACTGAGTCATTCATACTACACTTCAGTGGTTGATGTTAAAGACATACTGTCCGAGTAGAGATGTTGTGGAGGTAAGTGGGCTGGCCAGCTGGACAGGTTTTCCCTGGAAATAGTTGTGTGGTGGGGTTTTCTTACCCAGGGAATTTTGCCCCTGATTTGAAAGCAAAGCATTCTGATTTTTGGCTATGTCTTTAGACTTCATTAGGCTCATCAAGTCTGGCTCATGTTAACTGTATTAACAACAACAATAGCAACAAACAACTAATTTCATTAAAAGCAATAATTTATTAATTTCCAGAGAATATGTCCTTCCAATATCCAGATATTTGTTTCTGCCACTCGAGGGTGGCAGTTTCTGGAATTAGGTTACAAGAGAGGATGTATTCATAAATGAAATATTGCTTGGTGATTGTGGAATCAGAGCAAAAGAGTTAGATTACTTTGAGTGATATTTTAATGACGCCATGGTGAATCCTGGTAAATTTTCTCTGCTCCTCCACAGGGTATACTTCTGTTGTGACTCATCTTCTAGGCTTAGTGTCTCTTTTTCTCCTTTCTGACTCAGAGTTGGATAAACACTGTCAAAATCTTGAATCTCGTGTTTCCATGCATTTCACATTCTATGCAGATTGCAGCCCTTCTGTTAACACATTCTTTTAGTAAATCATTGCTGTTTTTTTCCAGTCAATCATATTTTCCTGTAGCTAAGTGCCTAGTAAGATTGATTGACTTGGGGTTCCTAAATGTTTCTCAACAATCTACTTTTAGACCATATTTCAAGGTGGGTTTCTTTCACAGATGGCTGATCTCATGGTAATAATTGCTGTCATTTTTTTGAGACTATAATATACCACCAGGCTCATGTTATCTCTTGTGGGTCTGCAGACTATGTATTATAACACCTGTTTTTTTTTTAAATATTTTTTATTATTTTTTTAAAGTTTTTTTTTTTAAGATTTTATTTTTTATTTATTTGACAGAGACACAGCGAGAGAAGGAACACAAGCAGGGGGAGTGGGAGAGGGAGAAGCTGGCTTCCCGCTGAGCAGGGAGCCCGATGTGGGGCTCGATCCCAGGACTCCGGGATCATGACCTGAGCCGAAGGCAGATGCTTAACGACTGAGCCACCCAGGTGCCCCAGTGTTATAACACCTGTTTTAGAGGTCAGGAAACCAAAGCTAGAGGAAGTTAAATGACTTGCTGAGGCTTGCATAGCTTGATTTTGACTGTGTTGGTATTTGAAACCAATTCTGCCTGACTCATAACTTATCCCTTCAAAAGTTGATTTTTCCTACTTATACTATTAGGGGATAACTCATATCTAAGTTTTGGAAGAGCCCTAATCTTAATCTTAACTGCCCTTAAATCCTGATTATAGTAAATGTCTTATATTTTGAAATAAAAATATGTGATGCAGAGTCTTCACATCAATATGACATAAGTTTTATATAGCTAACATTTATTTAGCACTTAATATGTAGTCAGTATTATTGGATGTACTTGACATGGGTAATTTTCTTTATTCCTAGGGACAGTTCTTTGAAGTTGATTGTACTATCATCAACAATATGTATCGGAGGAGATTGAGTCACAGAGAAGTTAAACAAGTCTTCGAATGACATAAACCATGACTTGAATCTAATCTGTCTGTGCAGGTTTGACCTCTTACCTATTCCCGTACTACCTCTTTGGTTAATAGAAACTTTAGAACTTGAGGTCCAAAGATCATAATGCCTGAATTGTTTTTACTGGAAGTTTCATTCAACAAAATCTGAATCTACTCTATACCAGGCTCAGTGCCAAAATATAATACTAAATAAGTCCTTGCCTTTAAAAATTTTATTGGCATGTAAGCGACATAACCCTAACACAAAGTGATAAATAAGGAAGTATATGAGGCCATGACAATACAGGTGAGGAAATTAATTCTGCCTGAGGGAGGGGGATGGGAGGGCACTGCAGGTAGGAAATGAGAAGTGTTGAGTAAGGTGAGTCCAAAAGTCGAAGTAGGACTCAGCAGGGGAGAGGGACTGAGAAAGAGAAATATCATATTAGGCAGCAGCAAGAGGCCTGGGGGCAGGAAAACACAGGGCTGGTTATAGAAGAGTGAATGGAGGTAAGCTGCTGGAACAAGCCAGAAGAGGGTGCTGCTGGTGGATGATGGGAAAATAAGACTGGGAAGTCAGAATAGGAGCAGATTTTGAAGAGCCTTTTAGGCATGGAGTTGGACACTGTAGGCAAGCTTTTAAGCATCTTGGTGACATGATTAGATGAGATGTGTGTGGAAAATGGGAGTTGGAGGGGAAGAAATACTGTGGTATTTCTTCCTGAAATACCTGACTGGAAGTGGAACTGACTTCTAGTTTATTGGAGCAGCTTTACGATAATTCAGGGAATGTCTAGTGTAGAAAAGCAGTGATGGACATGGAGATCACTAACGTAGAATCTACAGGAACAGGTGGTTGTTTAGATGGAGCCAGGGAGCCAGGGAGGACATTGGGATTTCCAGTTTGGGCAGTGGAATGAATGGTGATAGTTCTTAACCAATATTGACTATATAAGACAAGGAGCAATGGTAATGTTTTTGTTGTCATTATTTTGTTTGTTTTTTGAAATAATAGTTTTCATTTTCAAGTGCCTTGAAAATTCTGAAGTTGTTAGTGTGAGTTTTAGTTTGTGTGGTCTTAGTTTGGGTTTCCCCCTCCCGACATAATATTTTATTTTTGCTCAAAATACTTCTAGAAGATGATAGATACTATGGTCTTTGCACTGCACAACTCTGACATCTCTTATAACAACCTCCCAACCACTTGAAGATAATTAATTAATCCTTTTTTTAGACTTATCATGTTCGTGTGCAGAGGGTTTTCTTTTCAGTCTTGCATAAGCATTTGCCTCCAGAAACTTATTTTTCACATGGTCACTAGGTTTAATCCCGGTTCCTCAAACCAGGAGCAGCCTATAACAAAGACTGGACTTTGGAAACCTAGAGGGAAAATTCTAGCAATGAGAAAAATGCATTTCTTTTATTCTTCTCTATTCTGATTTTTGAACTGTTTCTATATACACTAATCTAAATTTTTTGTTTCAAAGTTGTACCAGACTGTATTGATTCATTAAATGCTGTCCCAACAAAGCAGCATTTAGTGAGTAAGACATCTTGTTCAGGGCTTTCAAGCGATCCCAGGCACAGGATTTGAGATAGACTATTTGGATAGACTATGTTTGGATGATCATTGCTTACATATTAAAAAGGGTCCTTTCATATTCCATGAATGGAAGAAAGCTCAACACAGCCTTTTGACTTGTGCTGGGAGGCTGCTAACATATGCCATGAAAGTGGGTGGCCTGGCGAGATCAGAGACAAGTGAGGGCAAGGCAGTAAGGCCAGTCTGCTTTCCTCTCCCCAGGAACTTGGGGATCCTCGCTTTGATGGCCCACCGTAACCAGGAGTATGCCCACATCATCACCAACACTTGTTGTTATCTGACTTTTTGATTATAGTCATTCTGGTGGGTATGAAGTGGTATTTCATTGTGTTTTTAATTTACGTTTTTCTGATGACTAATGATATCAAGCATTGTTTCATGTGTTTGTTGGCTATTGGCATATCTTCTTTGAAGAAACGTCCTTGCCCATTTTTTAAGTTGGGTTATTTGTCTTTTTATTATTGAGTTGTAAAGATTATATATAAGATACCAGTCCTTTGTCAGATATATGATGGGCAAATATTTTCTCCCACTTGTGAATTATCTTTTCACTTTCTTAATGATGTCATTTGAAGCACAATAGTTTTTAATTTTGATGATTTCCAATTTATCCTTTTTTTTTTTTTTTTGGCAGATCTTACACTGGATGTCATCTCTAAGAATCAGTCGCCAAATCCAAGGTCTTTAAGATTTACTCCTAGGTATTCTTCTCAGAGATTTATAGTTTTAGCTCTTACATTTAGGTCCTTCATCCATTTTTGAGTTAATTTTTGTACAAAGTGCACATTCTTTTGCATGTGCCTATGCACTTATTCCAGCACCATTTTTGAAAAAACTATTCTTTCTCCATTGACTGCTCTTAGCACCCTTGTAGAAAATCAGTTGCCATAGACAAAACTTCAGAATTTCCATTTGATTCTTTTGTGTAATTTCTCTCTTTATTAATATTTTCTATTTGATGTGACATTATCATTATATTTTCCTTCAATTCTTTAATCATGGTTTCCTTTACCTTATTGAACATATTTATAATGACTGCTTTGAAATCTTTATCTGTCAAATCCAATATCTGATCACTCTGATGAGTAGTTTCTATTGCCTGCTTCTGGCTCCCCTCCCTCCTCAATGTATTGGTCATACTTTCCTGATTCTTTGCATGTCTAATAATTTTTTTTGTTGGAAACTGGAGATTTTAGCTAATATAGCAACCCTGGGTACTGGTTTCCCCTCACCTAGGGGCTTGTTACTGACTTTTTAAATTTGTAGTGACTGGCTAAATTATTATAGTGAAGTCTATTTCCATCCACTTTGTGAAGTTTTGAGGTTTCTCCTCAGGGGTGCAACCTTGGGTATGACCATAGTCACCTTTGGATGATGGTGGTTTTGGCAAGTTTCTTTTTGACTCTTTTCCTCACCACACCAGCTGTTAAACTCCACTGCGGGCTGCTCCTCCATTGTTTTCAACAATGCCCCGAGGCATAGATTGTTACACAAATGGATCCAATCAAATACAGGCTCCTTTTACAGCGTAATCCTTGTGGTTAGGGCTTGAGATTTGTTCTGACTTCAGGAGGGCTCTTCCCAGCTGTCTTATTCCTCAGATATCTTCAGAAAACTAGAAAGCCTTCAGTGTAGCCTATATCTTCAATGAATCTACCAATCTCATCCCAATTATGGAAAGAGATATGGAGTTCTCTGTTTTACAACTTGCTTCTCCTTCCCTGCCCTCCCACATCCCTGCCAAATCTCTGAGCCATGACTCTGAAGCTGGGAATTGGGACAGTGGCATTCTTTCCTCTCTCTTTTTTTAAAAAATATCTATTTATTTATTTTAGAGAGAGAGAATAAGAGCAAGAGAGAGAACATGAGGAGGGGAGGGTCAGAGGGAGAAGCAGACTCCCCGCTGAGTGGGAGCCCGATGCAGGACTTGATCCCAGGACTCCAGGATCATGACCTGAGCCGAAGGCAGTCGCTTAACCAACTGAGCCACCCAGCGCCTGGCATTCTTTTCTCTTAATTACGTCTTCACTTTAGGAACTGCATGCTCTGTGGATGGGAGATCAGTAGGTTCTGATTTTCTTGCTTGCCTCTCCAAGTGTAGAAACTCCATTTTATAAGCCTGGGCAAGAGCAATTGGTGCTCCAGAATTCTTAGTGGTGCCGTTCCCAAGACAGAGCTTCCATCTTATGAGTGGGCTTTGGGTGGAAGCAGGAGCCTCTACCTTTTGGCTGCACTTGTCAGGAAATACTCAGCAACTGGTAGTTGGGGGCAGGATGAGAAACGTTGATATCCGGCTTCTCCCCTGCCCCATCCCCTTCCTAAGAAGATAGGCCTTTGACTAGGAACTGAGGAGAGAGGGAGCTCTGATTCCTGGCTGCATCAATCTGGAGTAAAATTTCAGTCAGTGAGCTGGGAGTAGGGAAAGAAAAGAGTAGGTCTTCATCAAATACCACTAACTTCTCATTTTTCTTACTGAGTTTTTGTAGATTCTCTTGAACAAATGTTTTTTCATTTGCTGTATGACTTTAAGACTATTTCCAGAAAATTTAATTTTTCTTTTTTTTAAAGAATTTTTTAAAAAAATTCATTTGAGACAGAGATACAGAGCGAGAGAGCAAGAGAAAGAGAGAGGAGGAGCAGTGGGGAGAGGCAGAGAAAGAGGGAGAAGCAGACTCCCTGCTGAGCAGGGAGCCCGATGTGGGACTCGATCCTGGGACCCTGGGATCATGACCTGAGCTGAAGGCAGACGCTTAACCATCTGAGCCACACAGGTGCCCCTCTTTGTTTTTTTTTTTTTTTTTTTTAATAATTTTCACTAGTTTTACTAGGGAGTGGGTCCTTGGATGTCCTGACACGGTCATGCTGAAAGTGGAACTGACTTCTAGGCTCTTGTTTCTTACATATTGTCATTATTCTAGAATAAGTGACAACACAGTTCCTTTGGGTTATTCAGAAATAATATTGTATCTTCATGTGTTCGCCTATCTCTTCAATAATAGTGTTTTTTTAAAAAATAACATTTCTCTTTCATTTATACGTTTATAAGCTCCCATCTGTGTTAAAAAGAAACTGCTTCACTATAACAACACTGTTGCTCCTATGTTCCTTCTGAATCCCAAACCATCTCCCTCCATCTTTATACTGACCACCCTTCCTTACATGAGCAGCAGTCACCCATGGGATCAGTTAGCCTTCTTGTGACACTGAATAAGCAGAGAGAGTACATTCATTTGTGGAATCGAGCTTCTCTTTTCCCTTTTCCATGAGGACCTCCAGTATTTCTGCCTGCCTCACAGTCCTGAGGAAGGATTCGGAAGGAAACCATTCCTGTATAGAGGACTCTCCAGATTCTTCTTAATCAATACACTATCATTTCCTCACTTAACAGTTTTCCAGTTTCCACTGTTGTCTTTGCCTTTCCTCCCAGATGTGGGCATTCATTGGCATGTGATCTGTATAGACACACTGCACCTCACACTGCCCCTTACTATTGATTTGATGCTCTGCTGTTACTGTTCTGAAATTCTTAATAATTTTTGGGCAGAGGATCTGCATTTTCACTTGCCTCTGGACGCACAAATTATATAGTTGGCCTTGCTGAATGGGAAGTCACTGTGTCCTGCAGCATATTCCTAGTGACCAAATGGCAAACACAGAAGGTTTCAGTCAATCTGGGCTCCCTTGGAAGTACAGTAGCCCCAGAAACATCTGTGTTCTTTGGAAATATTCTTGGGCCAGTTTAGACACTAGCACATTGAGTACCACATCTCCTAAGACCTTAGCCTGCCCATATTCCTTATAAGTTCTTTTAAGACTAATTTAACAAGTATTTGTTGAGTACGTATTATATTCTCAGTCCTACTTTGGCTCTAAAAGATATAAGAGACTAAAACCTCATTGAAAAGGATCAAATTATATTTAAGTGATAAAATTATAACTGTTTTATTCCAAGAAAGGTTAGAATATCCAAGAAATATTTGTGTTGCATAAGATATTAACAGAGATGCACTAAAGAAAAGTTATTACTAATAAATAAGTTTGAAAATCACTGGGTCAACAAGTTCTGCACTCTACGAGTTCATAGAGACTTTTACATAATTATGTACATCTTGAACCTCTTCATTTTTCTTTAAAGAAACATCTTTTATTTTTTAAAAAGATTTTATTTATTTATTTGAGAGAGAGAGTGAGAGAGAGAGAGCACATGAGAGGGGGGAGGGTCAGAGGGAGAAGCAGACGCCCTGCTGAGCAGGGAGCCTGATGTACAACTCTATCCTGGGACTCCTGGATCATGACCTGAGCCGAAGGCAGTCGCCTAACCAACTGAGCCACCCAGGCGCCCTAAAGAAACATCTTTTAAAAAAGTGCCAATTATTGCTCAGCTACTTTGTGCCAGGTATTGACCTTGTTGCTCCTTCCAAAGAAGAAATTAAAGTGGAGAGGATTTAATGGGGTTTCCCAAGTATAAGAACTTACGAATCAAACTCAGTTCTGATACCTTCACATTTCTAAATCGCAAATAAATGAATGAGTGAATAAATCTGGACAGATCTTTTCAAATTGGTTTTTAGGATACGGAATTGGATGTAGTATTAATATATGAGATTAAGAAAGAAATACTGTCTTAAAACATCACAATTCTCAGAAAATTCAAGAGTTTGACCAAGCAGCTATTATTTATTATGTCTAAGTTCACAGAATAATGTAAATATCTCAAGGAAAACAAAATTTTGCTTTGGTTTCTCCTTTTTCAGATTTCTTTTGGTTACTTAACTGTGAGGACATATTCTTTTTTTTTTTAAGATTTTTATTTATTTGAGAGAGAGAGAATGAGAGAGAGAGAGCACATGAGATGGGGGGGAGGGTCAGAGGAAGAAGCAGACTCCCTGCCGAGCAGGGAGCCCGATGTGGGACTCGATCCAGGGACTCCAGGATCATGACCTGAGCCGAAGGCAGTCGCTTAACCAACGGAGCCACCCAGGCGCCCGTGAGGACGTATTCTTTAAATATCAGATGTTCTTATTTGATATTTAGTGCACTCTGTAGCAGCTTTGTGGGAACTAGCTTTTTGAAAAACTTTCTTTATCTGAAAATAACCTAAAGACGCTCACCCTGAACATTACTTGAATGTTTGTAGATTCCTGGTTGGATATCACTTCAGAGGGGCTCTTGTTTAAGTTATTTTGTAGTGAACAACTAGAGACCAAAGAGAGAAGGACCTGCCTATGACCTCTGGAAAATTATAATAAAGCTAGGGTTGGATCCTGGCATAGTTCTCTTTCTTCTAGCCCTGTGTGATAAGAAATATCAACTATCTGTTAAGTAAATAGTAGACATATTCACCGTTCATATTAAAGAAACACCTTTCACATCTTTCAGTACACTAGCGTTCTGTGGAACACAGTTTGGGCAATGATGAATTGGAGACTAATGTTAAGTCCTCATTTGTTTAAAAATCCAAAATATGTGGAATAGGTAACACATGATAATTTATAAGATGGTAGAATCCATGTGGTGTGAAGTTGTCATAATAAACATTTTATAATTGGAAAGGCCCTTGGTGCCAAGATTTAGACAGTTGAGACCTCAGTGACAGGCAGGGGGAGAAAAAGGGAGAAGCCAGAGCAGAAGGAATTAAGGCCAAGAGAAACGACTGAGGTAGGTAACTGTTATAGAAATACAACTTCCTGGCAGAGTTTATACTTGAAGCAAGAGAATGGCAACAACATGGTTTCTAATGTTATATTTAGGACGATAATCCAAGACAATACCTGGGGCTGGACTCAGGGAGTTCCTGTCTTCTTTTACACACACACACGCACACACACGTGCACACACGCACACGTATACACGCATGCACACACACGTACGCACACGCACACACATGTACACACGCACACACACGTGTACACACGTCCACACCCGCACACACGTACACACATGTATACACACACGTACACACACGTGCACACACATACAAGCATGTATACGCACACGTATACACACACGTGCACACACATGCACACGTGTACACACACGTGCACACAAGGCACACACGTACGCACACGCACACACACACGTGTGTGCACACACACGTGTACACACATTATATAATCTCTACCCTTGTTCATTCCTATCGTTCTGTCCCCATTCCCACCCACATTCAGGGTAAGCCTTGTTAACGATCTGATGTGTATCTTTCCATATTTTGGCTATTACAAATAATGCCTCAATAAATTCTCTTATGTAGTCTTTTTCTTTAAAAAGTGCTTGATTGCAAAATAGTTGATGTTTATTAGAGGATGCAATATAAAGAAAAGGATAATGAAGAAAATAACAGAAGGAAAAAGCAAACAACCATACTCTACCTTTGAGAAATAGACACTTTCCACATTTTGGTGACTATCTCAGTTTTTTTTTTTTTCCTATGCAACTACATATGCTTCCTTGAATGCATGGGAAGGCACACATTCCTTTTACAATATTGGCATCGCCACCATAAGGCCGTTTTGTGACTTTTTTTCTCTAGGTTGTGTACTTTGTATTTTACCATATTGCTAAAGACTCCTCTTTATCTAAAAAATGTATTTTTCCTCTAATGTAAAAATGACACATACTCATTATATGTACATATATGTGTGACTGTGTGTGTGTATGGAAAATATGCATACATATATGTATTGGTTGTAGATTAGATTTCATATTTAAAATATATAATTAAATATGCACATAGATAATATCAGACATGAGATCATATGATACATACTGGTCAACAAATGGGCATTTTTTACTGGAGAATGTATCTTGAAAGAGTCAATTTATAGAGAGCTATTTTTACATGGATTGCATGGTAGCCCATTATTCATTAATCAAACTCTTATCAGTAGGTTATCAGTTAGCAATTAACCATCAGTGGATGGACATTTTAATTATAAGGATCTGAAAGAACTGAATATAATTAATAAACATCTCATTTTTAACAAATCATGATGAAAAATTCCACCTTTAGTCAAATGCTGCTGTAGATTATAATTAAGACTCAAACCAAACTTTCCTTGGATGAGTGGTGTTTGACCCCTAGCAATTGCAAAGTACAGCTGGCTGAAGCAAAGGCAGAGGCCAGTTTCACTGGCAGCAGTAAAAAAAAAAACAAAACATCAAAGTAACAGGCAACCTGGTGTGGGCACTGTGCATCCTGTTGACAGTCAATACATGTGTTCTGACGATTGACTGTTAGAATTATTTTAAGCATATATGAAGAGATGAAGGTCAAGAAAAAGCAGTCTTGGGATCTATTCTTTTAGAAGGGGCCATTTCTGATAACAGAAACTTGAACCCAGAGAGAAAAGTTCCTCAACAAAAAGAATGAGGGCTTTCTAACCATGAGCCATCTCTGACCAGGTGATGCCTGGAATCAGCGCCAGGAATAGCTAAGCTGTCAAGGAAGACTTATTGGAGTTTGTTATTTATAAATCATGTATTTGTTCAATGACTTCTTCAAATCATTCAACCATTATAGCATGGCATCAGAGTATTTCACCTAGAATCAGAGTCCTCTCTGTGTTTTCTTTAGAAAAAGTTGAAGCTCCTTTTCTCCTTTCATTTGGTATGGAAATCCTAGGGGGTCACCTTCAGTGTTATAGGTGATAAATCATAGCAAAAACATTATTTAAAATACGTTGCTTTAGTGTAATGTGCTGTGCCTTTCCTTATGTAAACAAAAAGCTTTTATAACATGAGTAATGTATATTTTGTTGGCTTACAAATGAAGGTCCTTATAAGCATGTAACTAAATATGCATTATATTTATTTATTGAAGATAGAAAATGTTATTTACATAAACAAAATCATAAAAGATGCATATTTGAAGCATCCCTATCCAGGTTTAAGATAGGAATAGTGAAGGTGGCTTCTAAACTAGTGACACTTTCAGGAAAATATATTGTAGGCCAATGTATGCTAGTCAAAGCTCTTGGGTAAATGGTTTTCTTAATTATCATGGCTGTGAAAGAGAAAAACTAGTGAAAACATCAACTCTCCCTTGGTTTAAAAAAAAAATTAACTTTTTTCCCCCCAGTAAAAGTAGAGACACTTTAGATTTTAGGACCCTCTTGGCTCCTAAAACCTAAGTGCTGCTTGAAAAATGGCCCTTTCAGCTTTTAGCCAGCAGCCACAGCTTAAATCCACAAGAGAGGCGCCTTACAACTCTGCTTTCAATGGCAGTCTGCCATTTCGGAAAATTGTAGCTTTTGAAAGAAGAGAAAAAAAACTAGTAAGCCATTTAATTCACCCCCTTGGAACTAATGTTAGTTAAGAAAAAAATAAGTAAGGTGAGCAAGAAAGATGCCTAATTCCTATTTTAAAACTCTTTCAACGTTTGGTAGAAGTAGAGGCAAAGTCACAGCCTCTGCAGTAGCCATTCAGATAGAATAATTGTAAAGAACTCTGCTCCTCTCAGAGTGAAGAAGTATGGATACCCTTTTTCCACTTGTATCTGGACACACTGAGAATCAGCAAACAACTAAGGAATGGGTAATCTCGAAATGGTATGACTCATAAATTTGAGGAAAAAATATTTAACACTAGATCCCAAATTTCTTTTCTGTTGTATTTGCTGCATGTATATCTGGTCCTCTGTATGGATATGCACACACACACACACACACACACACACACTTATAGTTATCCATATCAAAAATGGCTCCTAAAAATGAGAGCATACTTATGACCTTGTCAGTGTTCATAAAGGACAAGAATAAGTTCATTTAAGATTCCATTCCAAGTCCAACTCTGTGATTGCCAACATGACATAATAAAATGTGATTTGGAGACCCTATGGATGAAAGATATTCGAAATTCTAATACTCTTAAAAAATACATAGTAATTTTTGTAAGTGTATGCATTTCATAGAATGTCAACACTCACCATGTGTTTACTGAGCACCTACACTGAGTGAGATCATGTGCTTAGGCACTGGTGACACAAGAGAAGCTAGAAAGCTTCTCTAGTTTTTAAGACTTTAAATTATAGCAGTAAACATACCAACAGATCTTGGTTTCCAAATTCTATTTTACCCTCTTAAAAGAAATAGGCTCCATTGGGATTCCATACTGATTCCATGCCTGGGGCAAGGAAAAATACAGTGTAAGCCTGGAACATTCTGTTTCAGAAAGCAAGAGAGTACACAAAGAATGATGGGTGTTTGTCAAAAGGACACAGGGGCTGCATAGAGAGGATCCAGCAAGCCAAACATTGGACAATCTGAACATCCATAAAGAATAAAAAGGTCATGTATGATAACCATAAATAAACAAGAATGTGTAAATGCATAAGGATATTTGTAAGAGAGAGGGAATAGGAGTTCTGTATAGAACAATACTGGTTTATAAATGTAAAAGGAATAATAGAATTAACAAAAATCACTACTCCACAACCACCTCTATAACCAACTCAGGCAAGGATTATCAATGGGTATGAAACTCATTAGGTAAACATTTGTGGTAGAATAAGATAGTCACAGTCTTAAGTTATTACCCACAGATTATGTATTAAATACAAGTAGGAAAAAGGTACCTTTATAATGGATAAATCTGGCAGATATCATGTTAAAGAAGAGATCAAACGTATGGTCACCAGTGATGGGATGAATACACATTATGTGTCTCCTGTTGTGAGGCCATGGGAAGGACATACCATCACCCATGTAGTACCCTTGCAAAGGATGTGCAACCTGAATATAATCATGAAGTAGGAATCAGAAAAATCCAGATCCTGAAACTTTCGACATCTGCAAGACAATTAGCTGAATTCTTCAAAAATATCAATGTCATGAAAAACAATACAAGACAGGGGAATTATCCTAGGTTAAAGTCTTTTTTTTTTTTAAGATTTTATTTGTGCACACACACACGAGTGTGCATGAGCAGGTGCGTGTGTGCATCTGTGAGGGGAGGGGCAGAGGGAGAGGAAGAGAATCTCAAGCAGACTCTGAGCTGAGTATGGAGCTGGATGCAGGGCTCCATCTCTCGACCCTGAGATAATGACCCGAGCGGAAACCAAGAGTCAGTTGCTTAACCAACTGAGCCACCCAGGCGCCCCTAAAGAAGTCTTTAAAAAGAGACAGGGCAGCCAAAAGTTAGGTGTATTCCTTGATTGGATTCTGGACACCACATACACACACCTGTACACACACACAGCACAGCTATAAAGAACATTTTGATGACAATTGAGGAAATTTGAAGTGGACTTATGTTTTTATTTTAAAATGTTAGTGTGTAATATTACATTTATTTAGTATGATAATATGGTTGTGAAGGAGACTATCCTTGCTCTTAGGAGATACATGCTGAGTAATTTAGGGTGGCTTATCATGTTTGTAACTTATTTTTATTGATTGATTGACTGATTTTAGAGTGAGCGAGCAAGTGCAGGGAGGGGCCAGAGGGAGAGAGTAACGTGAGCAGGCTCCGCACAGAGCACAGAGCCTGACATGGGACTCGATGTAACTTATTTTCAAATAGCTGAGGAAAAATTGAAATATATATGATAGGTATATATATATATACTATATATGATAAGTGTGTATATAATATATATGTATACATATATAATGCACACAGATATTTGAGAGAGAAAGCGGAAATAGCAATATGCTGAAAATTGGTAACTCTAGGTGAACAATATATGAGTGTTCATTATACCATTTCAACATCTTTGTAGGTTTGAAAATTTTCAAAATTAAACATTGGGGAAATAAGAGTTAAAGTCTAATGGGAACTTAGTTAAAACAAAGTTATTCCTTTACTTGAAAATGAGCATATAAACAGGCCTGGATTTGGATCATAATGTGAGTGAGATTGGTTCTCACTCCCACCCCCTCCTGTCCATTCTAGAGTTCTGGTGTTAATAAGTATGTTCAGCAAAATTAGGACCCCTTAACTAAAAAGAATTGCAGAGACACTGTCTGTTCTAATTTCTCAACTAAAGAAAATTTTTGAAGAAACATGTTATGACTGTATTTTTCTTGGCTCTCATTAATTTATCTGTCCACTCAACCAATGACATTTGGGGTCAAAGCCCAATGCCGGGCACCAGGGACACAGATGGCCAAGAGAGGGATCTGACCATCTGGGAGCCCAACTCTCTAGTGAGAGTTACTCTAAATCACATGTAAACACACCTTAGTGTTTAACTAGGTGGATGGATTGCATGGAATTTTTTAAAAGAAATCTACTTTCATAAATTTTCTAACAACAGGTATTTAGTATCTGTAGAATCAGACTGCTAATGTCTATAACAGAAGGTTGTAGAACCATGGCATTCTTTTGGAAAGTGGCAGCCTTTGTTGTTTGTTGAGATAAAAATGTGGTTTAGGATTGATTATGTAGAGATGTTTATCTCACTCTGTAGAAATGTTTATCAAAAATCTCTGAGCTCTCTCATCAGAAATTGTCATTTGAAAACCATGAGTAACTTTTTGGATAAATAATTCATTCATTGAGAGATGAAAGCCAAGTTTATCTCAAATTTTTATCATAGTACTCTGCATGGACCTTCTCCCTTAAGAGGAACAGGGAGATTTCTTTTTTTTTTTATCATTTTATTTATTTTTCTCATCATGATAAGTGTGCTCTTTAATCCCCATCCCCTATTTCCCTCACCTCCCCCAACTACCCTCTAATAACCACCAGGTTGTTCTTTATAGTTAAGGGTCTGTTTCTTGGTTTGTCTCTCTTTTTCCCCCCCTTGCTCATTTGTTTTGTTTCTTAGATTCCACGTATGAGTGAGATCATATGGTATGTCTTTCTCTGACTATTTCACTTTCCATTATACTCTCCAGTTCCATCTGTGTTGTTGCAAATGGTAAGATTTCATTCTTTTTTATGGATGAATAATATTCCAGTATGTGTGTATGTGTGTGTGTGTATGTGTGTGTGTGTGTGTGTGTGTACACCTCTTCTTTATCCATTTATCTATCAATGGACACTTGGGCTGCTTCCATAGTTAGGCTGTTGTAAATAATGCTGCAATAAATGCACATATCCCTTTGAATGAGTGTTTTTGTATTTTTTTGGGGGGGGTCAATACCCAGTAGTGTGATTACTGGATTGTAGAGTAGTTCTATTTTTAATTTTTTGAGGAACCGCTATACTGTTTTCCATTATGGTTGCATCAGTTTACATTCCCACCAACAGTGCAAGAGGGTTCCTTTTCCTCTACGTCCTCGCCTACACTTGTTTCTTATGTTTTTGATTTTAGCAATTGCAACAGATGTGAGGTGATACTTCATTGTAGTTTTGATTTGCATTTCCCTGATGATGAGTGATATTGAGCATCTTTTCATGTGTCTGTTGGCAAAGACAGGGATATTTCTAAACTAAGAGAATGGAATACAGATATTGATAAGTCTGTGGTTGTAACATCTGTCAAATGTTGATCAAATGGTTTGTGTAAATGATCTAGCTTTCTAAGTTGGTGTCTAGTTCATTAATTCAGTAAAATTTATTGAGCACCTATGAAATGTCAGTGCTGTGCTAGACACTTGGAATGCAAAAATAAATGAGTAATTCCCCACCTTGGAAGAAATTACAGACTGATGAGATGAGAGGAAAGAGGACACAGATATGTAAACAAAATAAGTGTAAAGTTATTATTCATTCTATAATAGGAATACATTAAGGACATTACCTTAAAGTAAATCATAAAATCAAAATTTCAGGCAAATGAGGGAGAGGAGAGAATATTATCAGAGGAAGAATCAGTGTGAGAAGAGACATATTTGGGGACTGTCTGTAGTATATAGCTGGAATCTGGGACATAGGGAGCTGTATAGATGAAGCTGGAGGTATAGATAGAAGTTCAACCATGGAGAACCTTAGAGAACGTACTGTGTCTGGACATTAGATCATGGGAGTGTCTGATAATTCTTATACTTTAAGTGTAGAAACAAAACTATCAGAGGTGAGGGACACCTGGGTGGCTCAGTCAGTTAAGCGTCTGCCTTCAGCTCAGGTCATGATCCCAGGGTCCTGGGATCGAGCCCCGCATTGGGCTCCCTGCTCTGCGGGGAGCCTGCTTCTCCCTCTCCCACTCCCCCTGCTTGTGTTCTCTCTCTCACTGTCTCTCTCTGTGTCAAACAAATAAATAAAATCTTTAAAAAAATTATTAAAAAAAAAAGGACGTAGAATCCAGAGGACTCAGCAATAGATGGACTGTCAGGGATGAGGAGTTGAGAATGACTCCCAGGTTTGTGGCTTGGGTGTCTGAGAGTCACTGAGCATGGTATTCAGTGAAAGTGGGGTACTGGATGAAAACAGGTTTAAGTCAACATACTGTTTTGCCATGTGAAATTTTAGGGACCACTGGGTCAGCCAACAGATAGTTGGATACGCAAGTCTTAAAGACTAGAGAGTAGCTTTACCAATCCATAGAGATATGGATTGATGGGTCAACAAAATATGACTGTTGAGAGTTGAAAGGATAAGAGTAGATAAGATGCCTAAGGAGAGTACACAGAGCCAGAGATGAAGTAAAAAAACCTGACTTTAAAGAGTGAGTGAAGGGCAAAGAGACATCAGAGAAGACCCATCAGAGTCTTGAACTGGTAGGACTGTTTTAAGACCCCGAGTGTAGTCCCAAGTCACATGGCCAACAGAGGCTCTCTACTGCAGTATCATCTTAAAGCTACATGGCATATTCCCACTGAGACAACTGATGGACAGAGGAGTGGAATTAGCAAGCCTGGGATTGAATTCCAATTCTTCCATTTGTTGTGTGACATTGGGCATGCCATTCAACTTCTGAGCCTCGGTTTTTCATTCATAAAATGGGGAGTGAGGTAGTGTATAATACTTGTTATTCCTGTTTCATGGTGTTGTTGACAGTCAGATAACACATTTGATAATGATTTATAAACTGCAAAGTGCATTAGAATTGAAGGCTCTATGATCAACCATTGGAGCTTTGGAGTATACTTTGGCTTATATTCTTGGACTGGAATAGAAACTGAGTGGGGAAAATTGGGGCCAGAGTGAGAGCAGGGACTTGCTTAATTTTCAGCCTTTTCTTTACGTGAAGGCATTCCTGAAAGACTGCAAAGCAGGCAGCCAGAAAACATATGCTAGTTTATTTCTTTATTTGACTTCTAAACATTTAATCTCATGAATTTACAAATCGATTCTCTTATGAAATTGGTTTTATTGGTGTATTGTAAGATGTGTGAAGGTAGTGGAAACTATCAGTGCTCCAATCAGAATCTCTTGGATCCCTTTATCCCTTGTACTGTTGTTGAGTGTTCCCTCTTCCTCCCCGCCCCCCTTCTGTGTGTTTGGGGTTTTTACAGCCCACCTGCCACTCTCTCTGGAGGACTGCCTTTGGCCTACTGGAGCTGCTTGGTCTACTTGCCACAGAGTCTGAAGTGCTTGGAGTTCACATTCTCGGCTCTTCCAACCCCCAATCTCCCGCCCTTTGCTAAAGACTAAAGGGTGCCAAGCCCAGCTCTCTTGCTGTGAGCAAATATGAACCCAACCCTGGTACATAATTTGTACTCCAGAGCTCCTCTACAGGACCCAGGAAGGTTGGGATTTGGCCTGAAGTGGCTCCTTGCTTCACTTCTTCCTTTTCCTCTCCAGCCTCCTCTCTCTGTTATGGGTTTCTTCTGAGAGTGCTTCCCCAATAAATCCCTGGCATATTCTTTTTCATCTCAGGGCAGTGTCTGCTTCTGGGGCACCTGCCTGACAATGACGTTTCACTTGAATAACTAAATATATTTCTTTCTGCATGATCCCTTCTAATACCGAACTATTTTGATTTAAGGTTCAGTTTACACAAATATTTGTTTTTATTTTAAACATTTTTTACATGAAAGTCATAATGGTGATACTGATATAAAGAAGTCTATGAATAAATTGATAGACCTAACCTAGAATCCTTAAGATTATTCTCTTATAAGTATCTCTCACAATTTTGAAAGTCTTAAACTAAATCATAACAATGCAATATTTTCATTTAAATTTTTTTTTTAATTTTTATATTTTTTAAAGATCTTATTTATTTATTTGACAGAGAGAGACACAGCGAGAGAGAGGGAACACAAGCAGGGGAGTGGGGGAGGGAGAAGCAGGCTTCCCGCTGAGCAGGGAGCCCGATGTTGGGCTAGATCCCAGGACCCTGGGACCATGAGCTGTGCCGAAGGCAGATGCTTAACAACTGAGCCACCCAGGCACTCCTTCATTTAAATTTATAATGTTAATTCCAATTGTTAATGCATGCTATATGTCAGGCACTGTGCTGCTTTGCCTGTATTATCTTATTTACTCTTCCTAGCCAATCTCTAAGATTGGTCTCATTATCTCCAATTTACAGATAAAGAAACTAAGGCTCTAGAAGTTAAGTAACTTATCCCAGATTGCATGGTAGATAGCTGGATTCTGAGTTTGAACTCCTAAGCCCATATACTTGCCATCAAATATCATTGCATTAAAATGGATGAAATAGGGCGCCTGGATGGCTCAGTTGGTTAAGCGACTGCCTTCAGCTCAGGTCATGATCCTGGAGTCCTGGGATCGAGCCCTACATCGGGCTCCCTGCTCAGCGGGGAGTCTGCTTCTCCCTCTGACCCTCTTCCCTCTCGTGCTCTCTATCTCTCATTCTCTCTCTCTCAAATAAATAAATAAAATCTTTAAAAAAAATGGATGAAATTGTAAGAAACATTTCAATACAGTTTCTTCCATGTTAATTAAACAGGAATGTGTTCTTTTGGAGCATTCTTGTTCTGAAGTGATTCATAATCCCATGAAAACTTTAAATAAAGTATGAGAAGTTTCTCATGAATAATCTTTTTCCTTAACAGTGGTTTGGAAAGGAGTGCTCTCTCATAGTAATGATAGAAGCCTTCATGAAAAGACTCCGAGACAGTGTGTCTAAATGAAGAAACAGTTCTTTGAAAAATGTTCATTTTGGTATTTTAGGCCACTTAAAAATATTACATCAGCTCCCTTCAGACATTTGACGGATGAGATGGTAGAAAACCATAAGTCAAGGAAGATAGTCTCTTGAGTAACTAGATTTTTTTGTGTCTCTGCTATCTACACAATGGATTAAATAGTGCTTTTCTTTTGAGGATGTTTTAAGAGTTGTTAGACACACTGTTTTCATCTTTCTAATCAATTTCCATATCATTCCTTGGCCCCAAGAAAGGCTATTGATAGAATTCAATCAGGCAGAGGAAGGGTCATGGTCCTTGCTCTGGCAGTTGTTTGAAAACTCTCAAAGGACATGTGGTCAACTCCACTTCTGTGTGATGACAGATAGGCCATATATTTCTCTCAAAAGTTAGCCATTGGCTGTAGATGCTAAGTCATAGCAATGAAAACTGCAGAAGTTTATCAAGAGGAATTGCGTGTAACCTTACAAAATACATGGCAACTAAATAAAAACAGTGTTACCGGAAACACTAAAAAAATACCCATGTGCCAATGGAGTATAAGACAAAAGAAAAGCAAGTTCAGAGACAGCTTGGCCCTGAAAGTCTGATTTAGCCTCTTGCCTGGGAGTTGAGTGTATAAATGAAAGAGGCATGCTATCCAATGTGCTGAGAGGAAAAGAATTAAGAACATCTGAGTTTCTGTGAGAGAAGAAATGGCCTTCCCAAACCCACTCATTTCTATGGGAAGTAGCTGCACAAATGTTTTACCATTCAATAAAATTTCCCGACCATGTGCTTGTTTCTGTTGTGTTTAATGTGCTGGTTGAGTGCTGTACCTGAAATAGCTTTTGTAGCCTGGCATCTGATACGTGTGCATTGTAACTGGAAGCAGGCATGAAAGCAGGGTAGTGTAGTGCGGGTGTTTGAGAACCGGGACATGGACATTGGAGTCATTTGGAAAAATGGCCCGTCCAGACGAACCAGAGATATAATAGGATGGTGAGGAGGAGATGAGGGAACCTATAGAAAAGAACAGGGACAAGAACGGGGAAAAGAGGAAAAAGGAATTGGGGAAGAATGCCAAAAATAGGCAATTGTACTTGTGAAGAAACTCTCCAACTTCAAATTATATCTTTTTAGTTTGAAATCCCTCCTCGTGTACTTGGCAGACCTCTACATGTTTATATATTGTCCCTGTTTTTGACTCTTGTGCCTATTCTGAATCTTTAGCCTTCCATCCCCAAAATTTTACTTAAAATGGTTCAATTCAAGATAGATCTTGCTCAGGGAGAAGCATATCCAAATTCATATGACAGACTTGAAATAATATTTATTTAAATAGACACTCTATTTCCATGAAACTTCTCTGGACACTGAAAAAAAAAAGAAAAAAAAGTAGCTCTCCTCATTAAAATATCTCTTCCTGTGTGAGCCCAGAATGTCAAATGGCCACTGCATTCTCCTCCAGGGAGTTTATAATCAAGCCCAGGACCCAGTTAGATGGAAAAAAAAAAAAAAGGCTTTTTTTTTTTTTAGACTTAACAAAGTCATATTCTTTCTTCCACCAATCCTTGCCCTCTGTAAAAAATAAAATAAAAATTTTAAACCTGTTTATAAAAAAATGTTTCCACCTATTAGGACATAATAAGGAACAGGAGTTTTATTTAGTATGGAGGCAGAATAAAGTCATATTTTGACTCTGCCCTGCACACACACATAAGAAACTCTAAGAAGCATAGACTTTGTGATAACCATTTTTTCACAAATATTAAGTGTTTGCCAAATCCCTGTAATACTCAATGCCTACACTGTTTCAGATGTTAGGAAACTTGCAGTAGATATTAGACATATCCTACCTTCAGTTCACAATACGATAGAGAGACGCACAGACCTGAGGGTCAATATGGAAGTACTTTTGCATAAAATTCAGAGATGCAAATTCAAATGCCTGCAGGGGCCAGACAGGTAATATAAAGGTGTGAATGTTAGCGCATGTAAGGCATCTGGGGTTGGTGGGATTTAGGTGAAACTGAAGACATTGAAATAATAATAAAAAAATCTTAAAAAAGCGCTGCCCCACGGAACGGCATCAGATTTGGCAGATGTAATCTGCAACTTAAGTGTGCCACGTCTGGCACAGATAAATGGAAGGCTTACGTGATTATATGAATGCACTGAGGAGAAATAAGGAAAGGGATTAAAAAGAGTGCTAGTAGGTTGGAGATTAAGTGACCTTTATGAGGGAAGGTTTTCTGGAAAAAGGTCATGAGCTGTGGTCTAAAAGCATGCATTTTATTTTACTGAAGACCCTGAGAGTGCGGAGGAAATTGAAGGCCGAGTGGCTTGTTCAAACTGGTATTCCTCTTCTAAATATCCCTTTTATACTATCACATTCTCTTAGCTGATTCTACAAATTTCTTTTGAGGCTGGGAAAGTCAAAGAAGAGAGATGGGAAGAAGAGATGGTGGGGCTGAGACTATGGGGAAGAACCTTTTCCTCTTTTCCTAACCAAGGAGAAAAAGGGGGTGGTTCTGGAGTAGAACAGCCTCCATTTTTCAGACTCTTGCCCACTGAGAGTACCAAAATCAACTGTTCATTGCAGTGGAAGTAAACCAAGTAGCTGAGTTATCATTTCTAATTCTCTGATGATGAATCACATGTATTTATTTTAGCATCAGGGAAAAATTTCCTGAGAAACTTCTGTGAGCATTAGGATGCTATTTATTTCAAGGGGAAGGAGGCTCAAGTATTTATCTCTCTGAGGGCATATATTATTCCCCAACACATTAATTGGCCATGTTAGATTGATTTTTGAAAGATGTTACCTTACTGAGGAAAAATTCTGATTTCCTGGTGCAATTATCTTCTGCGTACGTATCTTTCCAGTAAAAGCTCTTCACCAAAGGCTTTTCGGTGGCTAATTCCAATGAAGGTTTTTAAAACATGATTTAAAAGAGCATTTTAGGAATGGTTCTGTTGAGGATTTAAACTTTTCTTTCTCATTTTTTAAAAGATTTTATTTATTTATTTGATAGAGAGAGCACGAACGCAAGCTCGGGGGAGGAGCCGAGGGAGAGGGACTAGCAGGCTGCACGCTGAGCACAGAGCCTGATGCAGGGCTTGATCTCACTATCCCAAGATCACGACCTGACCTGAAATCAAGAGTCAGTCGCTTAACCGACTGAGCCACCCAGGCGCCCCTAAACTTTTCTTTAAAAGAATATTAGGTGTTGGCAATTGCCTGAATACCAGAGGCCTGAAAGAAATTAGCAAAGATGTCTAGAAAATTAGAGAGCGAATCTGCTAAGAACCTCTGTGTCTGCAGTTGCTTCAGAGGTTATACACATGGTCCAATTCTCTATTCAAGGCTTGAGTTTCTTCTACAGTATCTTGACTGGTAATCCAACTTCTGTCTGATGTCTTCCAGGGTTGAGAGAATTTACTATCTCTTAATGAAACTCATTCCATTTTTCTTACTTCTTAAGTCATTCAGAAATTTTTCCTTAAAGTAAAGTAGTATAATTTTTTATTGCTTCCAGTTACTATGGAACACCCTAGATAAGTTTGAATCTTTTTGTAAATACTCATATATTTGAAGATAATTATCACACTCTAAATAGAAACACTGAATCTTGTTTCCCTTTCTGTTTTATTTTTCTAGTTCAATTATAATATTGCTAGTATAGAGGGTGTGGGGATGTTTTCTGTGGTCAGATGGCTGTTTTTTCTCAACTCAGTGGGGAGCAAGATGGAGTGGATGTACATGAAGATCACTTCCCTGGACTAGGAGTTTGGGGAAGAAATAAAATTAATAATAGATCTGAATCCTGGGCTTGTGAGTTCTGCTATTTAAAGGAGGGACACAACACATTGCTAAGAGCTACTTCATGAAAGAACACTTGAGGATGAATGGCATGCATACTCTTAGGTGAGGTTAATCTGGGAAGACTTCAGTAGGAGGTGAGATGTACTCAGGAATTAGAAGACCATGAGGTACGTCGTTACAACAAACTCTGGGTCACAAATAAGATGTCAAGAGTTACTCTCAAAGTAGTTGTGCTTACTTACTGTTGACTCTACAGCAACTGGTAAATAAAATCAAAGCAAGTTTAGGCGGAGCCAAAAGTTCATTTCACTATTTAATAGCAAAGTTTTGTGTGTCTACAAGCTTTTGAGAATTTGCCAGGTGGAAATAAATTTCCTCAAATTATTTGATAACTTTCCTTAGTATATAACAAATTTTTGTTGAGATTTTAACATAAATATTTTAGATTAATTATGTACTTTCAAAATAATTTCTTTGTGATAAAATTAAAAAAAAATTTTTTTACCCTTCATAAATCATTAGTCTTTGTTGAGCATTTTCTTCAACTCCCCAACAGTGTTTCCCCTTTGGGCTGAAACCAAACATGGAAAATTTCACCTTACCAGACATGCCTTCTTGGAAACCATAAGCAGTGGTAAGGGAGTTTAAATTTATATTTAACTTCAAATGCTTTTTACCACAAATGATATAACATGGGGTACTGAGCAATCATTTTTTGGTATAATTGAGCTAGCTTGTTGGTTTATTCAATTATTTATGAGCCACTTAAAGATTTATTTAGGTATTTCGGCATACTCTGACTCCATCTCCCAGAATCGAACATCTACAGCTTCTATTTTTCCTTTTTGGGTACATAAATAAGAGGATTTCATACCTGTAAAAAATATTTCCATGATGCAAAACAATAAGGGGATTATGTATTATATGAGGTTGTTGGGAACCCCCAAACATAAAGAATATAGGAATAAAATGACATGAATCTCAAATATACTCTTTGTTGATATGATTTGAGCCTGAATTAAAGAAAGCAGTAGAAAGCAATGTTGTGAGAATAAGGCATTTGCTTCTTCTTTTTTTTTTTTTTTAGGCATTTGCTTCTTTTTTATTTCCTCATTTAAGGTTTTATGGTTTTAAAAAATGGACAAAATAAGGATTTGAGAAATTGGAATGTTAAGTCAAAAGTGACAAACTCATACTCAATAGAAGTGCCAAGAATTAAACATTAAGATTGGGCTCCTGATTATTTACTTATTCCTTTATTTATTTTATTCATATATTTATTTATTCATCACTTTGAGTCATTTGGATAAAAACTATTATAATAAAGGAATTAAAAAATTTCAGAAGGGGAGAAAAAAATAGAGTAGAAAAAATTAAGAAGTAATAAAAGAAATTTGGTGAAAATCTAGAATACTTTTGATTAGATTCAGGAGGCAGTGGGAAGTAATAACTTTGATTAGGACTGCCTTTTTGTTATAGGTGTCTTGGAATTCTTTGGGAAGGTGTAGACAGAGCGAGGTCATGGAAGTCAGAAGTATTTAGAATGAAATGGGGAACAATGCTAGTGGAACAGTTGCCACTTATAACTGCTGGAAGGTGTGCCCTGAATCTGTCAGCAGGATTTCTGTCTGGGTTGAGTTGTATAAACAGCAGGGCAAGGAGATCAAACCTAACTTATTTTTACTTTGGGTCTTCATCGGCCCTTGGAGAAAGTGACAATCTTACTTACATTATTATTATTTTTTTATGACTTTTTGGCCTTAATTCTGCTTAGCTTAGTCAATGCGAGTCTCAATATTGGGGTTTCCAGGCCTTCTATGGGATTAGCACCTTTTTATGCCTCTAGTTTACCCTCAGCTGCCTACAGCTCTAACAGCATCAGTTATAATTTGTTAATTTTAGAATTTTGATCGCATCACTTATGGGATTTCACTTGTTCGTTTATAATTCAGCTCTGATTATTTTAGATGATAGACTCATTCACCACAGCTTTGTGTGGCTAATTTCCTCCATTCCTGCCTTCCCTATATGCTGCCAAGAGAAGGCTGTTCTCGAAGAAACTTTAGAATAAAAAGGGACATAAAACTAACCCCCAAAGCGTCAACATGGCAGGGCATTGTCCTGAATGACCTCTAAACAGTAACAGTTATTTAAATAAAGAGAGAGCAATAAAATAACCACTACAACAACAAAAATCACAACCGGACAGGATTTAGGTAGATACTTTTTATTCAAAGTTTATTGCAGGAATTCAGTATACTAGTGTGCATTATGAATCATCAGTAAAGGATACTGTGTTCCATATTCCCCACCAATTTACTTAAGATTAAACCGATTTTTGGTAGAACATCTAATAGATTTAGCAGAACATGCTTTGAGAAATGTTGCCCTATATTAATTGATTAAAGCTTTTCAATCTCCAGAGAAGAGCCTTGCTTTTAATATAAGAAAATTCATACAGACTTTGAGTTATAAAATAAATCAGTCATGGGTGTGCAATATTCAGAGTATAGTCAATAATACCATATTGCTGTATTTGAAATTGGCTAAGACAGTAAATCTTAAAAATTCTCAACACACACACGCAAAATTTGTTAACTACGTATGGTGACAGATGTTAACTAGACTTATTCACAAATATCAAATTGGTATGTTGTATACCTGAAATTAATATAATGTTTTAGGTTAATTATTTATAATTAAATAAAAAAAAGGAAGAAGATTCATTGCAGGAATCTGGTTATTATATCCACACACAGGGTTTGCCAAGTCAGTTTAGCTATGAATGGGCAGGTCTTCATTTTCCACTTGTCCTACAGCCCGAGGTGGGCCTGGAGCCCTTGGAGAAAGTCAAGTGACTAGTTCTGAACATGTATTTTATGTCACCTGCATGGCTCTCTGGAGTGTTTCTCTCAAACTTGGAGGCAACATAATTTGCCTGATGACATTTCAACAAAAGCCAAATTTGCAAATGCCAACTCATCAAAGAATCAATTCACCCAAGGACCAGTTTTCTAAATTTACTGATTTCAAAACACTGGTTTCTTGTAACTACAAGAAACATATTCATAAGTTTTATAGATATTTCTGTAGAATAAAGTGCTTTGATAGTTTTTTTGGAGAATTTGTTAAAAGTTCTCATTGGTAGGTTTTCGTAACTACATTTAAATATTTAATCTGTCTCTAGCTCAGCTTCTCACTGCTCCGTGTGGAGGATTGGGGACACAGTGGGGACTTTATGTGGGGGAATGGGGACAAAGAGCTGAGACACAGCTCTTTTCTGAGCTGCCTGCTTAGGGACTAGGGAGACTGAGGAGCAGATTCAGGGAAACTGAGTGTCTGAGAGAGGAAGAGACTGAGGGTCAGAGAGAGGGGGAGAGGTTCAGAGAAAGGGGGAGGTGAAAGTCAGAGAGAAGACAATGGAGAATAAAGAACGATAGGAGATTTTAGTGCAGGGAAGAGGGTGCCAAGCCATTCAATGTGAATTTCTGTGAATTTTAACATATTTTATTTTTAAAGTGTAGTAAACTAGTGAATTGCTAGATTTGATGAATAAGGTCATACATGACTACTTGAGTCAACTGGCTTTTGGTGACCTGCAATATTATTGCCAAATGTCGGTATTTTCTTCCTGGTTATATTCCTAGTGACTTGCACAGGCACATACACATCGAGGAAAAGCAATATATAGTTAAGAGAATAAAGGCAAGAATACATAGATGGAGGCGTGAAGTATCTGGAGCTGAATAGTCTCCAGGTGATACTCTCTTTGGCCTTCTCTATGCACAGACCTACTGTGGACAATTGAACAGACTGACTTTGTTTGTACTCATTTAGTGGTCTTAAGAAGACATCTGTAAAACAAAAAAGAAAAAGAATGTTAATAAAATCTAATTCCCATTTAAGGAGAGGAAGTGTGGTGTTTGGCAATCTTTCAAATTATATCTGAAACTAAAATGATTTGCTTATTTCTCCATCTTGCCCTTTTATTTTATATTGTCAATAGAATTCTTTCTACTTCATTGATAAATAACTGCTGGAAATCCTATTATTTAATAGTACTTGTCCTTCACAAGGAATTAGATTTTTTAAAAATCACTACTTTTAGCAATTATCTCAATTTAGTTCGAATAGGAGGCTTTCTCTAGCCGTCCCCGCCCCGCCCCGCCATTTTAGTAATGACCTCAGCTCTGGAATATTGAAATCTGACTCACACTTGAAGTTCCATACTTTAATTTGCTTTCATCTCAGTGGTTTATTTATACTCATTTGATTTTATATTTTTTTTAAAGATTTTTATTTATTTATTTGACAGAGAGAGAGCGAGCACAAGTAGGCAGAGTGGCAGGCAGTGGGAGAGGAAGAAGCAGGCTCTCCTCTGAGCAGGGAGCCAGACGCGGGGCTCGATCCTAGGACCCTGGGATCATGACCTGAGCCGAAGGCAGCTGCTTAACAGACTGAGCCACCCAGGCGCCCCTGATTTTATGTTTTGATGATCGTTAATGCTTCCCTTTTCAATAACATTAAGACTTTTATGAACCAAATGAGATTTTATGCATCACCAAATAAGCTAATTTCTTAATAAATTTACCTTCTAGGGACTTCTTTCACCAAATTGTGTGATAATATACAGTAATGCAGAATGAGTAGTATATAGGAACTCTTTTTTAAGCAAATAGTTTTTTAAAAATGATTCTGATGAAAAATTTCAGACATTCGATAGATGAAGAGAATAGTACAACGAACCCACATGTGATCATCACACTTGTGAAAATAAATTTTAAAAACCTTATTTAAAATGGAGTTGGGGGGTGGGCGCCTGGGTGGCTTAGTTGTTAAGCGTCTGCCTCGGCTCAGGTCATGATCCTGGGGTCCTGGGATTGAGCCCCACGTCGGCATTGGCATCGGCATTGGCATTCGGGCTCTCTGCTCAGCGGGAGGACTGCCTCTCCCTCTCCCCCTCCCCCTGCTTGTGTTCCCTCTCTCGCTGTCTCTCTCTCTCTGTCAAATAAATAAAATCTTTAAAAAAAAAAATGGAGTCGGGAAACCCTCAAGGGGGAGCTCTCAAGCCCATACCACTCTTGGCAGCCTGCATAATCAGGAGGAAGGTCAGATGTGGTGGAAATTTTAAGAGAACTAGAATTAGAGGGGGAGCCTGACGAAGATGTGACTGAATTGCTACAATCTCATGATAAAACTTTAATAGAGGAGGACTTGCTCCTTATGGAGGGGCAAAGAAAGTGGCTTCTTGGAATCTATTCCTGGTGAAGATGCTGTGAAGATTGTTGAAATGACAACCAAGGACTTAGAATAGTACCTAAATTTGGTTGATAAAGCAGCAGCAGGGTTTGAGAGGGATGACTCTAATTTTGAAAGAAGTTCTATTATAGGTAAAATGTTATAGCATCGCATGGTACACAGAAATTATTTATGAAAGGAACCAATCATTGTTGTCCTATTTTAAGAAATTGCCACAGCCACCTTGATCAGTCAGTAGCCATCAACGTCGAGGCCAGACCCTCCGTCAGCATAGAAATTATAACTCATTGAAAGCTCAGATGATAGTTGGCATTTTTTTTAAATAAAGTATTTTTTAAATTGAGGCATGTACTTTGTTTTTAGACACAATGCTATTTCACACTTAATAGACTACAGTATAGTATAAATATAACTTTTATATGTACTGGGAAACCAAAATTTCATTTGACTTGTTTTATTGGGATATTCGCTTTATGGTGGTCACCTGGAACTGAATGTGCAATATCTCCAAGCTATGCTGTGTTAGTAATTGTTGTTGTAGTGTTTTTACTAATTTGATGTAGTTACGCTATTAGAATTAGGTTTAATCATTGGGGCTGCTCTGATTGTTCTCAAACCTTAATTCAGAATCAGTTTTAGTTATGTTTTTATCATGTAGTATAATTGAATACAGCTAAAGCACCCATACAACAGTTGGAAACATATTTATCTACAAGAAGGACTATTTATATCAGTGATTCTAGTGCAAGCTTTTCAGATTTTAATTATACTCAAGGGAAATAGTTGTACTCAGCAATATATCAAACTTTTGATGCCTCTGGAGTTCATTACCATACAATAATCGCATTATCTGTCACACCTTATTGCTTAATTTTTGCTTTTCAAAGCTTCTTTATTGGCTGCATTACCTGGTAGTAACAGAAAAGAAAAAGGAGCTACTATAATTGTAAACCTAGTTTCTTATGCAGGTGGAGAAATTATGTGTGGGTAATACTTTTTTTAACTCAAAAGATGCTTGTATTTTTAATTTACATTTTGCTCATGAAAAATAGACTTGGAAACACTGTCTACATCCAAGTAGATATCAGTAATTAACTCCCCCTCCACAAAAACCCCCAAACTTTCTCTACTATGTAAGCAATATTCATTATACAACAGTTACAAAATATAGGTAGGCACAAAGAAAAAAATTACTAGGGATAACAACTGTTAACCTTCTGTTAAGTGGTTAGACTTTTTTTCTAATGATATAGTATAATATATAACACAAATCACATATATCTTTATATTCATTTTACAGCAATTTAAAGTCTACAAACAATATGCTTTTTTCACACAATATGTTATGAATATCTTTTCATACACTGCTACACAATCATTCTTTATTACTGCCTAATAGTTCACTGTTTAGACTCACATGATAGACACATTTACACTGTCTCTAATTTTTTAAAGATTTTTATTTATTTTTTTTAAAGATTTTATTTATTTGACAGAGAGAGAGAGAGATAGCAAGAGCAGGAACACAAGCAGGGGGAGTGTGAGAGGGAGAAGCAGGCTTCCCGCTGAGCAGGGAGCCCGATGTGGGGCTCGATCCCGGGATTCCGGGATCGTGACCTGAGCCGAAGGCAGACGCTTAATGACTGAGCCACACAGGTGCCCCTAAGATTTTTATTTTTAAGCAATCTCTACACCCAACCTGGGGCTTGAATCACAAGCTTGAAATCAAGAACGGCATGCTCTACTGACTGAGCCAGCCAGGCCCCTATACCGCCTGTAATTTTTTGTTCTTCTAAACAACTAGACAAGAAACATTCCTATATATACGACTTGACCAGTTAAATTTTTATGATAAATTACTAAAAGGAGAATTGTCCAAAGTTGCCAATTTTAAAGATTTTTGAATCACATTGGAAAAATGGCTTCCAAAAGAGCTATACCAAAATATTTCTCTATGCTTTCTTGTGGATAAGGGATTCTGATTTCCCTACATGCTCAATAACTCTAGGTAGTTTATTTTTAATCTTAGTCTGATAATAAAAATTTCATCTTGCTGTTCTTGTGTGCATCTGTTAAAGTCACCAGAGAGAATAAATTTTTTGTATATTTATTAGACAATTGTATTTTTCCTACCCAGTGCATTGCTGCTTTGCATTTTTAGAATTGTTTCCTGCTAGAACATTCGCCTTTTTTTCTTAATAATTTGAAAAGCTTTTGACATATTGAGGAGGTAATCTTTTAAGTATCATGCATTTTGTAAATGTTATCCTACTTCATATCTCAACTTTATGGGTTTTTGTTGTTGTTATATAGTAGTCAGAGGGGCATCTGGGTGGCTCAGTTGGTTAAGTGTCTGCCTTTGGCCCAGGTCATGATCCTGTGGTCCTGGGATCAAGCCCCATGTTGGGCTCTCTGCTCAGCGGGGAGTCTGCTTCTCCCCCTGCCCCTACCCCCAATCATTCTCTCTCTCTCTCAATCATTGTCTCTCTCAGATAAATAAAATCTTTAATCTTTTTTAAAAATGAAGTTATTAGCTCCAAGAGGGAAATTTTGCTGATTTTTTTCAGCATTATGGAGGCAATAGTTATTTCTTATATATACTTAAGCCTCTTTCTGGAATTTCTGTTTTTTTCTATCCCTAGTGCTTTAAGCATCTGCATGTTTTATTGTCTGGTGGGTAAGGCCCCCTTCCTGATGTTTCTTTGTTTTTTATTATGCTTTGTTTTAAAAAATGTTTTGACTACTTAGCAATTTATTTTTCACTAACAATTATTTTTAGATAAAATTTATAATCTTTTCATTGATTAGAGTTGGAACTGTGACTGTGTTAATTAAATAGCTAAATTTGGGGAGAATTAACATCTTTATAATATTAAGCCCTCTAGTGAGGAAACATGGTATCTTTCTCCAGATAGTCAAGTTTGCATTTATGACTCTCAAGAATATTTGAGAATTTTATCTATGTGGGTTGTATTTATTCCCTTAATAAATATTTACTGAGCACTTACTCTGTGCCAGGCTCAGTGCTGAGGATTTAATAGTGAAACAGACAGGTGGGCTTATATTCTTGTGAGGAGATAGAAAGTAAATATATGAACCAATTAATAAAATTAAAAAACCTGGGAAGTAATAAGATGGCAGTAAAAAGGTTAGAGTGATAGAGAGCAATTAGGGAAAAGGGAGCAGCTTTAGCTGGTGGACAGGGTGTCTTCTCTAGAGATGATGCTTGAACAGAGATTTGAATTCTGATAAAAATCCTGTTGTCTGGGAGAACATTTCAGGAGAGGGCAAGCACATGTAAAACAGATTAGACTGCACTTGCTGTGTTTGAGTCCGCAGGAAGGGGGCATGATGGAGTAGATTGAGCAAGTAAGAGGGAGTTGAGATCTGAAGCAGGCAGGATCCAGATCATGTCCGAACTTGTCATCTGAGAAGAGGAGTTGGCTTTACCGCCTTGTTGCATCAGGAAGTCACTGAAGAACTTTAAGCAAGGTGGGATATGGTCAGATTTGTGTTTTAAAAATACCGTGCTGGCTGCAGTGTGGAAAATGGACTGTCGTGTAGCATGGGAGGATGTGAAGAGGCTTGTTAGAAGGTGCTTTGCAAGCCTTTGAGGGCAGAGCAGAGGCAAAGATGAAACCAGAAGCAACTGTGAGCAAGACCAGGTCACTCAGGTAACCAGAATACTTGATTCACCAGAGGAAAATCAGGACTGTGACTTCCCAAGAGGCTGCCTTCAAAGCAGTCTCTGATGCCTCACAGGGCAAGAGACAGAGGAATGGACCCAGGAGGCAGGGATGGAGGGGTTTTAGTAAGGTAACAGCAAAATTCCCCAATGATACCAGGTAGATATTTTGAGACTATGTTTTCTGTTTTCAGGTGAGATACTTAATTATTTTCTAAACTTCCTCTGATGTTTTCAATATCTCATATCGATGTAATTCATAAGGTTTCATTTTGTTGAAGATGGTGGCTAATATAGCTAAATTCCCAAGACTATACATAGCAGAGGAGAAAACTACAGCAGCCCTAGAAATCAGTGGCACAAGAATGCACAAATTAGCCAATGACAACTTTAGAACCTGGTTGGTACTATGCTTTCATTGGAGATTGAAAAAATCTGTGTGCTCCTAATAAAAATTTGTATAAAGGATTAGATAGTGGTGCAGTCTATTTGCAAAAATACTTTTTCTAATTACAGTTTTAGATAACCTAAAATTTCTACCATTAACTTCATTAGTTATCATTTTTAATAATTTTGCATTGTTTTAATTATTTTAATAATTTTTCTTCGTATTTTATAGTTAACAAATTTATTTAGCACAGATTTATTTAGTCTCTTATGTTACGCTATAAGCTTATACTTTATTATTTTCATTTCACAGGTAGGAAAAATTCAGAGACATGGAATTGCCCATTAAAGGTCACTCAGTTGGAAAATGGTTGGTAGATCACTCAAATCCTGGCCCTCTCCCTCTAAGACCAAATTATGTTTCTACCAGTCATTGTCTAAAGATATTGGTATAATTTTATTTGACATGGAAAAACAACTTATGGTAAGCAAGATCCTCAGGGGATGCAGCAGGTTTTATAGGGGGTGGAACACACTGGATTCTCAGGGTGGGAAGATTGGTGATATTTGGATGCTAGGCATTCAACAATTTTGTAGGACCCCTGGGATCCACTTGAGACTAACCTCTGTAGTCCAGGACCCTCACCTGAAAATCAGTGCAATGGTCTGAGGCACCTTGGACCCTGCGCTGGGGGAAGTGGAAGTGAGCACCTAATTTCCCATTTTGCCCTTGAATACACAAAGGGTGTTGTCTAAATATTAATAGACAAACTTGCAATTTTTTAATTGATATTGATAGATTTATCATACTTAAATCCTACCACTGTTACACAGTGTCACCCTTGAAGTCAACAAGCTACTCAGGTCATGAATATCTTTAAGAATCTTTGGACATTTTTCATGTCCCAGCCATTAACTGTCACTCTTGAACCTTCACCAAGAAATATTCTTTTCTCCTCTGTGATACCATACCAGCTAACTTGACAGGGAAAAATTTACTGTGCAAATGTTATTGCCAGACTAAATACTCTCCTGTTGATGCCTTCCTCATAGCCCCTGAGGACCACCCTATCCATAATGCGGTCATAGCTAATTTGGACATTTTTTACCAGCACCTTTATGTCTAAATCAAGCCCAAACTAAAGGTCTCAAGGAGGTGCAGGCTTTTAGGGGGACAAAATTTCCACAGATATAGGCAGGATTATTGGGGTTGCATACATCAAGGTTCAGACTGATTAATTTAAATCTCTACGCCAACTTGCACCATACCTTCTTATTTTTTTTTTAAAGATTTTATTTATTTGAGAGAGAGGGAATGAGAGATAGAGAGCACGAGAGAGAAGAGGGTCAGAGGGAGAAGCAGACTCCCTGCCGAGCAGGGAGCCTGATGTGGGACTCGATCCCGGGACTTCAGGATCATGACCTGAGCTGAAGGCAGTCGCTTAACCAACTGAGCCACCCAGGCGCCCTGCACCATACCTTCTTAACTAGTAGCTGAAAAAAGGCTAAAACTAATACCTGAAAGGATAATAATTAAAGGATCCATCATACCTTACACAGCCCCTGTAACACTCTGATCTTCCCCATTAAAATCCCCAATAGGTGGGGTTAAAGGCTTTCTGCGGGACCTCAGGACATTATTAGAATAATCATTCTCCACATCCCTGTTGGGCTAAATCCAAATGTTTAGTCTCTGGTGCCTCTTGAGGGGGCATATTTTACAGTTGTCGATTAGTGTTCTGTGGAAATTTCTTTAATGTTCCTTTAGATTCTAAAATTTAAATGAAAATAGTCGATACATTTTTTCCTTTCTGCTGGGAAAATCAACAATATACCTGGGCTATTTGCTCTAAGAATTTGCTGAGGCACCTTCCTACTCTACATTATCAATCAGGACTTCAAGGACATAAATTTCATTGTGATTCTAATTTTATCTTATATGTGAATGACCTTTGTTGTGTTCTAAAGGTGAGGTCAACTCTGAGGACTCCTAGGTACTTGTTTTAGCTCAGAAAGGACATAAATTTCCCAAAGAGAAGTTACCATTTCCTCAAAGTGAAGTTCGTTATCTAGGACATGATTTATCCTAAGACAGTGAATTCCTTATCTCTGACAGACCATGGCTTGTTCAGCTTTCCTATGCTAGTAACTAAGAGACAGTCAAGTGGATGTCTGAGGCTCACTGGCTACTCTAGGCAATGGTTTTGCAACTTTCCTGAAATTGTTATACCCCAAATGACTTAACTAATCCTTCATAGTGGAGCCTCATTTCTGGGAATCTAAACATGAACAGAACTTCTGTGACTTAAAATTAGCCCTTCTACTACCACCTGCTCTGGGTTTGACCTTAATTATCATTAGACTTTCTATTTGTATATGGGAGATATGGATAAGCCCTTGGACTTCTGATTCAATTTCATAGTAATTACCAGAGATCAGTGGTCTTTCTCTTGAGCATCTAGTGGCAAAATCTACTCATCTTGTCTAAATGCATTAGTGAGAGCAGCTAAACTAATAGAGGTTTCTACTGACTTGATCCTAGGCTTTCCTTTAAATTTGCTGGTCTTTTGTGATGTAGAGTCTTTGTTGCTGAAAACACACATTTACCAATAAGTAGCCTGACCACCTATGAAATCCTATTATTTTTCTGCTCACATATTTTCATATATCACTGTAATATTTTGAATTCTGATATTCTTCTCCTATAACTTGAAGAAGAGGAGGTCCATGACCACTTAACCTCTAGGTATGAGCTAGCTATACTCAAAATAGATTTGTTAGAAATGTTTTAGAAAACACAAACTTAATCTTCTTTCTTGTGGGTCATATCTTCCAGCTGAAACAGAAAAATATCAGGCAGAATATGCTGTAACAGATCTTGCTTCTAGAATATGACTTCTTGCTGGTAGTGAAATCTGCCCAGATGGCAGTACTTATTGTGCACACCAGAGCTTGTTGTTAGCAAGAGATGAATACTTATACAGCTAAGATATACTTTTGGGGTGGTACATGATTGTGTAATGTTTTGGAACAAAAAGGGATGCTGACCTTACTAAGAACCCCAATTAAGAATGCTCGGCAACCTAACAAACTTTAGAGTGTTACAAAGCTTCCTAAGATGTCTTTTACAAAAGTAAGTGCTTGTACAAAAGTAGGTGCTATTATCAGAGTAGGTGCTTATAGCTACCATGGAGACTGAAAAGATGAAATGCCTTGGTTGATCATTACGCCAGGCTGATAGACTTCCCTAAGAGCCTAACTAAATCTCTGGAAAGGTTCAAAGAGGCTATTATAGAATGCCTGCATCCAGCTGGTCAGAAAATAGGTACTGGGACAAATGTGGGTATAAATTAGGTGTAAACCAGCTACGCTTTTTCTTCTTTTGCTGGTTTAGAGTTACTTTTATCTATGTTACTTATAAAGCCACAATTCTTAATGCTGCTTCTTGCATCCTCAGTCATTCCTTGATATGAGCCCAGTACCATGCTATACTTCATCAGTGAACTGACAGCTGGGTTTGTGCATATTTTTATTTAGGAGTGTGTTAGTTTCCCAGGGCTGCCATAACAAATGACCACAAACCAGGTGGCTTAAAAAAACAGCAATTTATTGTCTCATAGTTCTGGAGGCCCTAAGTCCAATATCAAGGTGTTAGCAAGATCTGCACCTTCTGAAGACTGTAAGGGAGAGTCTTTCCCTTGCCTCTCTCTCCTGGCAGTGGCCGTGGGCTCAAGGCTACATCACTCCAAACACTGCTTTCATCACCTCATGGCATTTTCCCGTGTGCCTTTGTCCAAATCTCCCTCTCCTCATAAGGACACCAGTCATTGGATTAGGAACCACCCTGATGCAGCATAGCTTCATTTTAATTGATTACATCTTCAAAGGCCCTCTTACAAAATAAATTCACACTCACAGGTTCTAGATGGGCAAAAATTTGGGGGGGCACTATTCTACCTAGTATAGGGGGCCACCCAGCTTCCCTTGGCTCCAGTTCCTTGCAGTAATCAGTTGGTGTCCTGGGTAAATGAATTCAACCACTGGATGACTTTTTAGATAGAAACTAGCACAACAGCCAAGTAACAAGAAACCCCAAATTCCCTATTATGTTGTACCTAGAAAAAGAGGTTCTTACCTCCACTGAAAAATACTCAGCAATTTTCTGGGGAAACCAGCTTCCCTAATTAGACCTTTACAGAAATAGAACTTGAAAGGGGGCTAGAGAACAGATGGTGTATATTTGGAGGTTATCTCATAAGTAAGATACACTCTGCTTTTTTTTTTTTAAAGATTTATTTATTTTGGAGAGAGAGAATGAAAGAGTGCGTGTGCATGTGTGGTGGGGGGAGTGGCCCAGGGAGAGAGAGTCTTAAGCAGACTCTGCACTCAGCACAGAGCCAATGCAAGGCTCCATCTCATGACCCTGAGATCATGACACTGAGATCACAACCTGAGCTGAAACCACGCAGGCGCCCCGATGCACTCTGCTTTTGATCCACGTAATGATCTCTACACTACAGATTCATCACATGACACAAAACTATTCTTGATAGCAACATATTGCAACACTATTTGACAATCAGATAGGTATATTTCAGCTACAAGTGGGTCATTGGGTGACTTCCAATGACTGGTTTTGAATTTGTAGCATAATAGCCTGCTAACTGTTTCCTTATCTTGGTAAATGGTGTCTCCTTTCAATATAGTTCCTGACATCACTCAGGGTCTCTGTTGGCCCATACATTTTTCCTTAGAACAAGTAGTGATTCTGAAGAAGACAAGGGATAGTAGAGGCAGAGTGACAAATAGTGGTTCGAGGCATCCAGGTACCCTTGCCCAAAGAGAATAGGACCAAAGAAAACGAGGGAAACTGAGAGGTGGTGCTAGTTGGAGGGGAGAAAGTGATGACAAACATCATTACAATACTAATTACTTATTGTCTTAGTTCAGGCTGCTATTACAAATTACTATAGACTGGATGGCTTACATGACAGATGTTTATTTCTCTGTTCTGGAGGCTAGAAGTCCGGAATCAGGGTGCCAGCATGCTGGGATTCTGGTGAAGACCCTCTTCCGTGTTGCAGACAGCCAACTTCTTGTATCCTCACATGGTAGAAAGAGGGTTAGCTAGCTCCCTGGCCCCTTTTTTATAAGGGCATTAATGACCTCCAAAGGCTCCATTTCCAGAAACTATCACATTAGAGATGAGATTTCAACATATGAATTTTGGAGGGACACAAATATTCAGTTTGTAATACTTAACATTGCAATTGGAAAATCCATATAAACATATCCTCTAAATTTGCTACTTTAAGTGTAATCCTCTGGATGGATAGCATGGAAGCTTGTTAGAAATCCAGCAACTCAGGCCACAGTCAGGAACAACTGAATCAGAATCTGCAGTTTAACAAGAGTCCCAGGGTAGCTTATATACGCAGTGAAGTCCCAGAAAATGGAGAAAGGTTTAGGTCACCCTTGAAAATTGAAGCAAGTAAATCAACGCATTTTAGGTGAGATTTGTCATTGCTAGAAGGAGGCAGCATACCATAGTAGAACAAAATCAGAGGATTCTGAGTTGAAGTTCTGTTTTTGTTTTTCCATTTATTACCTGGTAACCATAAGCTACTCCTTATTTAAATTTTGAGCTTCAGTTTCATGCCAATACAAGATATACGACAACATCTTCTTGAGGGAGGTCTTAGAAGAGTTAAATGCAAATGTAGGTGAAAAGTGCTTTGCAAGCTATAAATTCTTATATACATGTAAATCAGTTAAATTATGTTATTTGGCAAGTACTTCACCCTAGAGATAGTTTACACTTACATTCATGATGATGGTCTGTTTTTAAATTATCCATCTGTGGTCTTTAGGTGAGAAAATTTCAGTATGACTTCCATTTTCCGGATATTTTCTGCAAATCAGTTGTTTGCTTCTGTGGATTTTCTTAGGGGAATAAGACTGCATGGACTGATTTCTTTTCTTTTCTTTTCCTTTTCCTTTCTCTTTCTTTTTTCTCTCTCTCTCTTTCTTGTTTCATTCGGCAATTACTTATGAGCATCAGACACTGTTCTAGATACTACATTGGGAATACACTGGTGAATAGGGTTGACAAGTTTCCTGTCCTTATGGAACTTGTATATTAGTGGGGAAAACAGATTATGAAAAATAATGAGAATATATTTTCAGTTGGGTGACGTTTCTATGAATATACTAAAGTAGAATCAGGGCATAGATGGGATGGGGATGGAGGTGTGTAAGGAAGTGAGGAAGAGCATGTTATTTTAGGCAAAGCGGTCAGGAAAAGGCCTCTGTAGGAGTGATTTTCCATCAGATGCCTAAATAAAATGAGAGTGAGCCATATTAAGATCTGAATCAGGAGGACTTTAGATGGAGGGAAAAGCAATTTTAATATCCTTCTCACTTACCATGTTTGAGAAAAAGCAAGGATGCCATTCTGGCTGGAAAGGAGTGAGCAGGGAGGATAGTGGTAGGAGTTGAGGTTAGAAAGGAGGGCAGAGGAGACAGTCCATTCAGGGCCTAGTAGCAGGAGTAAGGAGTTTGGAGCTTTTCCTAAATGTACAGTGGGCAGGAATTTCTGTTTGTAAATAGGTATACTGCCGTATGTGCATTTGTCTGATTTGAACTAGTTCCTGCAGAGTCTAGACAACTTTTGATAAACACCAGAAAAAATGAAGTGCTTGAGCCTGAGGCCCTGACCCTAAACTTGATTGAACTGGTCATGATGCTGCTCTGCCATGTCACTCTTCATGGACCAGGCAGATTGTTGCTTTCTTTGATTTTTTCTTTAAATTCATCAGGATTATTTTTAAGACCTAGAAACCTATCAGAAAATTCGTCCTAAATTTTTGCCCTAAAGGCTAAGCAAGAAAGAGATTTATCAACTTATATAAAGGAAGAGCCTATGGGTAGCTTGGCTTCAGCTGTGGCTTGATCTAACTCAATGACTAGCTTATGGGATCTCTCAGCTCTGTCTCAGCTCTACTCCCAGGCTTCACAGGTTTGCTTCCTAGAACCCAGCTTGTTTTTTTGTTTGCTTGTTTGTTTTTTTAAATGGCTGTAGCAATTTGATTCTCAAATATTCTTTTCTTGCATTACCAGCTAAAAAACGAAGACAGCATCTGCTCTGATAGATGGCTTAGAATATGGCGGGGGTAGGGGGAGAAGAGAGGAAACTTCGTCTTCAGGAGACCTAGCAACTGTTTCCTTGTCTCATTGGATTAAATTCCATCCTGGGTCCACTTCTCAATCAACTTTATGGCCAGTTAACTCAATCAACTTAGACCAATTAAATCCATTCCTAGAGCTAAGGGTATCATCAATCCCACCCATACTGAATAGCTTAGAATGGGGAAAGAATTGACTTTCTAAAGAAGAATCGGTGTCTTGAGAGAAGGCGGTGTGGGCAGGGGAATCCATACTTGATGGACACCAAAAAATAAAACTAGCCCAGGACTGGGGCACACTATAGCCTGTGGGCCAAATGCCACCACCACCTAGTTAGTACAGCCCAGAAGCAAAGAATGCTTTTTACATATTTAAATGATTGAAAAAATATAAAAAAAAATTATATTTTGTGGCACATGAAAATTCTACAAAATTTAAATTTTGATGTCCACAATAAAAGTTTCACTGGAACACACTTATGCTCATTTATTTATGTATTGTCTATAGCTGCTTTCATGCTACAGTGAGAGTAGTTGCAATAGAGGTCATATGACATAAATAAAGAGCTTAAATAAAGCCTATTTACTGTCTGGCTCTTTAGAGAAAAAGTTTGCCAACCCCAGTACTAGAGCATCTCAATTAGCTTAAGAAAAAAAAATGTGAGGTGTGGGGAGTACACAACTGAAAATTGCAGAGATGGATACATTTTCAGGCCTGGCTAGAACTAGGGACTAATAATGTGGTCCCCAAGATTTTTCTTTCTCATTCTTATTCTCACTCTTGTTCTTACACCTTCTTCCTTTTCTGCCATCCCTCAGCTCTGCTTTTTTCTAGGTTAGTTTTGTTGGCAGGAATGTTCTTCCCAAGCGGTAGCAAATATACCACTAGCAGCTCTAGACTTAAATTGTTCTTACAGTTAGTGAGCCCAGAAAGTGTATATTTCCCAAGAGCTTTAGCGAAAACCCAGAGGAAAATTCTAATAGCTCTGCCTTGGAACTAGAGCTCATTGATGGAGTGGATCTCTGGGCCTGGGAAGGGAAGGATTTTGATTAGCCAGCCTGGGTGATGTGCTCAACCTTGTATATGAGGTCCTGAGGCCAGAGTAGAGATAGCCCCACTAGGGGAGAGTGGAAAATTCCCCAAAGGGAAAGATTTTAGAAGACTCAAAGTATCAGATGTTTGCTAACCCCCCCTTTAAATTATTTAAAAGATTAATTTTGTTTTGATAGATATTAAATCACTAATTTTATTTCAAGAAGCTTGTTTTAAAAAGTATTTCTTTCAGTAGGTGTGTATGGTAAAAATGTGTTGAGGGGTGCCTGTTTCAAATGTTGGAGAATTATGTAGGACCTATTCTGTGATAAGTAGCTGACATTGTAAAGTAGATTTTCTTTCCCCAGAGCCAGTTCAAGGGAATCTATGTCTGCTTATCCAGTCGAAGCATGAAACAAAAGGGAATGTTTTCACAGCAAACAGCTTTTCAGAGAGAACAGTTGCTTGGGCAGTTTTTAGGAGCAATGGGATTTAGATGTGGTGGAAAATACATAAGGCCCAAATACTTGATGAAACTTGTCAACACTTTTAATTCTACATCTGTTGTTGATCACACTATGGGACTTGGTAATATGTTTATGATCATGTTGCCACAATGGAAAACACCAAGTTAAATTGTCATGTCTAGTCAGGTAGGGCACCAGGTCCTTCATGTATATTTGATGACAATTCCACTAAAACATGGCTGGGTTATTTCATTAATGTAGCTCATAGAAAACCTTGTGTTAGGTTTTGTTATTCTTTGTGCCCCAGGCATAAGCAAGTGAAAGAATTCAAGACATTTAAGCCAAGAAAGTGGCATAGTAATTAGCTCCCCCATTAACAAAACATCAGTTTTGTGTGAAGTGCTAGTTAGGTTTTCAGGGTTGTCATCTCTCATCTGGTTAGCAAGTGAACAGAAAAGCTGGCTTTTTGATATGGAATGTGCTAGGGTTCAGGTACTTGCTAAGCACTTCTAGTTGTTAAAATTGAGAAAATACTGGGGGCTTTTACTATCATACTGCAATTAACATTTCCTATCAACACCAAAGTAAACCTTTTAAACAATAAAATAGATTTCTTCCCCTAATCTGTAATATGTGTGCCCTCCTCGTCCTCCCACAAGTTTGCCTTTGAATGACGTATGAATGAGAAGTATAGTTACCATTATAGCCTATTCATGTGCCATGAATAGGCTACATGATTGGCCTACATGAATAGGCACAGTATAGCCTGCTAGGCTTGAACACAGCACACAGGAAATTTCATGCGTGTCTTACTTAAAGTACTTCATACTTGGGGCACCTGGATGGCTAAGTCAGTTGAACGTCCAACTCTTGATCTTGGCTCAGGTCTTGACCTCACAGTTGTGAGTTTGAGCCCTGTGTTGGAGCCTACTTAAAAAAACAAACAAAGAAAAAAACCCCCCAAAAACAAAAATGAATTTCGTGCTTAAACAGAATAACTGAATAAAATCCATTTAAAGTAATCAAAGAAAATGAAATTTAGAGTTGCACAGACAAGTGCCATCTGTAAGCTGTAGGTAACTGAACTCCCATAGACTTCAGCAATCCCAGACCTCTGAAGGACCATGTCTGATCTACTTTTGTATACCAAGTGCCTAGCAGAGTGCCTGGCACACAACAAGCACCACATAAATGAATACATAAAACTTTGTCTCTCCATGCACACATCAATTTCCATCTTGTTATAGTTTTGTGTATGTCTTAACTTCCACACTAAAAGCCATGGTCCATGAAAGCAGAATCTGTTATGAGACACAATATAGTTCCTTTCATGTCTGGTATGCATGAAATACCTATTTTGAAGTGAAAATATGACATTTATTACATCTAAAATATGTTGCTCATAGGAAGTAGAAAATGGTGTATATATTCTGATTTCCTTTTAATAATGGCTTATTTTCTCATGAGAACTATTTCTTATTGTCTTCATTAATGATCTGGACAAGGTAGAGGGATTTAAGCAGATGGTACCCATAGCTGCTCTTTTATTCTCAAACATTTAAAATAAAATGAAGGGTGGGATAAAGTTGTAAAACAGGAAGGCACGGAATCCCAAGTTGAAATACTCCCTGGTGTTTTCAGCTGCTTTATTTGGGAATGATCTTTCCCCTAATGTCTACTGGTTGGAAGATCAACTGAGGAATAACTCTCTCAAATGGATACCTAGGTAGAAAATGAATATCCTGATGAGACAAATTCTAAGAATGTATTTACGAGATTTGACTATGGGTAGAAAATAAGAAATGAGAGGCAATGGGAAAAATGAAAAGAATGGACACCTATAAAAACAATCCAGATGGTAGATATTATAGCCCAAAGAGGAAAAACCAAAACCAAAACAAAAGGTTTCACAGAATTTTGTAGCACAATGTGACGCAGTGGACTCATGCCATTTGTGTTTTTAGTTTCTTGACTATAAACTCAATGAGATCAGGGCAGTGCCCATTTTTGCTTACCTACTATAATGCCTGGCATATGGTAGGTACTTCACAAATATTTGATGAATGAATAAATGATTTCTACAGCCAGAAGCCTAGTCTCAAACTCTGCATAGCTTTGTTACTGAGTTATTAAAAATATGAAGACAAAAAAGCACCCAGAGTCACTGAGCATTGGGAGTAAATTTAATACTTTTTGTATTCCTCGTTTTTTCTTGCAGGATTTCTCTCATTTGCAATTTTGTCCGCCTTCTCAAACTTCTTAGTTTTGTTTTTTTTTTTTACATAAAAAATATTTGCAAATACTTGCCAAAAGTATTGCTTAAGGAGAGCAACTTCCCTTTCAAGATCCATATAAACCTCTGGTAGTATGAACATACACTTTGAATAATTAATTTTTTTTAGATTTGTATAACACCTTCCCACTAGAGAATATTGTTTTGGTTTAAGAATTTCCACTTTTTTGTAAACAGAACAAAATCAGTCTCCTTTGTGGCAAGGACTTGAAAAAAGAATTATTCCCAAATAGGTCTCATTAAGACAACAAAATCCGTTTACGTCCCAAGAGCTTCTCTCTCTGCACCATCTTGCAGCAGTCCCATCTGTTTTTGACTGTTGGTGTAACAGTTAAAGTAATCTTTTAAGTTAATACACAGCAACAAGCTAATTTAGCAGACATGGTAAAACAATATGTTTTTGTAAAAGTTTGCTTGTCAAATTTGATGGAGTTTGACTAAGAAAAATGGTAAAGGAAGATCTAGCCATTACGACTAATGTTTACCTTTACAATTAATATCTGTAACAGCAAAGGAAAGAGCCATCATAAACAGATGATTTAAAATGGATAACATGCTCCTAAATGCTCATTTCATGGGACATAGCCCAGCACTTAAATTTATCGTCAGTGAAATAATAAGATAGGCTCACTTGTGCTCCTGGTACTATGCTAGACTCAAAGAATAATGTCTTGAACTTCCTCCTCTTTCTTTGACCTCTTCTCATAAAGCATAAGTGTTACTAAGCACCAAACAAGTCTACCACCATTTTTCAAGCTGACTGAGCATTTAATATAAACAAACCTTGCAGTTCTTTGCCTATGAGTAAAACCTTGCCAGAGTATTTTATATTGGCTAGTGTTTAAACATAATCATTATTTTTTACCTTCAAAATTATCTTAGCAAGTGCTGTAAATTTAAGATATGCAAATATGCAGTGAACAGGTACTATCTGCAAAGCAAAGTGAAATATGACGGGAAGAGTAAGATTTATTTAAATAATTTCTAATTTCACAAAGATTTAGGCAGGATGTTCATTTACCTCATTTGAAAATGAAGGAAATGATGTCCACATTGCCAATTTTAAAAGATATAAAGCACAAATAATGTAATTATGTGTTTAAGTATGTGTCAAGGACTATACAAATAGAGGATATTGTTATAATATCTGTAATTAATAATACTAAATAAATACTGCTAGATGTTTTCAAAATTCTTTTTAACTGGATTATTTTAACTCCTCAATTTCAGAGCCAAAGTTGTGGTGTATCCTGGAGTTTGGGGAGATTAGCAGGGACTGTATTTAGGTTGGATGATTTTAGTTCAAAGTATCAGAAACACTCAACTCAGTTTGACTTAAATAATAGATATTTGTTGTTTCACAAAACAAGCAGTCCAGAGTTATCGAAAGATGATCCAGAAACTTCTTTGCCATGCTTTTTCTCTGCCTACTCTCAGATCCTCAGACATGATTACACACAAAGGGAAAAAGGGAGGGACAGTCTCTCCCTGCCTCTTAATTCGAGTGAGGAAATCTTTCCTAGAAGCCCTCAACAGACTTTACCTCATGTTTCCTGACAAGAATGATGTACAAACCCGCTCAGTGTCAGTGAGAACAGGACTCCCAGGGCTGGCTTAGGCAAACTAGGCTCTTAACCCTGGATCGTGCCCGGGGCCCACGAGCAGACTGGAGATTCCCTCAGAAGGAAGGGTTGGGGAAGAACATTGGGTGAATAATCAACAGAATCCACTACACCTCGGTCTGGGTTCTTTGGCCCCTTCTCACTGAATTTTAATTTACTCACTGATTTTTCATTTACTCACTTTAAATTTTCTCATTGTTTTAATTAAGTCATTAATTTATTATTTCTCCGGGAGTGACTCTTGAACTTCAGATTCATGTTGCCAAGATTCTACTAGATCTCACAAATTTGATATAATAAAACAAATTTCATCATCTAAACTTTTAAGCCTATATATCCTTGACTTTGGCTAGTAATAGCACCATTTTCCCAGTGTGGCCACTTTAAAATCCAGCCTCAAATTCTTTGGCACTCCTCCCATTAAGGGGTAGGCTTTTTATCCCTACCCCGTGAATTTGCATAGGTTTAACCTGCTTTGACCAATAGACTACAGAGAAAGTGATGGAATATGACTTCCAAGAGTCATAACAGGCAATGAATTTCTTCCTTATTATATTGGAACACTTGCTCTTGGAGCCCTGAGGCACAAAGTAAGAAGTCTGACTTTCTCTGGCAGCCATGGAGGGGCCACATGGATAGTGTCCAAGGAAAGACAGAGACAGAGAGAGCATCATAAGCTCTAGCCATTAGTCACACTAGACTAGCTGCCAGACATGAGAGTAAAGAAGCTTCCAGATGATTCCAGCTCCCAGCCATCAAGTTAATCCCAGTCATTTCACTCTTTGTGGCTGAAGCTCCAGATATTGTAGAGCAGGGATAGGCCATCCCTACTGTGCCCTGTTCAAATTCTTGACCCACAGAATTCATGAGTGTGGCAGATTGTGTCTTCCAAAGATGACTACAAAACTTCCTATGCTAGATGTTCTTTTGTACTGGCTCTCCTCCTATAGAGTGGTGGGATCTAGGTCCCCTGCCCTTCAATCTGGATAGGCTCTCAACTGCTTTATCATAGAGTACAGAAGAAATGCTGCTCTGTGGCTTCCGAGGCTAGGTTATAAAATGCCTTGCAGCTTCTGCCTTGGTCTTGTGCTCTAGATGCTCCCTTTTGTGATTCTTCCACTTAAAAGTCCAGACATCATGCTGAGAGGCATTCAAGCCACATGTGGGAGGCCACATGTAGGTGCTGTAGTCAGCCATTCCAGCTGAGTCCAGCTTTAGAATCATCCCAGCCCAGGTAGCAGATATGTGAATAAACAAGCCTCCAAATAGCTCTGGGTCTAGCTGTTCAAGTCACTCCCAGACATTAGAGACTTCCCAAATGGGGCCCCAGACATTGTAGAATTGAGACAAGCCATCCCCACTGTGCCCTGTCTAAAATCCTTCTATCTTGTTGTGGAGAGACAGATGGGCAAATGGATGGACGATGGATGGATAGTCGTGGATGCCCAATGTCCTGCAAACACAAACCACTGAGTGGAAGCGTTTCAGTGAGCATGGCAGCCTGTGGCAGGAGCATATGTATGTCTGTGTGGACAAAATCTTTACACTTTAAGGTTTGGAACTATTCAAGACAAAATGTCATGGAAACAATGAAGCCAAGGACAGAGCCACATCTGGATTCCAAATCTCAGGATGTGTGGAGGGCTGTGTTTGAAGTCCTTGATGAGTTATCTATTCAGGCCTTGGTTCAATAAAGCACTGAGCAAGCGGGAAAAAGATATAATCTAGTAGTACAATAAAATAATTGTTGTTTTGTGACATCGAGTTTGGGTTGGCTCATTAGGCAGCAATGGATATCCGAAACAGTGAGTATAATTAGTTGGTTCTTGTCTTAAGCCATTAAGGTTTGGGATGGTTTGTTCTGCAGTAATAGACAACAGAAAACCAGCTACTCAGGGTTGAAAATATTTCACTCTCCCTTTTCTTTCACTACATGTTCATTCAGGATTCTTTTTTTTTTTTTTTAAGATTTTGTTTATTTATTTGACAGAAGGAGAGCGAGAGAGTATAAACAGGGGGAGTGGCTGCTCAGTGAGGCTCGATTCCAGAACCCTGGGATCACGACTTGAGCCAAAAAATGCTTAACTGACTGAGCCACCCAGGTGCCCCACACTCAGAATTTTTATTTCAAGAACTCTGCTGCTGCTGTGTTCCTTGAATTTATCTACTCCTTTTTATTACCACTGCCACTGCTTTGTTCAGGTCTTTTGGCCCTTTTTCAGTTTCAGTTAATTACAATAGTCTCCTAACTGATCTCGCTGCTTCCCAGCTCTCCTCCCTACAATTTCTCTGTACACTCTGCCCAGTCTATCCCATACACTGCCACCAGGGTTGTCACTGTAAACAGGACTGAATGATCATACTGTGCTCCTGCTTAAGAACTTGCAGTGACTCCCCACTGCACACAGAAGAAAGTCTAGAGATTCCCCACAATTTCATGTTCTAGCCAGAGCAGTTGTACAGCTCTTCTCTGCATGTGTCTCTCTGTCGTTACTCAAGATAATGTCTTTTGCCCTTCTTCTCCAATGTCTACTCCTCAAAGTCCAGTTCAAACCCTACTGTTTTCCAGTATGGTCACTAAGGTGTCCTAGATCTCCAAAGGATAGAAGTTTCATGTCCCTAGAAGACTTCATTTGTACCACTAATAAGGGATTTATCATATCTGCCTCATATTACAATTATCTTTGTAAGCATTATGTCTTCTCTCCCCATATTAAGATTTCCCAAAGGCAAGAATTAGTTCACCTTAAAACTTCTAACCTGGAGCATCACATAGTCATTACTCAATAAACATTTGCTAAAATGAATGGAATCATCGGGGCCCTTGGGTGGCTCAGTTGGTTGAACATCTGACTCTTGGTTTCTGCTCAGGTCATGATCTCAGGGTCATGGGATGGAGCCCCACGTCGGCTCCATGCTCAGCACGGAATCCGCTTGAGATTCTTTCCCTCTTCTTCTTCCTCCCCCTCTACTCCCCCATCCCCCATATATAAAATCTTTTAAAAACATGAGTGGGATCATTTATTTATTCTGTGTGTTATTAGGAGACTCATTTATCATGCATTGACCCTTCAATTAATTGCTTGTATTAGTTCTCAGAGCTGCCATAATAAATTACCACAAACTTGGTAGCTTAAAACAACAAACATTCTCTCCCAGTTCTGGCAGCCAGAAGCCTGTAATTGAAGTGTTGACAGGGCTGCACTCTCTTGGAGGTTCTAGAAGGAGTCTGTTCCTTGCTTCTTGTAGCTTCTGGTGGCTGCCTGACATTCCTTAGTGCTCCTTGGCTTGTGGCCACATCACTCCAATCTCTGCCTCTGTCTCTATATCACTTCTCCATGGGTTTATGTCCAATCTCCTGCCTCTGTTTTGTAAGGACCCTCTTCAAGATCCTTAACCCAATATCATTTACAATAGAAAGTACTAGTCATTGATTCCAGGGATTTGATATGAATATCTTTGGGGTCAGTGGTGGTATTTTTTGGCCTACTACACTCCTTAAAGCTACTGAGATTTGCTGTCTTTATTATCTCTTCTGCTTTTGTTGATTTCCCCCCTTTCCTCAGAATTCTTATTGAATTGTAAATATTTGCAGATCCTTTTTTAAGTTTGCTTTTTGCTTTAAATCTCCTACCAACTCTTCCTACTTTTAAGTATGATGAATAGTTATCCATCGTATGGGATATTTTAGTGGCAGTAAAATATAAATTTTATCTCATCGGTCTTTTCCTGGCTTTCATTAACAACTGTTGGAACAAATGAAATTTGTTTGCTGCACATGCCTGCTGAGTCAGCTTTTGGATTTCCAAACAAAGCATAAACTTCAAAGAGCAAAAGAGCATGGCAAGCAAGCCCATTATCTCTTTTATAGGCAAAAAGAACCAGAGGAGAATAGTAGTTAGAAATCCCTCATCTGCATGTAACAGAAAACCAACTCACAATGGCCTAAATAAATGGGAATTTGTTGTTTTTACAATGTTGCTGTTGGCCAATTGGCTGAGAGGTCAGTTAATGATCTCTTAGATTCTCATGAATTTTCCTCAGCATCAAGAGATGGCCTCCCCAGCAGCTCTCAACATCCTATCTATATTCAAGGCAGGAAAAAGAGTACAATACTTGTTATATTTGCTTCTGTTAATAAGAATAAAAAAGCAAATGCCTTTCTAAAGTCCTCAGCAGACTTGCAGTTTTATTTTATTGGCCTAAACTTCTCCTGGTTTAAAGGAAAGCAAGGAAATTAGTATTTATCCTCTATAGTGAAGGTGGCAAAGCAGAAGCAGAAGTGCTTGGACTATCATGCCAGAACAGCCAAAAACCAGATTCTGCCTTAGAGTTAAAGCTGATCTTGTTATAGAATTAGCATCCTGAGGCTTATTTATTAAAGATAGAACTGGTCCTGAATTTTAAGTCTCATGTAAGTACTGACCACAGAAAACACTTGTTTAATATTAAAGTTTATTTTTTTAGAGATTTATTTATTTATTTTAGAGAGGGAGGGGGAAAGAGAGCACATGTGTGCACATGAGTGGGAAGAGGGGGCAAAGGGAAAGAATCTTCAAGCAGACTCCCCACTGAACATGGAGCCCCACGGTGGGGCTTGATCTCACAACCCATGAGATCATGACCTGAGCTAAAACCAAGAGTTGGATGCTCAATTGACTGAGCAACCTCCAAAAACAAAACAAAACAAAACAACCTAGAATTTAGTTTTCACCACTTGAGCAACCTGCCAAAACACCTCCTTTCTTTCTTGCAAATGACAAAATAATCACATCAAAGAGCTTCTTTTGCTCATGAGAGTTAAAGGATGACTCTATGTCAAGAATTGGGAAGGTCCCAAGATTGTACCATACTTGCAGGGAAACAAGTTTGCTTGCCACTTACAAGGATGCTGGTAGAAGACATGAGACTTCTGGGTTAAAGACAAAGGACTTTATTACTCATAGCATTAGCGGTAGCTGGAGTATCAGCATTTTCTTGTTCCCCATTCCCTGATCCCCCGAACCCCCATTCCTACAGGGAGATGTGGAAAGGGTCAGAGAACATCTGCATATTCATTGGGTTGGAGTAGGAGCCCTAAGCTTATGGAACCCAAATCTTTTATACTGAGGAGTAAAATTATCTGCTCTTTGCTCTTATCTCTACTTTCCAAAGATGTTTGCTATGAAACATCCTAGAAATGGTAGTCTCAAACAAAGGCAGTTGGTTCCTGTGCTTGCAAGACATGCAGAAATATTTGAAAAAAAAAACCTAAGGGAAACGGTCATCAGCATTCTAGTCCATCACACACACCCTTGTCTGCTTATTCTACTCTAATCGGACAGTACCACCACTATTATAAGAATCAAAAAAATTGCGTTGCATAAGACATATCAATTTTGGAAGCTTGCTAATTCTTGTTTTAATGTATCCCACGATGGTCATGTACTTTAATGTCCAGCCCCCTCATCACTTTCCAGTCCTTCCAAGGACTCTGTTCCATGGCTTCCAACATATCCATAGGCACTTTCACTAGCATTGAGAGAAGTATTACTTTCAAATTTGTGTACTGAATAAGTTATTTAACTGAAAGACAAAGATTCTGACCTGAGCAAAGAGTATATAAATTACACTATTAATAATGAGCACGGTACTAATTAAATCTTTGGACAACTGGGAGGTAAGAATTTGTCAGCTTTGTAAAAAGAATGATGAATGATTCTGGGGCCATGGTATGCCAGCTTGAATTAAATGGATTCTGGATGAATCTGATTGTAGAAGCTTCACAGAAGGTCATCTTTAACTGAGCAATATAGCTGCCCACTGACAATAATATTGGATTTCTGTAGAAAACATAGTATGTTACTAGCTGGATGTGACTTTTTAATTTTTTTCTGAAGGCTGGAAATAGATTTTAAAAAGTTAAATTTACTCTCTTTTACCACAGGTACAGACCAAATTCTTTGTTGGTGATAACATCTCTGGAAAAAGAAAACTATCCAGTTATCCTTAAGATACAAAGGAAATCATACAGTTTATATGGTAGAGAAGACCTGTCGACATTTTATTAAGCATATATGAAAAAGCTGGCTAAAGAGCTTCCACTAGAAATTTCAGTAGTACCAGAAAGTAACAGTACTAGAAAGGTGTTCATTTTAAGATCAGGACACACTCTGTAACATTGTTTGGCAGTGAGCATTTAGTGAGTGGTGGTCAATCAGTCAATCATGATTCATGGTCAACTGAAAGGCCTTTAAAAAAATTGGTTCTGCATTCCAGGCTCCAGTCCCTTCATTTATCAGGAACCATGCCTGAGAAAAGAATGTATCTAGAATGGTAGTCTCTCCCACCATACTCTTCCAACATCTTTTTGATAGATTCCTATGGAGATCCCAGATGTTCAAGGATTTGACAGGTGGCTTTTCCCCACAAGAGGTCAAGGACCTTGTTTCGAACAGCTATTTAGAGGAATGCTTCCACAAGCGTGCTGATGTATCTGACTTCATATATTCCTGTTCTACAGCCAGGTCTACTTTCTTACCAGCCACTCTCTAAAACACATACCTCCCTTTACACCCCATGGCTTTGCTTATGCTGGTTTCCCCTGTTCAGACAACCCTGCCGTCTTCTTTCTACCTGTAGAAGCCCGTTATTTTCACCAACCCAAGGCTCACCTTACTTCCTCCAAGATTGTCCTTCCTTTGCCTTCCTCAGCATCATGGTTATGCTTTACGACATCATCAACTCACATTTTGTTTTTGCTGTATTACTTCTATTTTCTACCCCCCCCCCCCCCCCCCCCGCCACAAGAAAGTCTCAGTGTCTATTTTAATGCTAGGGACTTCATGTTTAAAAATCTTTTTCTTACAAAATGAATGCCTTGTAAGTCCACCAAGAGCCAGGAGGTGAAAACAAAAGCAAGAAGAAGCAGTCTGATCACTCTGAGATCAACAGAGCAGCTGAAGAGATTTTCACCCTTGTGTGAGTCATGCTCGCAGCAATCTGCCAAAAACACGGAAGCTTGATGTGACCAGAGTGCGGTAGGAGGATTAAAAGCAGTTTCTTTTCCATATTCTTAGGAAACACGAATTCAGTTTGTTTCATTGAGATAGTGGTGCTGGGTCAGTGTCACCTATCTGAGGGTGGTGCTGTATACTAGGACGATGGATGGCCGTGCTTTTTTTCTGGAGCAATGTTCTATCTGCGCAAAAAAGGGAGTGCTCGTACCTATACCGCCTGTTTGGCAAAGGAGGAGATATACTTACACAAGCCAATGTGAGCAAAAACGGGAGAGGATGTGAGAAGAGAGGGGTGATCCAAATACTTGTGTTTCTTGAGCCAAGAGATGGAGGGAGAATGTGTGTTTTAAAGTTGTAGTTCTCCACCTTTAGGCTCAGAAGAAACATAGGGGGAGCTTATAAAAAAAAGATTCCTGAGCCTCAAGCCAGATCTACTAGATAAGAATTGGAGGGCGGGGCAGGAATCTGCATTTTAAATATTTATGAAAATTCAGGAGGTTTTTATCCAGAAGGTCTAAAGACCACACTTTAAGAAGTAGCATGACTTTGGAAGACCACTAAACCCGCTTCAGTCACGTTTCAGCAGTGTGGACCTAAGCATTCTAAGCCTGGGTTTTCGATCCAAGGAAAGTAAAACGGACTCATCTCCTGGGGCTTTTAAGAAGTTTGAAGCCGTAGAAATTGCATGGTGCCTGGCACAGGGTATCTTTGGAAATATTTAGAGTTTTAACATTTTAGAAAAGGTAATACATGTATTTATCTAAAATAATCCTCCATTTGAAGTGATGTGGATGGGAGAATCTTTTTCACACGGACTGGCATGTGCAGTACAAGGTTGAATGGCCATTCTTTCATTTCTGTATTTGTGGTGATGCAAAAGCATCCGGCATTACAAAATTAACTGGGGAGAAGATAATCTGCTTATTGTAAGCATCTCCATCGGCTGGTTTTTTCTTCTTCCTTTTTTTGTGGAAATAATAGAGCTGAGAATTAAACTAGCCAGTAAGAATTTTAAATGCCATACTGGTTCAGGGCAGTGGTTTCTTTAATAATGTAGAACTGACGGGATATTCTGGGAGAACACAAAAGTCTCCTAAGAAAGCTAAATTCAAAAGTTAAAAAAAATTATCCCAAACTATTCTTTATAACCTATTAAGACCCAGTTGTTACATGGCTTTATATAAGCCTTTAAATCTCTAATAATACCTCCTTGTGAGACACTAATATACAAAACCTAACACTTGAAAAATGGATGATTTTGAAAAAGATTGAGTCTTTGGAAAAGTAAGACAAATTTAACTTTAAATCGCAAGCTCCCCCAGTACATTTAATATGACACTACCAACCAGAATTCAAATTATAACATTTTTTCATGTGCATTGCTTTTATAAAACATGACATACTTTATTTAAATTTTCAGTTTATAGAGTCTGTTGAATAGCAAACTGTATTTTTATTCTGTCAGAGAATAGTATTTTCTCTTATTTTATGTCTCTTGCTATATTGTTCAAATTTCAAATATTAGTTATTTTTCTTTACTCAGTCTTGTGCTTCAGCATTAATCATCTCAGGGTAAGGTACCACAGCCTTTTTAACTAATCTTCCGAGGAAGCCACGGAATCCACTGGGTCATTTTGGTTACTTTCCTGGACTATTTCCCCAATGATTTTTTTTTTTTTTTTTTTTTTTAGTGAAGTAATAGAATGTGATGCCTTCATTTTGTTTTTTGGGGGCAGAATTTGCGCCCCCAAATATGCCTCTGTGGCATAAGGGTTATTTTAGGCTATTTTTAAGAAACAACAGAGGCAGGTGAGGCTCTGAAAACTGAGCAGAAGTTAGTCTTTTGTAAGAGACACTTGCATTTATAAGGGAAATTTGCATTTGTTAGGGTGTGTCCCATGGTGTGCCAGGAAGACCAGGAAGATGGGGTGACCAAATCTCTAGAAATTTACCAATGCGGAAGGCACAACAAATCTGCACACCCTTGTTCACTGTTCTTTCCTGGTAACCTCCCATAAGTGGCTCCTCAACCCCCAACATCCTTATTTTGTCTTTAGCTGAGGGTGCTATTTAAGGTAATGGTCTAGGCTCTTTTGGAGAGTTAATTCCATTTTCTTGGTTCTCTATAGGAGGTATACATGTTTTTAAACTTCTGTTTCGTTTTTGTTTGTTTTCCCTCCCCTCCCCCTCCCCGTTAGTCTGGCTATCATTTATTTATCAGCCAGGAACCTAGAAGAATAGAGAGAGAATTATTTTTCCCCAAAAAATGCATTTTGACAAATCTTATTTGACAGATGATTTCTTAAATACTAAAAACAAAATTTATATTTGTTTCATGAGTTCAAGTATAAATAGCAAAAATGCATTAATGGCATTCAATTGCATATTTTCAGAACTTGCTTCCTTATTAGGCTATTCAGCCTGCAAAATAAACTGAGTTTGAATCTAAACTTATATACAGTTGATCCTTGAACTACGGGTAGGCTTAGAGGCACCAACCCCATAATGGGGAATCTGCATATAACTTTTGATTCCCCCCAGAACTTGACTACTAATAGCCCACTGCTGACCAGAGGCCTTCTGATAACATAAACAGTTTTAATATATTTTGTTTGTTTTATGTAGTATATATTGTTCTTAAAGTAAGCTAGAGAAAAGAAAATGTTTTTAAGAAAATCACAGGGAAGAGAAAATACATTTACAGTACTAGAGTGTATTTATCGAACAAAATCCACCTGTAAGTGGACCCGTGCAGTTCAAACCCATGTTGTTCAAAGGTCATGTGTTCTGAGAATATTAGAGTTGGAAAAGACCTTAAAGGTCATCTGAGCCCTATTTTTACAAGAAGAATAATTCTAAAATTCTAGCACATCATTTTTGCCATTTATTTTCTTAAGCCTCACTGTTTGTCAGCCTAGCTATTAATAGTAAATCCCCATCAAGAGAGCTATGACAGTTTTTGGATATTCCAAAATTGTTACTTCCTTTGCATTGTTTCATATTATTAATCTTCAGAAATACATTTTCTCTGTTTAGTAGCTGTATCTGATATTTAGATATTCTGACAGCAAATGTCATTCACCGTCACCAGTTTACGTAGTTATTTCAATAAGTAAAGTATAATTTAGGTAACAAATATCAAGATAGCTTAGAGATGACAAATGAAATATAATTTTAAAATGTTTAAAAATAGCCATTTTCTCATTATAAAAGTAATATTTGTCTTTTGGAAAGTTAGTATAGTGCACAAAAGCACAGAGAAAATAAACTTCTAAGAATTCCACCATCTTAAAAAAACAAAACCTTTAATAGCATGATATATAGATAGAATGAAAGAAATATATTTGTACAATATTGTGTACCTTATGCACACATTAAAAATATTTTCAACTTTAAAAGTTGATACATATGCATCCTGAATTATTATTATTATTTTAGTAATGTCTACACCCAACATGGGTCTCGAATTCACAACCCTGAGATTGAGAGTTGTATGCACTTGGGCACCTGGGTAGCTCAGTCAGTTGAGTGGCTGCCTTCGGCTCAGGTCATGATTACAGGGTCCTGGGATCGACTCCGCATCGGGCTCCCTGCTCAGTGGGGAGTCTGCTTCTCCCTCTATCCCTCCCCCCTGTTTGTGATCTCTCTCAAATAAATAAAATCTTAAAAAAAAAAAAGTTGCATGCTCTTCTGACTGAGCCAGCCAGGAGCCCCTGCATCTTGAATGACTGATACACACTTTTTCTGAGTTACAGTGGACTACAGTTTTAGATACTAGCATCTAAATCTAAATAATAGAGAATTTCTGTTATTATAGGGAATTAAATTTTTAACTAAAGTCCAAACGTCCATTTTGTGATCTAAATAATTACAAACATAATATTAAAACCAACTGGAAAAAAATGCATCCATACATTGGTTATCATAAAGTTTTTTAGTGAAGACAAAATGAAGATGAACATTTACATTAAGAACATAGGATTCAGTTGGGGCGCCTGGGTGGCTCAGTTGGTCCCACATCAGGCTCCCTGCTCAGTGGGGAGTCTGCTTCTCTCTCTGACACTCCCCCCTCTCATGCCCTCTCTCTCTCTCATTCTCTCTCTCAAATGAATAAATAAAATCTTAAAAAAACCCACATAGGATTCAAGAAAGATTCAAAACTTAGATTTTAGAAGGATTTAATGGGGGGGTTGGGTGGCTCAGTTAAGTGCCTTCGGCTCAGGTCATGATCCCAGCGTCCTGCGATCGAGTCCCACATCGGGCTCCCTGCTCAGCGGGGAGCATGCTTCTCCCTCTCCCTCTGCCCACTGCTCCCCCTGCTTGTGCTCTGTGTGTGTGTGTGTGTGTCAAATAAATCAATTAAAAAAATAAAAATCTTAAAAAAAAGAGAAGGATTTAATGGGCATTAGAGATTTAGGGTCATTTGTTGTTTTTAATAAAAATCCTGATGTAAGTTGGTTTTACTTACATATTTTTCTCATTGCAGTTTTTTTTAATTAAAAATAAAGTCTCCTGAGATATTGGAGATGGGCTTTTTTCCCCACATTGCTTGTACAATAACATCCATTTTTGTGCTAAGACGTTAGAAGAGCTTTGGAAGTGAGAACAGCCTATAATTTCCTTGTTCCTCTACTTGATTCTTCACCTTCTTTAAACTTTTCTGTTATCTGTAGGGAAGGATTTCATTGCTTTTATCATAACCCCATACCTCAATAGTTGGCCACCTCAAGCGGTTTATCTTTTACTTCTTCTCAGCATGGGAAAATCACTGTCCTTTCTGATGATTTCTTGATCAGCCTCCAGCTTGCTTTTTAATCTTCTCTCCCCCTGCTGTCTCCCCCAGTTCTCTTCTACTTTGCTGAAAAATAGTTTAGGAATAGGAGGATTTTGGAGGTCCCTGGAGAGGCTTCTAGAATTCCATAGCAAGGTTAAGACTGCTGCCAAACCCTCACCTGCCTACCTCTGCAACCCAATCTGGTCATTATAAACCTAGTAGTGGAATGACTTAGGGCTGGTGATCGGTGAATAATTATACTCAGTTGCAGGGAGTACTTAGATGCTTGAGAGATGACAAAACCATACATGCCATTTCTTTTTGCTCCAAAGTTTCTTTCAGTGAAAGAAAAAGCAGTATCCTCTTGGGAAGGAAGTTGCAAACTATCTCTGAAAGCAAAGTACATATAAGACAAAATTTCCAGCATGCAATGGAACAGGGATGTTAACTCAAGAGTGTGGTGTTCAGAATAGAGTTATAAATACAAACATGGAAATGATGTTAGAAATACATTTAGGAAGTTAGGAATCTTAGAGGACATCTGAGAAGAGTTTAACAATTGCATAAAAGGAATTTAGGGTCACATCTCTATAAATAGAATACTCTCACAGTAGTTATATAGTTAGTTATAGTCTTAAGTTGAGCTTAATTGAAGCTCATTTAATGAGGACACCCAGGCCTGTAAGAGGTGAAGCAATTTACCTAATTCACATGAGTAGAAAGTTTGATAGTGTTGGGATTAGAACCTGTGTCTCCTGTTCTTAAGTGTGTTGCTTGCCTCAATATTATTCTTTACAGAGGAAGAAATGGGCTATTTATTACTTTTCTCCCTGTTTTTCCTTGTTACATTTATCCGGATTCTCAAAGGGTTAACCCATTCTGGATCTAGCATAGTGCAAATGGATCTCCTCCATTGACTGTGTAAGATAGTCAAAAATGATGACTTTCAGATAAGACAGACTTAAGTTTTAATGGTGTCTGTGCCGCTCCAGAATCACGTGCCCTGAGTTCATTTTCCTCTCTCCACCTCACTCTCCATGTCGGTAAGATGTGGAGAGTCAGAGCTCCCTCAAATGTAGGACTGCCTCACAGTGGCATGAATGATATGTTGTAATACATACAAAGTGCTCAGTCCATTGTCTGGCCCTTCCTCTGTGACTCAATATTAATCTTGTTGCAGCTATGTTTCTTGCCACATCACAACATGAATTATTTCCTCTGTAGGAATTAAAAGCAATAATAATAATAGAAGCTTTAATCAAGACTTAAAATCTGCTTTGAAACCTTAAATTGCCAACAGAAACTGTCCTGATGCATTTGAATGTAAGGGGAGCTACAGTTGAAGAAGCAATATGTATAAGAAGGCTCACAAAGAGCCCCTCAGCCCATGACTGTCCAAAGAGGTAAGCAAAAAGAGGACTCCTGTAGGTGTCCTGGAGAACCAGACTCAAATAGCAGATCCCTGTATAACTGCAAAGGTTTTGGCAAAGGGGCATTCTATGCACAGGGTAGAGAATATGATGTAAAGAGCCATCAAATATTATGAGATCCCTCCCCTGCAGCACATAAACAAAGTGAGGTGGAAAACAAAACAGAAAGTCTGCATGATAATCCTCAGCAATACACTGCTTCATGAAAGGGCATTTTAGTTCAAATGTAGGAAACTGTGCCAAAAAAACTGAAGGCAAGCTGGCTGAGCCAAATTAGAACAGAGTAAAAGATTTGTCATACCTTTGTAATTCACACAGCAGCAAATTCAGCTCGACCACAAGCTGTCCAGATGTTGGCCATCTGACTCTTTATAGCTGTGGTCTGTTTTTTCTTTAAAGCCCCCCTTCCTTTTTGTGTTCCCAGACACTTGGCATTTCTCTTGAAGTGGACCCAAGTTGAATAAAGAAGAATTAGTCTTCTTCTCAATTTTCAGGACAATATCTCTTTAAGAGAACTATTTTGAAACCTACAAGGTCTTTGATTAAATTTAATCATAGCAAGGAAATTTAGCCAAGTGATTGATAGCCTTGCAGTCAAACAGGTCTGGAGCAGAGTCACTTATGGGTTGTATGAGGTCAGGCAAGTTATTTCATCTGTCTATTCCTCAGTTTCTTCCACTTTAAAATGGAGACACCAACAATAATACAATAATACCTATCTCGTAGGATTCAATGTGATAATGTATTTAAAGTATTAACTACTGTGCTTAGTGCATAGTAAGCCTCAATAAATATCAATTATTTTTGTTACTTTTATATTATATTTTAAAATCCATTTGTACCTGAGACCATGACTTCCTATGAGTTTCACAGATAAAAAGTTTCCAAAAGGAAGGAGATGAAGGTACAAGCACTGTGTGTCAATTTATTGGTGATTCTACAATTTAATAAGTGCTGAATTCAAAAGAGGATGCAGCTCTACTTTAGAGATCTAAAGAACATGTGTGTGCCTATATTTGTATCTCAGCACTGGCATTGGATGTCTGACCATTCATCATGGTCACAGGGCAAGATGAACACACCTTCCTGAGTCTGAAGCCGGTTTTCTCCATTCCACTCAAGGTTAGCCTCATCCATTCTTTATGAAGAGGATGACTTGGAAACTATAAGGAGGTTGTGGAATTAAATTCTCCCCATTGACTAGAAGGGTGAGGCTAAAGCAAAAAGTTGTGCTTATGATTAGTGTATGGAGAATAGGTCATTTTATAATTTTGAGTTTGTTTTCCTCTTTTGAAAATGATGAAAGCAAATCACAGATTTCAACTACTGTTTAGAACAAACTTCCCTCACCAAAGGAAATAGAGCTAACCCTAAATGTAATGCACCAATGTAAGTATTTTAGAGAAATCTAGAGAGGAGACTGGAGATGTTTTCTGTGCAGCAAGATAGACTCTTCCCCTTTGGTGATGTTAAATGTCAACATATTTTGACAGATAGCATAAGGTCTGACAGTACAAAAAGTGATCTTATTCAGTGACATGTATGGGAAAACAACAGCTGTGATTGTCTTAGGTAATGGGAAAATAATTAATGTATAATGCACGATACTGAAAACATTTGCATTTGGTTATACAAAAATATAATAACATGCTTCCCTAAGTTTTTAAATATATGGGCAAAGAGAAGACTGTGGTAATTCCCAAATCCAGCTGGTCATTAGGATTACCTAGAACTCTGCTAACAAAAATTCTGACTCTCTGGCACTGCGCCTGAAAGGCTGTGCTTGAGCAAATCTAAAGAGAAGCCCAGGATCATCTAGTTTGGGAACCACTCCCTGGACCGTACCATGTTTACTAGGTTTATCTTTATCTGAACTTCTTTATGGTGTCTTAAACAAAGCTATTTGTGAGTTAAGATTTGTATGTGTTGTCAGAATGATGACAATTGAGGTTTCAAATTAAGAACATGATGATGAACACTGTGGAACACTTGTTCTTCTCAGTTGTGAAATAATTGGAAATTCATCAAGTTCATTCAGTGAATATTTACTGAGCACTTACTCTATGTCAGATACTGTCCTATGTGCTAGTGATACAGTGTAAATACAATAGAAAAATATCCCTGTTCTCATAGGACTGACATTTTAGTAGATAGAGACAGAAAAAAATAAATACACAGAATGAATGGAAATAGTGATAGATTTAGTTAAGGGAGATGGTGAGTGCCATCTGTGCCATATATGATATGGATTTTAAATAAGGTAGTTAGGGAATGCCTCCCTGAGCTTATATTTGAGCAAAGATTTGGAGGTGGTAGGGGAGCAAGAAATACCAATATGTGATGGAAGGGAATTCCAGGCAGAGGGAACAGCAAGTGCAAAAGTCTGGAGATGAGCATATTAAAAAACAAGCATGATGTGTAGGCAGACAAATGAAGAGAAGCTTTCAAGAAAGCCGTCATAGCTGTGCCAAATGTTTCTTGGAGGTGAAATAAGATGGGAATCCGAAGGGAGTGATTGTAAAAGAGAATAGGAGGGCAGAATTGGAGAAATGGAAAGACCAGGTAAAACTTTCAAGAATTTGCTATAAAGAGAACAGGAGACAGTGAGGTCATTGGAGAGGGAAGTAGGATTGTTTGAAGTTTTAAATTTTTTCTAAGGATTTTTTTTAAAAAAGATTTTATTTATTTATTTGAGAGAGAGAGCATGCACGTGACCAAGGGGAGAAGCAGAGGGAGAAGCAGGCTCCCTGCTGAACAAGGAGCCTGATGCGGCATCCATCCCAGGACTCCAGGACCATGACCCAAGCCGAAGGCAGTTGCTTAGTCGACTGAGCCACTCAGGTACCCCTTTTCTAAGGATTTTTATTGATGATGGGAATGACCTAGTATAGGAGGGGAAAATGGATGATGCAGGAAAGGAAAAAGAGGGAATGGGAGCTAGTATGGAAATAGATGGGTTGGCTTCCCCAGGTAGGTGGGAGTACGGATCTCTCATAGTACATCTCTACATCTCTAGTAGTACAAGGAAATAGAGATGCTGATAGGTGGCAGATGAGGTATGAAAGGTTTCTTCTCATTGCTTCCATTGTCTCTCTGAAATAGGAAACAAGTCTCCAACTGAGAGTGAGCATAAGAGAGCTAGTGTTGAAGGTTTGAGGAGAAGGAAGGCATGAAATAATTCTCCGGGAGATGCAAAGTAAAAGCACTAGGGAAGTGGGAGGGAATGGCGGCAGCATTGTGGACCTTCATGAGGTTCATGGTCTTGAATTTAAAGTCAGAAAAGTCAGCGTTGTTGTGCATTTGTTCTCCAGCTACCTTCAGCAACAGGAACACAGGAGTAAAGTTCAAAGAAAGGTTCATTGAACTAGAGCTGTGATCTAGACCAGCCTGTATCTAATTTAAGAGAATGCCATGGTGTTGAGGGTGAATGCAAGGAAATGATGATAATGATTGACCATTGCATTTAAACGGGATCGGAGGGAAGTGAAGACATGAGAGGGTGGGGTTACTGCAGAAGGGGTAGGTTTGACGGATTGTAGGTGGTGCTGTGGAAGGATGCAATCAGAGTTGTAGAGGGAGGTGATAGACTGATTGCAAAATATGGCCCTAATTTTCAATTCCTGCGTGGATCCAGCCCTCTCTTCTTGAATCTAGGCTGGCCTTGTGACTTTCATATCTGCTAATTCTCTTAGGTCCCTGCCTCTGTCATGAGAAACAGCCTGGGAGATGGGAAATCATGTGAAGCAGAGTTGAGTCATCCCATCTGAGGCCAGCCTAGCTAGCCCACAGCCTACTTGCCAGCTGACCGCAAATGAGCAAGACTCCCCGAGATCAGCCCAGCTCAGCGCAGCAGAACTGTCCAATCCACACATAGACTCATAATAATAATAAAAAGCTTGTTATCTCAAGCCACCAAATGTTGGGGTTATATAGTTATAAAACAATAGCTAACTGATTAAAAGGAGGGGCTAGAAAGATAGATGATAGTGATTAGAAAGTATATCCTTGGAAATTAAGGTGAGGGAGGGGTTGCAATCATTGATAGTGACTAGGCCTAATGTGTGACCGTGGGCTTTAGTGGCTGAGGTAGAGCGGAGCACAAGGTCATGGGAGGAGAAGAGTTTAAGGAACTGATCTGTTATATGGGCATCCTTTTTTGTTGTTGTTCCTCACTTTGCGGGGCAAAGCCGTCAGCCTTTCAACCATTAGAAATGATGTTAGCTGTAGGTGTTTTGTAGTTGCCTAGTATCAGATTGAGGAAATTCTTTTCTATTCTTAGACTGGTAAGAGTTGTTATAAAGAATGGATGCGGGCTTTTTTTTAAAAGATTTTATTTATGTATTTGACAGAGACATAGAGAGCACAGATAGGCAGAGCAGCAGGCAGAGGGAGGGGGAGAAGCAGGCTTCCCGCCGAGCAGGGAGCCCAAGGTGGGGCTCGATCCCAGGACCCTGGGATTATGACCTGAGCCGAAGGCAGCCACATAACTGACTGAGCCACCCAGGTGCCCTGATGCAGGCTTTTTTTCAAGTGCTTTTGCTATGTCTACTGAGATAATCATATTAGATTTTTAAAAAGTTTGTTATTTTTGGTGAATTTTATTGGTTGATATTTAATATTAAGCCAGCCTTGCATCCCTGGGATAAATCATATTTGGTCATGATATATTGTTTAATCTCATGAATTGTTGAACTAGATTTGTAAAATTCTATTTAAACATTTTACATCTGTGTTCATGAGGGATATTGGTGTCTAGTTATTTTCTCTTGTGATGTCTTTCTTAAGTTTTGGTATCAGAATAATGATGGTCTCGTAGAATGAACTGGAAAGTATTTCAATCCTTCCTTTTCTGGAGGATATAAATTAATCATTTCTCCCTTCTGAAAAGCAGTGTAATGATATTACCAAACATGGGAAATTAGATATTAAGTAACACACACTTCAACAATATAAATGTAATCCTAGTAGTATTTGTTTCTGATAGTATTCTTAGGATTTTAAAAAATAGAACTACTTATGTGTCATATATAATATTTTTTAACATAAGATATCATAATCCTTGTTCACATTTCCTTATAATTTTAAAACAAAATTTTAAATGTTTGCTTCATATTCTATTGGGTAGATATATTATAATTGTATATTTCCCCTAATGTCATAATTTCCCTTGATATATCAATATTATAAATATCCTGTGAAGAACATCTGAAAGCACATTATTTTCTAACATTTTGGATTATTTCCTTAGGATAAATACTGAGAAGTGGAACAAAAGCACAATATTTGTGACTATTTGTATGTTTTCATAGAATATTTTAAAACAAAAATAGCATGCAAGGGTCCTTCCTTTGAGTGTGATTTGAGTCGTTAAATCTGGGGCAAATGCATTAAAATATGTAGGAATTAAAGTACTATTAAATATTTTATAATAGCAAACTGAGAAAAATGTTAAAAACCTCCTAAAATACCCTGGGTATGTTTACTGAATAATTTAACTTTGGCTGTCTCTTTTTATATTTTGTTTTGGCTGATCAGTCACAACCAGGTGTTTTCACATTTTATTAGCTGAAGTACAGACCCTAGAGCTGCCCCATTCCCTCCCCGGTCCCCCCACCCCCCGCGCCATCGCGGGGGCCAGGCCTTCCTAGAAGCCCCTGCCTTGGCTGCCAGGCTCTTCCTCTGTTACTCCTACTGCAATTTAGGACCCCACAGCTACGATTCCTATAGCTTGATTTCAGGGGTGATATAGTCCAGCCTCCCCACCACCCCCAACCCCGGTGGCCCGAGCCTCTCCCTGCTCCCTTTTGACCAGCACAGGATCCAGAAGTGTAAAGACCACGTTGGACCCGCCCAGCAGGGCCAGTTTCTCTTTCATGGTATCATTTTCTGTTAGTTGCACCTTTTATAGCTATTTCTCCACCTCTCCCTGTAGCTTCTTCTGGATTAGCTCGGCCATTGGGGGGTGGGGCGAAGGTCTGCAGGGAGCAGCGGGGAGGGGTGCTGGGTCTCACACGCTGGAAGATACCCGTGTTCACCTTTCTGAACTGGCGTCCTCCCTTCACTCTTCTGGCTCAATGTATTTTTAAGGAATACAACAAATCACTTGACATTTATAATTTTGAAAAATCCAAAGACATTTTTGGAGGCAAAAGACCTAAAACAATAATGGTTACAATAGACTGGTGGACATAAATCAATAGGTGTGCATTATTAAATGCACAGGGGAAGCATGGCAAGCTTTATTTTGTTACATATGGAAGGCTTGCAGGAAAACCTTTTTATTCTCTAGCTACTTAAAACCATGAAATTCTGAAAATAGGTTAGTCATCATTACCGGGTTGGGTGAGATGTTTTAATACTGTTACTTCGTTCCTTCTGATGATGTTTTCTAGAGATGTCACACATTTCTATGCCATTTAAGGAAGTTTATCTTGCTTTTGATATTCCAACATTCATGGGCTTTCTGGAAAAGCAGATGAAATAAGAAAGGTAATTGATTAAAATACTATATTTTAAAGAAAAGGATAATTTTGATCCCATTGCATCATTTATCTTCTTATCTGCTTTTATAAAATCACTCCCAAAAATATTTTAAATTTCTATATCTCTACCCTTTTGTTTTAAATTAAGATATTTTTCTTTAGAATTACCATAAAATATTTGAAGTGAAATATGTTGTTATTGTAGTATTTGATATCATAATTGATTCATGTAACACTAATAGATTAATAGTGGTCTCTCTTAGAATCTTTGTGAGATTTTTAAAAACCTGGCACCGCATGTTTTTTCCCTAATCAAAAGATGTCACTTTGAAAGGTTGTTGTAGTGATATTTTGTCAAAATTATGCATCTCATAACTTTGGAAAAGTATTTCCCAAAAGTTTAGCAGACAGTTGTGGCAACCTTGAGAATGGGCCTTGCTTGATCTCCAACTATGAAGATTGTAATTGGCCAAGGGCTCCAGGCACTGCCCTCTGAGAACCATCGCTGTGTTTGTCCTGCTCCAGCCAGTGACTGAATGTTACTGTTATTGAACTGTTACTGAAAACATGGAGGCACCTCTGATGGCTACTTTGGCTCAAGACTCCCAAACGTATTGCCAAACTTTCATTACATTGCATGGCAATCTGGGAGGCTTCCTTCCATTCAACCTTTCCTCCTTCTTTCCTCCTGCATTTCCTCACCTGGGGTCAGAATTGCATCGTGGTCTGAGTTCTTATAGCTCCTTCCATATTCTGTCACCAGGCATTTTATCTGATAGAACTCTTGCACTGTTAATCTCAGAGGATCTAGCCGAGGATATTATAGAAAAATCTGAATTAACCATAACCAAACCATAACCAAATATAATTTCTATTTGTTTACTAAAATAAATAGAATAGAATAAATGAGAGTCTAGCCTTAGTGTTAAATCTATATTTGGACATATAAAGTACATGATCCTAAGGCTTGCTTGTGGTCTCAGCATGACAGATAAATGCGCCAAACGTTATCTACCAATCAGAAATCTTGCGCTGGGCACCTGGATGGCTCGGTTGGTTGGGTGGCTGGCTCTTGATTTCATCTCAGGTCATGATCTCAGCATTGTGAGATAGAGCCCTGCATCAGGCTCAGTGCTAAGTGGGGAGTCAGCTTGAGGATTCTCTCTCTCCCTCTCCCTCTTCCTCTTCCCCTGCTCTCTCTCTCAAATAAATAAATACATCTTAAAAAAAAAATAGATGTCTTGTGCTTCTGATTAAAAGTGCACACTGAGGGCACCTGGGTAGCTCAGTCGGTTAAGCGGCTGCCTTGTACTTGGGTTATGATCTCAGAGTCCTGGGGTCAAAGCCCACATCGGGCTCCCTGCTCAGCGGGGAGTCTGCTTCTCCCTCTCCCTCTGCTCCTTCCCCCTGTTCATGCTTGTGCTCTCTCTCTCTCTCAAATAAATAAATCTTAAAAAAAGAATAATATCAAAAATAAAAAAATAGGGGTGCCTGGGTGGCTCAGTCATTCAGCATCTGCCTTCAGCTCAGGTCATGATCCCAGGGTCCTGGGATCGAGCCCCACATCGGGCTCCCTGCTCAGTGGGAAGCCGGCTTCTCCCTTTCCCAATCTCCCTGCTTGTGTTCCCTCTCTCACTGCGTCTCTCTGTCAAATAAATAAATAAAAATCTTAAAAAATAAATAAAAGTGCACACTGAATGTCAGGATCAGCAGAGGGAATTAAAATAATATTTTTGAAAAAAAATTTTTTGAAGGGCCAAAAATTATCAAAGCCAATGAATATTTGAAAAATATATTTTTTCTCTTCTGAGAGCAGAGTATAGGGTGCAAATAGATATATTTAAGTATTTTTAATAAAATAACTATTATGGTGATGTCATTAAAACATAAGGGGGATGCATACAACAGAGTATTGCAAGTTGTTAAGGAGATAATACCGATTATCATAAGGGGGCTATTCAGTCTAATGTAGCAATGCTACAAACTCAGTCAGCAGGATTAGTACTCTGAGTTCTTTTTCTGATCATGGTTATGGTTTGCCCTAAACCATTTGTATCTTCCTAACTGGCTCTCTTTATAATCAGCAATATTGGTTTATAAGATAGCTGAATGGGGTTTGGGTGCAATTTATGGTCATGGATCTTTTCTCCTTGTATCTCTGTCTTGCTCAGTAAGTGCTCACACTGTGACTTCATTGTCATTACTACTGTGCTGTAAGCCGCTAATTAAAAAGCTCACACAAAAGAACTGCAATATAAAGACCAATAACATTTGTCTGGAAAGTGTGTTGCTTTATGGATCCATGTTCTTTTCCTCTAGGCTTTGGCAGGGAAGAGTCCTTTTGCCCTACCGATCAAAATTTTCTTCCATTTGCCTATGGGCTATACAAGACCTTCAGAGGGGTAAGTTCAAGGTGATTATAAAATTAAATTTTAAAAGATGTTTTTGAAAGAACAAAGTGGTTTTTGAATACATGGATTATGTAAATTTTTAGTTTTATAATGATTATTCCAACTATCTGGTTTTCACTGAAAAGTATAGTACAATTTTAGTTTGAATTTTAAGCAGTTTGTGGAAATAAACTTTAAAAACAATGTATGATTTTACTTCAGAAACTAACTTACCATTTATTATTTTATTCTAGAATTACTATTAATATTAATTAACTACAAAGAAGTATCTGTTATTTTCCTTAACATATAGCAGAATAAAAGGTCAAAGGGGCGGTCCATTAACCTAGGAGTGCCACAAAGATCGTTTTTAAAAATCTTTTGTACTAAAAATAAAGGAGAGTGATTTATAATTCTAGGGACAACTCTGAAAATAAGAGTAAATTAAGCATTACAAACATGATTTTTAGCACTTCTGGTTAAAGCTCTTCTCAATTTTCCAGTTAATACCTGCCTCTTCTTTGTTTCTTCTAATCACCATGTATCTCCCTTCCTCCGGTCCAGCATTCAGAACTCACAGTGGCCTGGGAGGTGTCTCTCAAGCGTCAGGGTGGCTGGTTGAGAACCCTGGTGCTCTCCCTGCCTGCACTGCCAGGTGCTTAATTGGCTCAGCTAGAATAACTCAAGGCACTGCCAGGTGCTTAATTGGCTCAGCTAGAATAACTCAAGGTGAACTCTTCCAGAGCCGAGACTCATGTTACATTAGCTTCAGTGACACCTTTTAGTGCTTATGATATTTTTCTCCCTTTATTTCAAAAGTGCTCAGGGATTTGCAGGATTGTGCAAAGAACTCAATTCTAACTATGTACATAAACTTTTCTTTTTTTAAAAAAAAGACAATGTAAAACATTTAAAAAGCACTGCTTATTTCACTTTGTAATTTATTTGCAAATTGATTTCTTCTGAAATACATATATTGTGTTCCTAAGATAAATCATACCTGGTCATGATGTATGATCCACTTGATAAATTGTTGAATCAGATTTGTAAAATTGTGTTTCGATATTGTACATCTATGTTAATGGGGGATATTGCCTATAGTTATTTTCTCACATATACAGTTGATCCTTGAACAATATGAGTGTGAACTGCGTGGATCCACTTATACATGGATTTTTTCCAGTATAGTACCATAGATGTATTTGAAGTGCATTTACATTATGATATAGATATTATATACTGGAGAAATAACTGAGGTGAATGGACATGTAAAAAAGGAATGCAATCTTGTATAACCAGGCCTCTAATATTTAAGATGAATGATTCAATCTCACAGTCTGAGGAAAAATTCTTTTTTTTAAATCACTTTTTCTTGTTGCCATTCTTTCTTGTATCTCAGAAAAGTGATAGAAAAGCATAATTTTTGCGGGTATTCCTTTTATGTTTTTCTGTGGTAGATACTCACACTTTTTCATATGAGTGCATGGATGGTAATTTTTTTCGATTGCTTTGCATATCCCAAAATTTCTTTATATCTTTCTCTCTTTATGTCTTCTTTTATAACTGATAGTTTCTATTAATAGTCCTTCAAAATGTGGAGAGGAAATTATTTCATAGTGTTCTAGCACTCACTGAGGCTAAAGAGAAATCTGATATTCATTTCATTGTAAGATACCAGATTTTCCACTCTGGAAGCTTTCTTGATTTTTCTCTTTATTTTGGGATTCTAGACCATTTATAGGCATAGACATTTTATCCATTTATTATGCTTGTATGTGGTAGGCTCTTTTAATCAAAATATACAACTATTTTTTTAACTCGGAAAATTTTTGAGTTAAAAATGATAATGCCGATTATTTAATTATTTTCTGCCTTCTGTTGTTTCTGATTTTTGCTCATGGAACTCTTATTCCTACATATTTGAACTTTGGAATCTATTCTCCGTGTTTCTGAACTTTGCTATTTTTCTTTTGTCTTTTCTGCAAATTATTTAATTGTTCTGTGCTTCAGTTTTCCCATCTGTAAAATGGGGGTAATAGTATTTTATTGGATTATTTGGTAATGTCAAGTCCTTAGAACAGTGTCTGGCACAGAATAGGAGTAAAATATGTATTCTGTGGTATATAGTAGGTCTACAAATAACTCTACATTATGGGAGATTTCTTTGATTTTATGTCTTGGTTACTAGCTTGGACTTGAGAGCTGTTCTTTCTAATCACATTATTTATTGAATTTTTATTTCAACAATCACCTTTTTAAAGTTCCCAAATCTTTCATTGTCTGATTGCTATTTTTCTGTAGCACCTTCTTTTTTTTTATATATATAACTTTATGATTCCTTTAATCTCTGTGGATTACATATGCACACATACATATATTAAATTAGTTTACATTTATTGTAATTTCTGGTTTAGATGACTATAATTTACTTTAATAATAAGAGTAATTATAATAACTTTAAAATATATTATGCTGCTTTCAATTCCCAAATGCTTTAACTTATTTTCTTTATTTTCTTTTCCTGACTTATTTTAGATTGAGTTATCTTATTACCCTCTTTTCCCTGCTATTGGTGTGAATTGACAGATTGTATATCAAGTCTTTTAATTATTAAAATGGAATTTTAACATGCATATTTGACAGAAAAGTCTAAAGTTAATCAGTGCCTATATCTTTTGTTGAAAGAGAATTAGGACCTTACCACAATTAAACTCTGAATAACCACTTTAAACTTAAATGCTATTCTTGTCAGAATTTATTTCTAGTTATTTTTTAATTATTCACAGTTAATTTTTAATACTCACAGGCTTACTAATTTCTTTGCTTCCTATTGCTTCTTGCCAACACCCATTTCTTTGGAGTCCAATTTCCTTCTCCAAGTATGTTGTTGAGCAGTTCTTCCACTGAGAATATTTTGATAAATTCAGTCTTTGAAGTTCTAAAAATGTGTGTTTTTCTCTTTCTCTTGAAAAACAATTTACCATTTTGAAGATATAATTTGTGGCCTCTCCTTACCATTCACCTGTTTTTAGAGATAATTTGTCTTTTCTTTTTGGTTGATTTTAAGATTTTCCTTGCCTTCGATGTTCTGAGTTTATCAACAATAGGTTAAGATGTGAGTTTCCTTTTATTTATTTTTCTTTAAGGCTTGCTCTGATTTTAGGATTCCTATCTTGATCAATTTTGAAAAATCCTCAACCATGATCTCTTTGCCTCTCCTCACTTTCATTGTATTCTCCTCTTGAAACTCCTAGATACGCACTGGATCTTCACATTTTACCTTCCCTGTCTTATAACTTCTCTTTACCGTTCTCCAGCCCTTTATACCTCTGTGCTATAATCAGATATTTTCCTCAAGTCTGTCTTCCAGTTTACTAATTATCTCTTCAGCAGTGTCTAGTGTGTTGTTAGTCCATCCATTTAGATTTATATTTCAGTGACTTTATTTTCCTTTTCTACCTTCTATATTTGGTTCACTTTCAATATGTTTATTTCTTTTTATAGTGTCCTATATCTCTTATAATTTCTACCTCCTTTTGTCATTTAAATTATTTTAAATATAATTATTTTATAATCTATTTATGAGCATTATATTATTTTAAGTTCTTGAAATACAAATCCTTTTGTTTGTTGTCTCTTCTGACTCTTACTTAATGGTCAATCATTTTTGCATGTGTTCTGTAATTTTTGATCATGAGTTTATCTTCAGTGGATTATGGTTTTTCTGTGACAGTTCTATTTGTGGGAGGGTTGACACAGAACAGTTTTAGAACAGGTTGACACAAAACCATTGACACACAACAGAGGGTTGTGCCAGATATCAGATGTAGTGAAACCAGACTGGGAACAGTTAATTTTTTTGGCATAGAGAGTCTTTTATCAAATAGATTAAATTCTGACTCTGAATTCCCATCTGACTCTTTTACATTTTCTTTGCTAACCTTAAACTCTGGGCAAAGATAAATTACCTTGTCATATACATGAACTATTGAGCAGTATTTTCCTAGTCTCTCTTTCACTGAGAAAACAGAGTGGTTTTATATAAATCTCTGAGTTTCAATTAGTACACACTTATGCACCAAACATCTTTTCTTCTTTTACAACATGGGTATTAGAACCCAAGTGCCTTGTTTGAATTTACTTCTTTATATTATAATCCCCTAGATCTACAACATTATATTTATTGTCTTGCTTTTCAATTCCCATTTTTGTCTCTTAGGAATTTTCCTCTCTTTTCCTCCAAGTTCAAATTTGTATTAATTTCTTTTGTTGTTTATTTTATATCATTGTTAGTTACTTTAGCTCCTTATTCACACTGCCTACCGATTCATCAACAGAAATTCTAATTATGTTTGTATTTTAAAGTTTATTTATTCTTTTTATTAAATTACCTCTGTTTTCTCTGATGGCATTTTTTTTTCTTTTTCTTTTCTGTTATTAGTTTTCCTTAAGTGCCTGGAATCTTTGTTTTTTGTTCATATTTTTGAATAAAGATTTAGTTGATTATTGTAGGCATTTGTTGTGTGTTTCTTCTGAAGTTGTATGGTTGTATAGTTCTGTTCTCCTGACATGCCACACTCTTAAATGAGAAGGCTAGTTCTAGACTCTACAATATTGTCAGGCCTGTTGGAATCTTTATCATTCCTAAAGTAAAGGGAGCTTTACTCTCTCGGGCAGAGTGTTTTAGTGTGTTTCACCACTGGATGGAGCTGCCTTCTCTTTCTATTAATTTCCTTAGTGACCAGTGTGATGGTTCAGTGTTACCTTTGGTTTTGTTCTGCTTCTCTTGCAGGCTCCAACAATATATTGACTCCTTTCCCATATAGGGGAACATATTCAAGTTTTATCCATGAGGGCTAAAAACCCTGCTTTATATACTTTGTCTAGGAAGAGGCTGGGAAGGAGGGAAAGCTGCCCAAATGATCGAGTTGTGCCAAAAGCAACTATATTTAATTGTCATCACAGTTCACTCTTTCTCTTTGTGGTAGCTGACTCTGAGCCTTTCTTTGGAAAGGGCAATTCTTACTTCGGGTGTTTGGGGATAAAACTTTTCCTGACTTGTTTTCTCCATCAGTCAGAAATTTTCTGGTCCTTTGGTAGTCCTCCTTCTAGTTTTCCAGCCCTCTTATGTTTCCATTCCTTTAAAAACACTTTTTGTGTCTTTTCAGGAAGACCTCCTTAAAGAGTAGAGGTAAATGAATATATTCAGTCTGCCATCTTAAACTAGAAGCTTACCAATATTTTAGAAGCCAAACATTTAAATAAAGTAAAGAAGCAAATGCATTTTTAAGTTTTTATATTAGTTTAAGTAGGGCATATAAATATGAAAGTGCACAAATATAAATGTGCAGCTCAATAAATTTTTATGAAGTGAACACATCCATGTGGTTAGATCAAGAAACAGAATCCTGGGGTGTCTGGGTGGCTCAGTTGGTTAAACATCCGACTCTTGACCTCAGCTCAGGTTGTGATCTCATGGTCTGTGATCTCACAGGTGGTGAGATTGAGCCCCATGTCGGGCTCTGCATTCAGTGGGGAGTCTGCTTGAGGATTCTCTCCCTCTGCCCCTCCCCCCACTTGCACGCACGCTCTCGCTCTCTCTCTCAAATAAATAAATAAATCTTTATTAAAAAAAAGAAATAAAATCCTGCCAGGATCCCAACCACATGTGGCTATTGATCACTTATAATGTGGCTAATACAACTGAACAACACAATTTAAAATTTTATTTGATTTTAATTATTTTAAAAGTAATACCCACATGTGCCTAGTGGTAACTGTATTGGACATCTCAAGGTTAGATGATACAGGGTCTTGTGGTTCATATTACAAATTTTGTCCTATCCTAACAGCAGTCGGAAGTTTTTCACAAGGGAAAGACATAAGATTTGTCTTCACAAAAGATCAGACTGGCTGCAAGTGGAGAAGGACCTCTCTCAGCTTTCTCATGGCCATTTTGTTTGGTTTTTTTTCCCCAGGAAGTAAAAGATCATTTTGGATGTTCTTCCTCAATTTTTTGGTTTTATTGAGATGACCATTGGGCATGGTTGCAGGTGTCACAGGCCATTTTTTTTCCCTTTTGCCACTGATCACACTTACATGTGAAATCTCAGACTACTTCCTAAGGAGACTACTTTATTTTTTTATAATGTGCTGTCTGTACACTGGTCACTGCCACCAGAATGAGTCCAAGTGTGTCGTTCAGGTAGCTCAAAAGGTATAGTAGTTTAGCTTTCCAGCATAAAAATTTGAGAAATCTAGAGATGTACAAAAGTTTTATATAAAAGAATATGATGAGTAGTAATACAACAGGATTTTAAATTTTCTCCTAAATACCAACCTGCAAGCAATCCAGTCCCTCTTCATTAGTTGAACCATTAACTGCATATAAGTCCTTTTATTGCTCATTCCATCAATGACTTACTGATACCTTTCAGATTCATGAATGATTATTTATATATAGATTTGACTAAACATTTTACTTTCTACTGAAGTAATTGTCTGCTCTCGGGTTCTCCTTCTTCTAGGGTGCTCATCTTTCTTTTATCCTGGAAGCATGATGGGTTCATGGATTTGGAAAGAGTTCTATGTAGCAGAAGTGAAGGGCATAAAGCAGAGGGAAGAGCGGCAGAAATTTGCAGTAGAGAAGATTGTAAAGGCAGGTCAGTGCTAGACCATTATTTAACTGAAACCTATAGGACACTGCCAAAGAATTTTAAACATCGGGAATGGTACAGTATCCCAATTGTTATCTATCCTATAGAGAGAAGATGGAGTCAAAAGTTTGCAGCTCCCATCACATTTCCCTGTAGTACAAAAGTTTTGAATGCTTCCTCACAGCCTTCTGAATCAAGATCAGACTGTTTTAAGATTTCTAGGTCCCTAAGGGCACAAATAGCACAATTAATGTAAAAATGTTTTAACAATACCAAGTTATGATTAAAAAGTAAAATGAACAGGTACCATTTCAAGTTAGTGAAACGTTAAATAAGAATTAGATCATTATGGACATGAGACTTCATTAGGGAAATGGAAATTGAATTATATTTTAGCAAATGCATGCATTTATATGCAGATGCTTAGCTGATTATACGTTGAACAAAGATTGATATGACCAGGCAGGAGAATATTTCAGGACAAAAGAAGTACACAGACACAAGAGTGGGCATGAACGCTACATGTGAGGAACAGTGAAGAAGTCTGACCTGACTAGACAGAATTGAACAGATCACTATCTAGAGAGAGACTGAACTGGGAGAGGATCACTTGACAAAGCCCTTGATCTGAGTGAGAGCAGATTCTTGAACAGAAAGAGCACTTAACAGGAAATTTTATTTTTGAAATTTGGTGAGGTTCAAGAAAGACCTAAGGGGAGAAATTCTGGAGAAAAAGAAATGTTAATGCCCATTAGTCAGCTGTATTCTAACAAATGTGCACTAAGTTGAAATGTTGAATTTGTTTTTCTGAATGTAGAGTTCTGAGGAAATGAGAGGCAGGAAGATTTGGATGAACTGGGGACTGATCGCTGCAGGAAAGGCAGTGCTGATGGAAAAGTTGATTCCTGACTTGAGTGAGTCCTGAGAAGTGGAGATTTCTGTGGAAATGAAAAAGTACACGGAATTCAACCACAGTTATGATTAGAACCTTCCCTAGCACCGTTCAACAATGTAAATCATGGTTCCTATTTATTTTCTCGGCATGTTATTATTCCCCTGCATCCATCTGTTTTAAAGTCTTTTCTAAAGTTGTAAAATGATAAAGTTCAATATTCTCAAAATAAACCCCCCAACTTAACAGTTTTACTATATTTACCTGTACAGTCACACGTGGTGTTTATAATTCCACATAGACTTGTAAGAGGCTTATCCTTCATCATATATAAAAGTGTGATTAGTAGTATTTCTCTCAGCTGCTAACGTAAAAAGGATCTAAACCTAGTTGGAAAATAAATAAATAATTGTTAATAGAAATAAAGGGAACACTATTTAAAATGACAGAAAATACACTTTATGAAGAAAAACAATAAGGATCCAAACATAGTGAGACATTATAATCTATGGAAGGTAACATATTTTTTAATGGCTTTTATTCAAAATCTAGTGTTACTGTTTCTTTTTTTTTTATTTTATGATGTTATGTTAATCACCATA
>NW_027397119.1:1845792-2017087 GCF_003265705.2 Callorhinus ursinus
TTTTTTTTTTTTTTTTAGCATATAACGTATTCTTTGTTTCAGAGCTACAGGTCTGTGATTCATCAGTCTCACACAATTCAGTTTCTTTTTATCTTCCTCCCTCTTTCCCTTTCCCTACATTCCTTTTTTCTTTCTTCCAAGATGAAAGAACTGACAGTTTTCATCAATATGAACTGGTTTATCTTCACTTGGAAGAATGAAGGAAAAAACTCTAAAGTAGCCTTACAATTACTCATAAAACACAAAATGATTCAATGGAAATCTTTGGAGGATATTATTCACCCATATGTCTTGATAACTTGATGCTTTTTGTGTGTGTGATTTGTGTGCAAGTTATGTTAATTATACATCATGTTTAGAAAACTACTTTTCTGTTGAACAGTGTAAATGTCAGTCTCATTAGCCATCATTATTACCTGCCAGCAAGAAGATGTTTTCAGTGAATGATAATTTCCCTTCATGGTTCTGTGGATGCATACAAGTGTAAAAATTATTTTTTATGCTATCTTATTTTCCGTGTTCATAACCCTTTTTCTTCTTTTCAAACTGTTTTCAAACCAACTTCTATACTTGAAAAAGAAAAAAACTGGCCTGATATTAAGCCAGTAGTTTGAACTAGTTCAGACTGATTCATGGACAAAAGAGAGAGCAGATTCATGGAAGACCCACTTTTTTTTTTTAAATTTTTTTTATTGTTGTGTTAATCACCATATATTACATAATTTGTTTTGGTGTACTGTTCCATGATTCATTGTTTGTGCATAACACCCAGTGCTCCATGCAGAACGTGCCCTCTTTAATACCCATCACCAGGCTAACCCAACCCCCTACCCTCCTCCCGCTAGAAACCTCAGTTTGTTTTTCAGAGTCCATCATCTCTCCTGGTTCGTCTCCCCCTCTGACTTACTCCCCTTCATTCTTCCTCTCCTGCTATCTTCTTCTTTTTCTTTTTTCTTAAAATATGTTGCGTTATTTGTTTCAGAAGTACAGATCTGTGATTCAACAGTCTTGCACAGTTCACAGCGCTCACCATAGCACATACTGTCCTCAATGTCTATCACCCAGCCACCCCATCCCTCCCATCCCACCCCCACTCCAGCAACCCTCAGTTTGTTCCTGAGATTAAGAATTCCTCATATCAGTGAGGTCATATGATACATGGAAGACCCACTTTTTTAAGAATCAGATTCTAATAATGGTAACAAGGTAATTTTAAAGGTGAGAGTGGGGGAAGTGCATTCTCTGATGTAATATTGATTATCTAAAATGTCCAATTTTAGCATGACCAATATAAGTGACTCCATCTTTGTTCCTCTTACAACTGGATAGTGCCTATTAGGTCTAGATATTAGTGGGATTTTAATAAAATATGCTTTTTAAAAGAAATCATATAAATATATATTTATATTCCTCCAGTCCTCTGGTATCATCACTATGAAAGATTTTATGCTTTTCAAATAATTTTCACACCCATTGTCTGTTTCTTTTGACTTCTACAATAACATGCTGTGGTATGATCAGAGGAACCTAGAGATCATCTACCCTAAATCCATATTTTATGGCTACACTGAGACCCAAAGAAGGAAAATGATCTACTAGCAGAGAAAGCACATTTTCTATGCTGCACATTCGACATGGGACACATGTCAAATTTAAATCAAAAAAATTTAATACATATTTGCTAAATCATATTATTACTCTCTTTTAAATATGAGCAAAACCCAAAGGCATAGAGAAGGAGGTGCCATAAATGAGATACCATAAATTGATGGTAAAAGAAACTTGAATCAGTGTTTACTTCCCTTTCCTACTCTATCTCTGGACCTGTCACACAATTGAAAATCTAGATTCAAAATAATATGTTCAAGGTTGGAACTTCTAAAGACCTATTGAACAAGGAGCCAGGGATCAGACAACAACAGAATATTAAACAGTTTTCACTGAGGAATATAGCGCACCCAGAAAAGAACAGAAATTATTTAGGAACTGTTTTGTAAGGCACCATTCCCTGGTCCACACACCATCATCCAACTGTCATTGCTGATGGGATCTACTAAGTTCAAGTGTATCTCCTTTAAAAAGTGAGAAAGTTCTTAGGGCTTTACCAATGTGGCAAAACGCTTTCCTTAAGAATGACTGAAACCACAGGGCACCTGGGTGGCTCAGTCGGTTAAGCCACCGAATCTTGATGTCAGCTCAGGTCATGATCTCAGGGTCCTGGGATCCAGCCCCATATAGGCCTCTGTGCTTAGTGGGGAGTCTGCTTGAGGATTCTCTCTCAACTGTCCCTCTGCCCCTCCCTCCCTGCTCTCTCTCCTCTCTTTTTCTCTCTCTCTCATAAATAAATCAATATATCTTTAAAGAAAAAAAATAGTAACTGAAACCACAATATAGAATGGATGATAAAATGTTCACTAAACACATTAAATGTTATGCTACAAATTTCAAATAATATACAGAAATGAATTCAGTGGGATTCTAGGCTAAATTTTCAGACTCTCTTCATTTATGTACAGGTAAAGCACTTAGCCTGATATATTTAAGGAAATTATTCCTCTCCCAGTTTATTTTGCCAAGCTTTTCTGTATTTATCATCTCATTCTGCATTCTTTACAGACTCCAATCTCATGTTCATCTGTAACACGATCATTTCCCTGTATAAGGGCTGATAAAGTAAACATTGCTGGCTGTTCTCGGCCTGTTAGCAATTTTTCAAAGACCAGACTTCAAATATAAAATGTGAAGTGACGGTAGGGGATGACAGTGGTTGTGGTTGAGTCTGCTGAATTATTTTCCTTCTTCCTTTTGGTATTTGTGCCTTCAACCCTCCCTTTTAGGAACTGCCTATCTCCCCCATCTCTATGTAGTTGGATTGAGGCTGTCAACCATGGTATCTTAACCCCGTCTTCCTGACCAGACTAGACAAGTGAGTTGGATCTGGGCACACAAACAACTCATCCCACACACCAAGGCTTCAGAGATGAGCTGATGAGCCCAGCTGGAACAAGGAGAGCTCTTCCTGAGACTTTTAAGCTAGGGGGAACCTGTCTGGCTTGCCTTTAAGGGTAGGACACAAGAAAGGGTGCACTTGGACCTGCTTGTAGCCATCTTCCTAATCCTCAGGCTTCCATTAATCCTTAAAGGAGACTTTGTATACATTTTAACATGGTACCCTTTCTTTTAGAAAAACTTTTAATGATCAGCCTATTATTTATTTCTCAATAATGGCAATTACAACAAATGTAATGTCATTCTGTTCGGGTAAATTAAATGAAATTATTGAACATAAAATAAGAAAAAATACAAATATTAAATCACAATAAATGGGAACTTGAAGTTACTATGATATAATAAATCAAAAAGTTACCATTTGCTCTTTTGGAAATAAAATTCTTTTTTGATGTTTATTGGTTGCAATATCTTGTTTTTTCTTGAGATGTTCTAGGCATTAAGTAATTTTTAATATATTTTCACTTGAAAAAGCTATATTCTCCACTGGTGTCTGGTTTGAGAAAATTTAAGGTTCTTTTAATGTCACAGACTGTACTGGGTCGTTAATTGATTTCAAGGGAAAAAGTTGATGTAGATATAGTAGCTAAAGCCAAGATTTTTTTCAGTATCATAAATCTTCCTTTTCATGGTAATATTGCAATATCCAATATAGGAAAAGTAAGTTGATTTTGGAATTTAATTTTGGAATATAGATCCACTTGATCAGGGAATTTGCAGCCAAAATCAGTTCTTTTACTCTTTTCACTAGAATTATTCATGTTATATTGCTAAATATCAGTATGAACGTCAGGAGGTTGCAGTTTGTTTATCGACAATTTTTAGACAACATTACTGCTTCATTTTTCTTTTCTTTTCTTTTTTTAAGATTTTATTTATTTGACAGAGAAATACATAGCGAGAGGGTAACACAAGCAGAGGGGAGTGGGAGAGGGAGAAGCAGGCTTCCCGCCGAGCAGGGAGCCGGATGCGGGGCTCGATCCCAGGATCCTGGGATCATGACGTGAGCCGAAGGCAGATGCTTAACGACTGAGCCACCCAGGCGCCTCTACTGCTTTATTTTTCTTCAAAAATGTACTAATCCTTTTGACAGTGCCAAGAAAATTATGTACATTGATTTTTGATGCTTGCATTATTTTGCTCATAACATTAATTTCACTTCAAATACCATGACTGATAATCCTGAACCTTTAAAAAGGAAATATTTGAAACTGGAACTTTGGCTTGTTCTAGAAAATTTTTATTAATATCGATAGTTTCTAAGAGTAAAGCATCCTACCTCCAGCTGAGTTTTTGGTGGCATGCTAGCATCAACTTGGCCATCTCATAGCTTAGTCAGTAAAAATCTCAAGGTGTGTTTGTACTCCAAAGTTTCATCAGAGCTGAAAAATAGTTGTATTGATCTTGGGTAATATAAAATGTGATGGTAACAAGAAAGAACTTAACCTGAATTTTTCATTATCAAATTTACATAATGTACATTGTAAGTAATATATAATACCTAAATCTTTTACTGAGCATTTTTTTTTTGCAGTCTGTTATGTTTTCCACACACACTTGTGACACTGTTGTATGCTTAGCCTTTGAAATTAGTTTTATGTAGATGCAGTTTTTAAAAATAGGCCACTAACATGTATATAATTCTTTCGGAGCCATGTGTTCTTGGACCAAATACTTACATTTTGGAAATCATTTGGAAATGACTTTTTAAAAAACGCTGCATGGCTTACATGAAAATTTGATCTATAATAATTGAAATATTAACATTAATATATAATAATTGAGAAATACTTAATTGAGAAGGTTTGTATCACCCAAAATAATATCATTCATTGCATCTGCTATAATTTTAACACTTTGGTTTTGTACTTCATTCCCCAAATGGCATATATATTATAAATGATATATATATGTTATATCATATATATATTATTATCAGTCATTGCTATGGTTTCTGCCAAATGAAAAAAAAAATCCCATTACTAGGTTCATAAAGTCTCTTGGATGATTCTCTGAACACCATGATTATCTTGCCAAAAATGGAATCATGTAGGAGTTCAATGACAATACACAGTTTCCCCCATTTTTTAAAAAATATTTTATTTATTTATTTGACAGAGCAAGAGAAGATAAGCAGGGGGAGTGGCAGAGAGAGAAGGAAAAGCAGACTCCCCACTGAACAGGGAGCCTGATGTGGGGTTCGATCCCAGGACCCTGGAATCATGACCAGAGCGGAAGGCAGATGCTTAACCGACTGAGCCACCCAGGTGCCCCTCCCCCATTTTATATTGTCTCTTTCTGTGGCATTTTTTTTTTTTAAGATTTATTTATTTATTTTGGAGGGGAGGGGAAGAGGGAGAGGAAAAGTGAGACTCTCAAGCAGACTCCCCATTGAGCATGGAGCCCATGCAGGGCTGGATCTCACAACCCTGAGATCATGACCTGAGCAGAAATCAGGAGTCCGATGCCTAACTGAACGAGCCACCCAGACGCCCCTCTTGCTGCAGCATTATTAATAACATTTTTCAAATCGGATGTCACTTTTGAACACTGAACACATCGGTATGGGCATGCAATTCCATTTCTTCATATTTACTAAAATCTGTAATAAATGCTGCCCACCCACAATTGCACCCTTCTTATTCTTCAAATTATCATTTTTTTGTATCCCCAAAGTGTTTTTTTAACAAACAAAATGCAGAATCTTTTCAGATAGAATAAAGTGACTAGAATATGGGATTACTTGTAACCACCTGGATGGTTTTTGTGTGTTATAGGTTCCCCCAAACCTCCTACTTATAATGTAGTGTCATTTTTTAAACTTTAAATTTCTTACTTGGTGTAGGTAATTGTCAACAAAATTTTGTGTTAAATAATATTTAAATTTTATGTCTATGTACCCGGGTTGGCAGAAAATAGATTTAGTTCAATGACATTTTTAGGGTTTTTTTTTTTGAAGATTTTATTTATTTGACAGAGAGAGACACAGTGAGAGAGGGAACACAAGCAGGAGGAGTGGGAGAGGGAGAAGCAGGCTTTCCATGGAGCAGGGAGCCCGATGCCGAGCTCGATCCCAGGACCCCAAGATCAGACCTGAGCCGAAGGCAGATACTTAACAACTGAGCCACCCAGGCACCCCGAAATTTTTAGTTTTTAAATTTTATTTTGTTTTGCATTTTTTTTAATCATAAGTTTTGGTTGACATGGAAGCAGAAGTGAAATTCACAACCTCTACTCTCTGTAGGGAGCATGGTTCCAGGCTACATTTTGTTCAAAGTAGTAACTATGAATACTTGTCCTTTTGCTGCAAATTTACATCCATTTCTGCCACACATATATATATATATATTCAATATTCCACATATTTTAAACTTTGCTTCTCTAATGGCTTTCCGTGATCTGTTTTCTGATTCAGAAAATTTTTAAATTTATATTTTCTTCTGATATCTGGAGAAAAATAATATCATGATTTGTATTTTGTTTAAAAATTTGTAATATTTTGAAAAAATTTTGTGTGATAAGCCATTAAATTTTAGCAGCAGTTAATTTTGTGTTGATGAATTTTCTGTAATGACAACATTGTTACAATCATTAGATTATTATAAAATGATTATTATATAATGATTATACATATAATTTATGTCTAAATAATACTTTGTGAGTTATAATTGGTAAGTTAGTATTGGTCATTACATGAGGATTTGAAACATAATGACTAATTTAAACATATATTTAAATTGAGAACTCAGAAATTCTGTTCTAGCAGAGTAAACAACAGACAGATGACATAAGCTGCAGTTTGAAACATCAATTTACCCAGTCCAGTCATACCCCAACAAGAGATTTTTTTAAAAATTGAGATATTTACCAGTACATCAGTGTAATAAACAAAAAAACCTGCACTTTGTTTAGAAGCAGAGGTTATTTTATTTTATTTATTTATTTTTTTAAAGATTTCATTTATTTATTCATGAGAGACAGAGAGAGGCAGAGGGAGAAGCAGGCTCCCAAGGAACAGGGAGCCCGATGCGGGACTCGATCCCAGGACCCTGGGATCACGACCTGAGCCGAAGGCAGACGCTTAACCATCTGAGCCACCCAGGCGCCCAGCAGAGGTTATTTTAGATGATGTTAGATCAATAGGTTTTTTGAGATTTAAGTTAATTCCATTTTTCTAAGTCAAAGTAGAATGACATACATTTACCATATTAGAATGAGACACTTACTGCCATCTGTCCCAAAATTGTCTTAACAAATAGGGAAATTGCCCATCTTTAGAGTCAATAAAACTGTAATCATAGATTAAAGGAGTCCATGATGCAACTAGTATTCCTTTAGATGTGGTGTCCTTATGCAGTGAAAAACCTAAACAGCCACACGTTTTGGCTTTGTCCCAACCCCATGGAGAAAACCTGTCAGGACCTGAGCTTTTCCAGAATTCATGTCAGCTGAGGTAAATCTGATCTCTTTGTCAATCATCTCTTCTTTGTGGCATGTTTTTGTATGACTGAAAAAGATACAACTCTTGCCAGCATTATGCATTAGAAGTTGTGTCTATGTAGTACTGCTTTGGGAATATAACGTCCATAACCTGGCAAGTTTTACTTTAATCACTGTAGCCGAAAAAGTTTGAAGTTTTTTGTCTGTGTTGAGGGACACTCTTTCTTTTTTCCTTTTGTGAACAAACCTAGAGGGATTTGGAGTAGACGAAAAGCCTGCTCTTTGCTTGGATGTGTGAAAGGACCAAGGTTCAAACACTGGCCCATCTGCACATGACTGTTGGGTGTCTTTCACTTGTTTTCATTTGAGGTCAAAGGTGTGAGCGCATAGATGATATACAAGAGGGCCAGGGTCGGGTGAGGGATCTACTAGGAGCAAACTCATTGACTATGCAGGGAGTTGCCCAGATCAGTTTTCTACCAACATACTGATTTGTTGAATATATACTGCCCAACTGAGATCATAAAAAAAATGTATATATGTTAATATACATATAAATAATATGTATACACTTTGAGAAATATAAAGGTAGAAAGTGTTATTTATTTCACTCGTTTATAGCACACCAGCTAGGAAAAGAAAGGTTAGATACCTAACCAGTGGTTCTTGTGCTCAGCTAAACATTAAAATCACCTAGGTCCACATTAAAGATAAGGGTTCCTAGGCCTTACTTCAGAGTTGTGGAATCAGTAGAGCTGATGTTGTGCCCAGGAATCTGTATATTTTTAAAACTACAGAGGTGATCTGATAGCCAACCAGCTACTGGATTTTCCTTTTCTTTTTTCACTCTGATTCTTCCAAATCTCTGTTGTTCTGTATCACAGAATATGCATGCCTCTAAAAGTGGTCATTTAAAAAAATCACCAAAGGGGCGCCTGGGTGGCTCAGTCCGTTAAGTATTCAGCTCTTGGTTTCTGCTCAGGTCATGATCTCAGGGTTGTGGGATTGAGCCCCGCACTGGGCTCAGCGCTCAGCTCAGCGGGGAGTCTGCTTAAGATTCTCCCTCTCCCTCTGCCCCCTACCCCCTGCATGCTCTCTCTCTCTCTAAAATAATAAATAAATACATCTTTAAAAAAATACCAAGTATCTACCATGTATATAGCATTGTCAGCAGCATTATAGGAAATCCAAATAAGATCCAAGTTTTTAAAAATTGTAGTTGACATGCATTGTTACATTAGTTTCAGGTGTGTAACATAGTGATTTGACAAGTCCATATATTATGCTGTGCTCAGCACAAGTGTAGCTGCCCTCTGTACCGGACAATGCTAGGACAATACCACTGACTACATTTCCTATGCTGTACCTGTTATCCTTGGGCTGTTCATTCCATCACTGGAAACCCGGTACCTCTCACTCCCCTTTACTCACTTTGCCCGACATCCCACCACCTTCTTTCCTGGCAACCACCCATTTCTTCTGTGTATTTATGGTCTGTTTCTGGTTTTATTTCTGGGTTTTTAAAATTATTATTATTTCCTTTTTTTAAGATTTTTTTTAAAATTTATTTATTTGACAGAGAGAGACACAGCGAGAGAGGGAACACAAGCAGGGGGAGTGAGAGAGGGAGAAGCAGGCTTCCCGCTGAGCAGGGAGCCAGATGCAGGGCTCGATCTCAGGACCCTGGGATCATGACCTGAGCAGAAACCAAGAGCTGAATACTTAACCGACTGAGCCACCCAGGCGCCCCATTATTATTTCTTTTTAAAAATTCTTTTTATTTTTATTTTTTAAAGATTTTATTCATTTATTTGAGAGAGAGAGAGAGCACGAGAGAGAGAGCACAATCAGGGGGAGCAGCAGAGGGAGAGGGAGAAGCAGGCTCCCCGCTGAGCAGGGAGCCCGACACGGGACTCAATCCCAGGATCCTGGGATCATGAATGGAACCCAAGGTAGGTGCTTAACTGACCAAGCCACCCAGGCACTCCTCTTTTTATTTTTTTAATTAAAGAACATTTAAATCCAGTATAGTTAACATACACTGTTACATTTGTTTCAGATGTACAACATAGTGATTCAGCACTTCCATACAACACCCAGTGCTCATCACAAGTGCCCTCCTTAGTCCCCATCCCCTGTTTAACCCATCCCCCACCACCACCCCTCTGGTAACCATCAGCTTGTTCTCTACAGTTAAGAGACTGTTTGTTGGTTTGCTTCCCTCTCTCCTTTTTTCCCCTTCCTTTGTTCGTTTGCTTTGTTTCCTAAATTCCACATATGAGTGAAATCATATGGTATTTGTCTTTCCCTGATTTATTTCACTTAACATAATACCCTCTAGGTCCATCCATGTTGTTACAAAGAAAATCTCATTCAAGATCCAGTTTTTAAGGAGTTTAGAATCTGGTAGGGGAGAGAGAAGATAACCTGTAAATGGTAAGGCTATGGGCAAAAGCATTACACTACCTGTTCCATTCACAAGAAATTGATGGTGCTTCTCCAGGTCTTGGTTATTTTAACCTATGCGTGGTGTCATTGGCGGGGCTTCCTAGCTGGCATTCAGAGATGAAGGGCAAGTGAAGTATTATATGCAGGTTGAGGACATTGAATATAATAATACTTTGTCTTATGGAAAAGATAGGAATAATTAAAAATTCCTACCTTGAGTTAATATAAATAGAGAACTATATTTTAAGATTTAATATTTCATGGAGGCTTGCTATGCACCCTTTCATTATTGTTGTGGATATATTGTCTACGTTTACTTAAAAATATAAAAGTGTTATTTTCTGAACTGATCTATAATTTATAAGGAACATAATTATAATTACAGATACTACCATATTATTATTATTATTCTGCATTCCTAGTGTTAGAATGATAGCTTAATGCTTATGATAATTCCTTCCCTATTTCTCCACAACTGATTTATCACTTGTCTGACCCAACTTCCCAGCACACCATTGTTCCATTTTCTCTGTACCTCTCACTTCACAGAGGAATGTTAATAATGGAATATGTTATTCAGTTATTCATTTGCAGGCTTCTAAGATGCCATGCTCTATAATTAATCACCATCACAAATATTCTCATATACATGCTTTATACATATGTACTCTTACCGGGTCAGCTTATTCTAAGCATTGTTGCAAATCACAGCCTATAGTTACAAGATAGTAAAATGCATAAGGTAAGCATAGATTTGCAAGGTATTTTCAGTCAGGTGCAAATATTGGAGATCTTTTGTTTTGAAGTAATACGTATGCTAACAGGATGAAAAGTAACCATTTTGGGGGCGCCTGGGTGGCTCAGTCAGTTAAGCGTCTGCCTTTGGCTCAGGTCATGATCCCAGGGTCCTGGGATCAAGTCCTGCATGGGGCTCCTTGCTCAGTGGGAAGCCTGCTTCTTCCTCTGCCTGCCACACTCCCTGCTTGTGCTCTCAATCTCTCTCTCTGACAAATAAATAAATAAAATCTTTAAAAAAAATAAAAGTAAATAAAAAACCATTTTGTATTATGTTTAATAGTACTGTTTTTATAGCTTTTACATATTTACAAAATAGTTTTACAAAAAATTGGTGAAAAGGTGGGACTCTTTTTCTCCACACAGTGAAGTTGGTAGCATATTGACTCTAAATAGAAAATTTCACCTGGTCTTGTGTCTTTCACTAAGGACAAGGAACTTACCAGATATTAACCAATTAAGAGAGCTACACTTTACAGATTTTTAAATGAAGTATCTTCCCTCTACCTGTATTTCTCTTGATCTGCAGAATAGATGGATTTCTCAAAAGGTAGGGGGTTATAAAGTAAATATACCTTCTTATATTTTCTTTGGGGAGAGTTGTAACCCCCTGTATATGGGGACCCTCTATTCCTTTTTTTCCTATTAGTTTAATGGCACTGACCATAACGTGGGAAAGAGTTTATTTTCTTCCAGTTAGGATGAAAAAGCTACATGTATGATACTTGGGATTCAACCCAGTTCCAAAAATGCCAACTCTAGAGCAAGGATGTAGCCAGAAATTGAAATAAGAGTGAAATAATCAGATCAGTATCAGAAACACAGGAATCAGAATTTCAGCTAGGCAGAGGTGCCAGAAAAATTGATGTTAAGAAACATAGCTTGTTTGAGTGAGGTTTGCTCATCCATTTATTTACTCACTCACTCACTCCATTCATTCATTCATTCATTCATTCAGCAAACATCTATGGATCAATCACCCTGTGCAAGGTCCTTCCCTTTATGGGACTCAAACTGAGGGGTGTAGGAGGTGGGAGGTGGAGGCAGACAACATTTTTATTTAACTGGCATTGTGATAGGAAATATTAGACTGTACGTAGTACTATATAAATGGGAACCCAGGGGCTAAAGAAAGCTGCCATGAAGAAGCAAAGACTGAGATGAGCTTAAAGGGTAAACAGGAATTGTTAGAACAGAATAATGTCCGAAAGCATGAAGTCTGGACTAAATTTCCAAGCTGGAGTCAGTACAGGTACTCTGGGAGGCCAGATGGTAGGGAGGCATGTGATGTTAGTGAGCATAGTGCAGGGCAGAGCTCAAAGACCGGGACAGCAGATGGGAACAGTTCAAATCCCAGGTTCACCTTTACTAGCTACGTTACCTTGAACATACCAACTTATTTGAGCCTCAGTTTCTTTAACTGTCGTAAATAAACACTACATGTAAAATAAATAATGGATACTAACATCTACCTAGCAACAGTGTTGGGAGAACTAATCTTAGAATTCTAGTATTACTGAATTTATTACTTCATCCACATAACTAGCTAACCAATAATACTTCAGAGCTCCTTTGGGTTGCTTTTGGAGTTTATTATGAGTTATTCCCTAATGCTCAAATTGTGATATTTATTTGTTCTGCAGTCAGGATTCCCATTAATAGTGTCACATACATAACATAGCATTTTTGTAAAGAATTTGGTCTAGGTTTCATATTCTGAAAAGGGAGGTGGGGGTGAATTTTTATGAAATAATCAAAAACAAAAACAAAAATAGTGCATCTTAGAAGACATGAATTGACTTTGTCACTAGGGGGAGACCTTGCCAGGTTTTGAAACTTGCCCCAGCTTTCACAGAGAAAAATTTTTTCTTTCCTTGGCATCTCGGAGGAATGATGATGTAGGAAGAGGCATTGAGAAAACTTGGCAGTCTCAGCAGGACTGGAGCATTCTTCTCTCTCTTCTCTTCTCTTCTCTTCTCTTCTCTTCTCTTCTCTTTTTAGTGGCCCTTGACTAAGTGTGTTCTATGTGGTGGAGAATAAACCTTAGGGGATACAGACACCAAGGCAGCCTAGGTGACTGAACCAATGGTTTCGATTCAATTCCCTTGGGTTTCTGGCAGTGTTATACAGAATCCTGGAAGCATCACATGGGGCCAAGACTTCAGAGAGGGACAAGTCCAAGAGGAATCGAGTATCTTCTCATGGCAGACATCTGAGAGCATGGACATTTACTAAACACGGCATTTTCTCATTGGAATTTTCAGTGACCACAGACAGTGTATGAATATGCATATATATACTTTTTTCTATTATATATTTTTCCACTAATTACATTTCACTCTGTAGTCTTGAATCATAAGCACTTGGGAAGAAGTGAAGGTGGCCTATCTTGACCATTGTAGAGAAGGAGAAAACCAAGAAGAAAATGCCTCTCAAAGATAATATTCCACGAACTAATTACCCGAGGAACTAACTCACAGAGGCTCTGCTGACACAGGTGTTAGAATTACATTCAGTTAATTATATGTCTTATCAAACAGAACTTCAAGCTTAGAACTTGCTAACGGCAGACCTATTTAACTTCTTAACTCTAATCTAGCAGTGCATATATTTTATTTTATAGAGGATACTTGGAATAAAACAGTAGGCTTTTATTTAGGAAAATTAAGAATTAATATAAGCATGAAATATAATTGGTCATGAAGCTGTTTTAAAAAATAATTTCAAGTATACTGTAGATATTAAATGCTTCTAACTGTATAGTTTATAAATATCAAATTCAAAACCTCTTACCCCAATGCCAACTTATATTTAACAACTTGGCTATTGCCTTACTAAGCGTCCTTTCTTAAGTCCTTGTGAATTCCATTAATATAAAGTTCAGGATATTCCCCAAATTATACTATGTATGGCTGAACTGGGTGTTTCTAGAAAACTAGTGGAAATACTTTAAGAGTATTTTTTTCTGATTATAAAAATGAATGCATGATACAGAAATTTTAAATCCTCTGTAATTTCTTCACTAAGTGATAACCACTGTAGACATGTTGAGCTATTTTCTTTTAGCCATTATTCCATGAAAATTTTTTTAGAAAGATTATTTAGATTCTGTATGTACAATTTTATATTCTGATCATATCTTTCCCCCAGAGAACATGCTTTGATGTTTCCATACTCATTGCTTTCTACAAATGGAGCACATTTCATACTCTCCTTTTAAGCACAAAATCAGTTATTTTTTAAACTCTATAGTTATTCATCCTTTTCTCTTATTAAAAATCTTTGTAAATATAATTTTAATGGTTATAAGATATTTCATCACAGGGATATATCCCAACTTACTCTACAAACTCCTTATTGTTAGGTATTTAGTTGTGTCCAATAAATAATTTTGTAATTAATGTCTCTGTTCATAAAATTTTAGCCACATTTCATTGTATTTAATAAAGATCTTTTGCATGGATTAGGTAATTGTATTTTAAAATAAAAATTATAAACCACTAATAGAAATACCAAAAGTATAAGAATTACTGTGCATATAATTTCTGAGGACATTAAAATTTTTTTCATGTCAGGAATTGAATATAGGTTTTAAATGTTTCCCACAGTAATGACTCCAGATTCAGCCCTTCAGTAACTCTCTAGGCATAGATGTTGGGTTCCCTGGCGGAGTATGTTGAGATGGAGTTTGGAGGTATCTTTATTAGGGATCAATATCTCTGAAATGAAGGAGGAGAAAGCAGGATTGAGGCAAAGGGAGAACTGCAAAGCAGGCCTTACTAAATCTCAGTCAGTTCAGCAAAGAACTCACACCTTTTCTTTGTTCAGTCACCAAACCTGTGGGATGCCCCAAAAACGGTGTGATTATGGGGGAGGCAACTCCGTGCAGTTGAGGCAGACCCTGAAGGACCCTGATATGGGCAGCTATGTTGTCCCCACACTTCCTACAGCGGGGCAGCAAATCCTGCCTACAGGGAAGATATGAATGGTGTGTCTTTGAGTTTTCCACATTGGGAAATTTATCAATGTGCTATTGGGTTGGGTTAATATTGTTTAAAAAAAGATCATAAATATTGAATGTACCTTTGATAAAGGTTAGACGTCAAGTCTGATTAATGTAAAACTCTAGTAAAATAAAAATTGATCTTTTCTTAGCATGTTAAGAACACATATTTCAAGCTATAATCCAGGATCATAATTTACAATGGAATATTAGAAGCAATTTCTATTAAAGTCAGAATGCCCACTACCACCAGAATTATGTGATAGTTCTCTGGAAATTCCATCAATGCAGTTAGGACAGGGAAAGAGTAAAAGTTTTAAATAAAGGAGAGAAAAGACAGTATTATCATTAACTGGCATGTGATATGATTTTTTAAATCTAGAAAACCCAAGAAAAATAAAAATGATTAAAATAGTAAAAAAAATTCAGTAGAGAAGTTGTTTATGAGTTAATATATACAATTTAGTAGCTTTCCTATATATCAGGGGTTGGCATACTTTTTCTATAAAGGGATAGATAGTAAATGTTTTAGGCTCTGGTCATACAGTCTATTGCAATCACTCAACACTGCTGTTGCAGCTTAAAAGCAGCTGTAGACAAGGTGAAAATACAGGGGCATGGCTATGTTCCACTAAAACTTCAAGAAACAGGCAGCAGACCAGGTATGGTCATGTTGGTAGGTTGCTATATATGTAAAAAAATCACTGAGATGTTATAATGGAAGAAAAAAATCTCATTCACAACAGCAAACAAAATGAGTAAACATTATAATCTTGGTTAAAAATGTGCAGGACATTAGAGAAGAAAGACATAAAAGAAATTTTTTTTAAAGAGTTACTTATTTTAGAGAGAGACAGCATGAGCAGGAGGGGCAGACGGAGAGAGAGAGAATCTCAAGCGGACTCTGTGCTGAGCACAGAGCCCCACGCAGGGTTTGATCTCAGGACCCTGAGATCACAACCTGAGTTGAAACCAAGAGTTGGTCGCTTAACTGACTGTGCCACCCAGGTGCCCCCCCTAAAAGAAATTTCAAGCAAAGAGAATAATACTTGATATTACAAGAGAAGTTAGACATTTTTATCATATGCTCACTGACTGCAGGCATTTTTCTCCTAAATTGCTTTTTTAATACCCCATTTTCAATGTATTTGATTGTTCTCTTATTGATTTATGTGAGCTCTTTATTAGTTGTAGAAATCATCTCTAGGTCTGTCATTTTCCTTGCAAATTGGGTTTCTCAGAGTGTATGAAGAAATTATATATTTTTTTCCTTTATGAGTTTGAGGTTTTGTGTACTTCTTAGAATGCCAGTCCTTTATGTCACTCAGGACTCTGAAAAAAAGATACCTTCTGTGAAGCTTTTTGTAATTACCTACCTAAAATAGCAGTATTTTAAATCATTATTTAGATAAGGAAACTAAGGATCAGAGAGGGTAAATAACTGGCCCAAGATCACAAAACTAGTGGATGGTTGAACCTGGAACCAGAATTTAAGCTCAACATTGTGTGACCACCAAGCCAATATTATTATCTGTATTACCTTGTCCCATTCTGGCCTTATCCACCTCCCATGGATAGTGCTGGAAGAGACACAGGGTCCTAAAAGATCAATCATGAAGGACATATAGATTTCTGGTAGTAGATATTTCATGCTTATCAGTTTGACCTACATTTGGAGTTTCTGGAATTATTTTACTATCATGTACAGAACATTTGTTATTGACTATTTTTATGAGCATTAATGCACTCTCATTTTTAGTACCCATCATGGAAATTAGACATTATTTGCAATTATTATTATTTGCCTTAGGAAAGGTGATTCCTAGCTGGATTTAATAATGAATCCCCATAAGTACAGTATTTATTATTCAGAACATTATTTAGTAGCAGAACCATGATTTTCCGTAATTAAGGGTTTCTGTGAAATTCTTTTGGAATGAATTTTCAGATTTAGGAAAAATAAAAAGCTGATTAATGGCATATTCTTGCTAAATGTCATGAAAACAAAACATATGCTCTCTGTCAGTAAATCAAAATTACTGGTAGTCCGGGAAGAATGCATAATCAGAAGAGTAGGTAATATGCTAACTCATTTTTGTATTTGAGTTAATAGATGAATGATAATCTTTATTGACCATAGGAATTATATTATTTGAATTGAAAGGTTGAGGCTTAAGGGTTCTACTCAGCAGGTCTCATTTGCAATAAATTCATGGTTTGAAAGTAGAGAAAACTAAAATATAACATTTGATTTTAAATAAATGGTGAAGGTATAAGAAAGGAGAATCAATTTGAACTTGATCCCAGAAAGATCCTCCCTTGAGAATGTTCATGAGCTTGTGTTCTAGAGAAGAGAATGATGTTAAAACACATGACTTGACATAACAGTGATCATCATTTATGCTGTCAAATGCTATAACTGCTATTAATTGATTTTTCAACTTATAGAATCAACCTATAGGCAAACACCAAAGACTTTGTTCCGGTAGATAAAAGAATGTAAATGTTATCAATCTTGATGATATAAAAGTAAAATTTGAGAAATGGAGGGAAGGATGCAGGTGATAACACGGTCATTTACAAAGAGGGAATATAGATAACCAATAGTGGGACCAATATTAGTGATATAACTCTATTGGGAAAGGAGGGAAGAAGAGAAGGGAGTTAGAGATGAACTAGATCTTCATGTAACATTGCAGAGTCAACAGATAACATCTGAAGCTGATTACTCCAAAAGAGCTATCCTTTAATGTTCATCATCCCTTTCTATACAATAAAATAAAATAAATCTGGATACATGGCCCCGCAGCTAAAAACTACATTTTCTTGCAGCTAGGTATGACCAACAGTAGGCTGAGCTGCAGTATTATGCAATATTTGGATCATGTTCTTAAAATAAAAAAGCATGCCTGCCTTCTCTCTCTTCACCTTCCCGAGGCTAGAGTGCAGCTGAAGCAGAAAGTCTTTGAAGCCTGTAGTAAAGGACCACATCCTCCACAAGGAGGCCAGAGTTTATTTTACTGTATTTTTGAGTTCCACGTTAGAACAGCCTGTATCCTAATCCAACAAATAATTGTCTAGAGACATAAAGACATATAAGACTCAAAACAGAAATGATTAAAAGTTATTTTTTGGAAAGTAGAATCAAGTGTGGTGTGGTGGTTGGGTAGCAGATGAATATCACATTTCATTATAAATATTTCTATGCTATCTAATTTTTAAGCATGTGCATGTATTATCTGATTAAAAAAACCTCAGAAGTTATTTATTCTCATTAAAGAAAAATAGAACATATACAGTAGTAAAATGAAAACAGATAACATACTCTCTCACCTCCCTGAGAAAACATTTTGGTGATTTATTTCAAACTATTTTTCTACATATAGGTTTTTTTTTTTTTAAAGATTTTATTTATTTGACAGAGAGAGACACAGCAAGAGAGGGAACACAGGCAGGGGGGAGTGGGAGAGGGAGAAGCAGGCTTCCCGTGGAGCAGGGAGCCTGATGCAGGGCTCGATCCCAGGACCCTGGGATCATGACCTGAGCTGAAGGCAGACGCTTAACAACTGAGCCACCCAGACACCCCTTTATATAGTTTTTTGTTGATGTGATTGAAAGTCTACCTTTGAAGTTTGGACAGAGGAAAGGGACTCCACCAAAGGACTGAAATGAAATATTTGGAGAATTAATGGATAAACCAAGAGAACTCAGTATCAAGAAAGCCAGGAGAGGACAGAGTTTCAGTAATGAACAGATTGGTTAATGGTTTCAAACACTGTGGAAAAGTCAATAAGTTGAGATCTGGCAATAGGTTAATTGAATTTGGCCTCTTAGGTCATTGATGATCTATAAGAGGGCTGTCAACAGGGTAAATGTAATGGGAAAGAGTCAAGCTAGAAACAAATTTAGAGTATTTCAGGAGAAGGAAGAAAGTCTGTGTGTCTGGAACTCAGCAAATGGGAAAACGGTAGGAGATGAGTTTGGAGAGGTAGGCTGGGTACCAGATCAGGTAGAGTCTTGTGGGCTTGTGGGGAAAGCTGTGGATTTTATTCTACATATTAACTTGGAATATATGTATATATTATATATATTATTTATATATAATATATATATATATTATTTATATATACTTCTAATATATATATATTAGAAATATATATTATTTTAAATGGGCCTTTGACTCCTTTGTGAAGAATGGACCGTAAGAGATAAGACAGAAAGCAAGGGAACCAGTCAGAAGGCTTTTGTAATCCTGGCAGGAATTAATAGTGGCTAGGACCTGAGTAATAATGGTAGAAGTGATGAGTGAGTTTGGGTTTTGGATGCAGTTTCAAGTTTGGTGCCAAGAGACAGTGAACAAATAGAATATGAGGTATGAGGACATGGAAGAGCTACTGGGCAAATGGGAAGGAAATAATACCCAGTGATAAGTAACTTTTCTGGAGGAGTGTGTTTTAGGTAGGAAATAAAAAAATTTTGTTTTAGACATACTGTTTCAAATACCTATTATACACTTAAGTGGAGATGTTAAGTAGCAGTTGGATGTAATAAGTCTAAAGCTTGAGGAGAATTTAGAAATATATATATCTTAGGATCATCAATATGTAAGTTCTTAAAATCAAATGATTGGATGACATCACACAAGGGGTGGAGGAGATAACGAAGGGTTCCAGGGTGGTGCACTGCATAAAGATCAAGAAGTAGAGCTGAACCTGGAGAAAGAGTGGTCAGAAGGTAAGGAAGAAAACCAGAAGAACATGGTCTGAAATCTAAGTGAGAAAGTGATTGAAGAAGGAGTGTGCGATAGACTAAATGTTGTGTGTCTCCATGAAATTCTTATGTTGACATCTGATTCCCAGTGTGATGGTATTTGGAGGTGGGACCACTGGGAAGTGATTAGATCATAAGAGTGGAGCCCTCATGAATGGGATTAGTGCCCTTATAAAAGAGATCCCAGAGCGTTTTCTCCCTTCCTCTCTGTCTGCCATTTGATAACACAGCAAGAAGCACCATCTGTGTGAGCAAGAAGCATGTTCTCAACAAACCCAACCTTGCTGGTGACTTGATCTTGGACTTCACATTCTCCAGAATCATGCAGAATAAATTTCTGTTGTTTATAAGCCACCTAGTCTATAGGATTTTGTTACAGCATCCTGAACAGACTAAGACAGGTTGATTGTGTGAAATCTGCTGACAGGGCAAGTGCGAGCTGTGCTGAGAACTGACTCTTGGTTTGTCATTGCTCAGGTCAGTTGTAATGGGGGTAGGTGCAGACACCTGGTCAGAATGGTTTAAAGAGAATGGAGGGTACCTTTAGATGAGAGAGATGTGACTATATTTGTACATAAGATTTAAGATCTAAGCATGAATTTGTAGATAAGTATTGCTCAAGCAGGGACCTGGTGGGGATTATAATAAATCAGTTCAAAAGCACAGGTGAAAGCTTTGCCTTAAAAAAAGGGACATTTTGGGCGCCTGGGTGGCTCAGTTGGTTAAGCGACTGCCTTCGGCTCAGGTCATGATCCTGGAGTCCCGGGATCGAGTCCCGCATCAGGCTCCTTGCTCAGCAGGGAGTCTGCTTCTCCCTCTGACCCTCTTCCCTCTCGTGCTCTCTATCTCATTCTCTCTCTCTCAAATAAATAAATAAAATCTTTAAAAAAAAAAGGGGGACATTTTATCCTCCAAGACCAAAGGAAAAGGGGAAATTTGAGGAAAGAAGTTTATCTCGTCATTAATGAATTAGTTTACAAAGTAATATCTTAAAAGAGTGAGTCTGTGGGCTTAACAAGGGAAACAGTTTCAAAGAATTGACCTGGTGAATTCTGTAGGAGACAAACTGAGGGTTAACCAAGGTGTCCTCTGCGCTTTGGTAAGATTATCCATTATGGATATGTAATCAGCTTGATCATGGGAACTGATCCAGTTAACTCCCAGCAGCTTAGAATCGGGAACAGAAATCAAGACAGTTGGGTTAGTCCAGGTTATTGTATTTTGCTAGTATTTCCATTTCAGAACATTTAAGGTAAAAGTAGCTTTGATGTTTTCTATTGCATAGATAATTTAGATATACTGAATAGCATGTTCACTGGTGGGTCAAACAAATTTGACATGCAGCAATAAGTGTGCCTTCCTTTTTATTTATGCCATGATTTCTGCTTTTTACCCACAGAAACTCAATACATTTGTATCAGTCTTACCCAAATGTATCTGTTTTCTCCCTGCAGAAAAACAAATACTCAAGGAATTTCTTCCACTGATTTATTTGAAAAAATTAATAAATAAGAAAATAAAATGGAAACACATGCAGAATATATTTAAAATGTGTATTAAATCTGCTGAGCCATTCTAATTGGACTCATTGACTATTTCTGCCCTGATTATTTTGGACACAAGCTACATGGGCCTGTATTTAGTTCATAAAATATTAAAGGAAGGAATGGATTGTGATGTTTTCATATTTTCCTCTGTTTTCTGACTACAAAATTGACAGTGACTCTTTGTGACAGGAAAGTTTTAGCTCTAACCCTGTGGCAGCCTGGTAGGGGCCAATGGAGGCTGGAGATTTGGTTGTAATTATACTAGAAAATCCTAGCATGTTTTCTTGATATCTATAGCATAAAAGAGTAATTTCAGAAACGTAGCCACAGTTGCTGAAATGGGTTCAGGATCTAATAAAGAGCATTTTTTTTTTTTCGGTTTCTCATGGCATTTGATTGAGCTTCAGACCCCCTTCCAGCCAAAGTTATTTGTACTGAATTTCCCCAACCTGTTCATACCTGAACACACCAAGGAACCTAAGGGTAGTTCAAATAAAGATTCCATCATTCCAAGACCACTTGCCAGCTTTCTGTTATATTCTTTTTTCATACTCTCCTGCCTCACATTTTTTTTTAAGCTCTGTAAAGGGCTTAAACAAAGTAAAACAAAATACAGTTTAAAAAATATAATCAAATGAGTTTTAGGTATACCTACTGCTCCAATGGTCCCTGCAAAACTTCAAGAACCAAAGGGTCCTGAAAGTACCCATTTGGAAATCACATTACCTACCAATTCTAGCTCATGTCAATGTAACCAAGGATACTTTGTTACTAGAAGACATGTCTCTATTTTCCGTATCATATCTTTTCTGGTCCTAAAACACTATCTGGCAGAAACTCTGGCATCTTTTTTAAGATAATTACCCGAGTAGCTAGGATTACACAAGGCAAGTGAAAATCTTCTCTTTTCTTTTTCAAACATGTTAGAGCCATTCAAATTTTATTGGTCCCCAGCATTACAAAGGGAGCTAGGGGTCTCTATGTACACTTGGGTGGGGTTGGGGAGGAATTGGTCCTGATTCTTCATCTTCAGAGGAAGTGATGAGAATCAGAACCACAGAAAAGCCCTGGGTTTCATTACCACATGGAAGAAATTCTAAATGCATTGTACGCTGGTTGTACTTAAGATCGTAGAGTTTAAGAACAGTGGCACTATTCCATGAAAGATGAAATAAGGAATTTTATGATATGAAAACTATAAACAGCGTATACATGAAGCCTATTTCAGACCTCCCCATGAGTACAGGGACCACATATCTGTAGTCCCTCCTAGCCCAGGCACTGGTGGAGAGGAGTGACTCAATTATTGTTTGTTTAAATAAAGCTTAAATGAAAATTTGTGTATGTATTATTTGGATAATTAGATTTAGCACATTCCTAAATTTTTGAGACTTAAGTCATAAGCCACTAGTTCAACCATCTGTCTGATCCAGTTTCACACTATGGTCTTAAAGCTGCATGCCAGACCTGTTAGTAAAGATAATAAAATTAAAGATTTTTTGAGCTGGTGGGGACTTACAATTTGATTCTAAGATTGAACATTGCTTGACTCATCAAGATATCATAAACATCTGTGAATTCAGTGAGAGATCTCAAAGGAGCCTAAAAATATGTGTAAAGAAAAGGTTTAATAGCCTCCTAAGCCCTGAAAATTATTTATGTTGGTGAAATTCTGCTTTGGGCTTTGGGCAAATGCTCTGTCTTCTCTTTTCTTTCTGATTTACTGGCAATTTTAACACTTCAGCTGAAAGTAGTCATAGCACACTCTTAACCACATTTCCAAACTATTTAACTTTTGCTGTAACTTTCAATCTACCCTTAAGCACAATAATGCCAGGAAGTAGGAGGGCAGTCTAAATCATTAAATGTGGCAAAGAAATAGATATTAAAAGAGAAATAAAGCAAATGCCCGAGACGCATTTCACCTAAATCAAACACACAAACATTTCCTCTGGAAAGATAAAAAATATGTTCAGAATCGTGAGTTCTGTTCATCAGCAGTCAAATCCACGAGACAATCTTAAGTTCCAAATTCTGCTGTTGCGGACATGGCTTTGTCTACAGGCAGTGCTTTAATCACAGTGAATCTGGAAGTTCTCCCTTACACATTCTGTGCCCCTGAACATGCAGAGTTGGGTTGAGGTTGCCATGTGATGACACAGCAAGGCAACTGTATCAGTGCTGACCTCATAACCAGAATAAAGGCTCCCGGGGTGGAAGGAACCTTGGAGATCATCTAAAGCCAAAACCCTTGTTTGAACATCTCCCACCCAATGAGGGTGGCTTTTCTAGTAAAATTACACTTTTGTCCATTTCTCCTATAGCCAAAAGAGTTTTTGCCTTATGTATTTTGATGCAATTCCCTTTGTCAAACAAAAGTCTATGGAATTGGTTTGTGAGCTCTAAGTTGTATCTTTAGATGATAGCCACCTACACACTGTAAGGATTATAAAACAGATCCAAATAACCAGCCCAGAATCAGAGAGATGGTGACAGGTGCAAAACTAGATACAATCTTGCTTTTCTAGCTATAGTCTGGAGCTTTTTTTTTTAAATCCTCGTGCCATATCAGCTAGTTTGGGTTTTATATGGCCACCACATGGAGACACAGCCTCTATGTATATCATTTTATTGCCAAGTACCATAACTCTGTAAATAATAGGAGGTGAATATGGAAAATTTCTAAGTATTCTCAGGTTCTAGGACAATTGGAATTAAATTTTTCAGAAGACAGAAAGCAATCCTAACCTTGGTTTTCAAAGAACGGTTTAAATGCTGGGCAAATGTAAACAGCCAACAAAAATGCTATTATGGAAGAAGCAACATGGAGCTTAAAGTTAGAGTACTTATGTTCCAGCCTTGCTTCTGCATTTCTCTCAAGGCCACCACTAGAGTAGCCCAGACACATTAAGTCGGATGCCATGACATTGAAGAACCTAACTGTGGGCCCCTCCTAAGCAGTGACAATGAGAGTCCAAGCCTGGTGCTGAGGTGGAGAGGATCAGATATGATCTTGCTAAATTACCATAGAAAACCAGTGTCTCAGGCACTCTGGGTGAGTTTCAAATCAGGAATAGGCAGGGCTCCTTAAAACAATCTGGTGTTTGTTTCTGGCCATGAGGTTCCAAGAGACTTTGATTATTATGCTTCATTTTATCCTGTAAAATTCTTATGGAAACCCACTCACCTGTGACAACCCCAAGCAGTGAAGCCTATTTAAAGGGAGACTACAAGGAGATCAAACACTTAGAGAATGATTAATTTTCCAGGCATTTAAAAAATATATTATCTTATTTAAGCTTCACAAAAACTCTTGGAGTCAAGGATCGTTTTATCTATTGTGCTGATGCAAAAATTAAAACGCAGAAGTAAAAGGCAGAATTCAAACCATTTCTGTTTGATTTCCAAAATCAAGTCTCTTTCCACTATATTATACTGCCTCCTTCTCTAGCAAGCTTCATTGTCTAGCATATTGGGTGCTTCCAATGAAAACTACTACAAGATCTTTTATTTTCTTATTTTACTATGTGCAAATGAATTGGATTTTAGAAGTCTGAGGGATAAAATCCTATGCATTCACTAAGGAAAATGGTATTTCTTTTGGCTTTCTGTTGGAATCTGGAAATTACCCATTAAGTTCAGGGAATTTCTTATCATTTTGCATAATGAGCAGAAAAAAAGCCAAAATTTGATAGGCGTAATTTTTAAAGACAAACAACCTTGAAAAGATTTAAAATAGTATTTTACATTTGATATTAGTATTTTATTTTGCAATCTCAATAGAGAGCATGCCAACATATTTTTATGGTAGTGTTCAAATGGTAAAGATGTATTAAAATTCTTCCCTTTTTATGGCTGAGAAATAGGAGAAAAAGAAAGGACTTCTATGAGGTCACCAGGTCAGAAACTAAATCATTAAACTGTGGTTTTAATTTCTTTCTTTTTTTTTTTTTTTATTTGACAGAGAGAGAAAGACAGCGAGAGAGGGAACACAAGCAGGGGGCGTGGGAGAGGGAGAAGCAGGCTTCCCGCGGAGCAGGGAGCCCGATGCGGGGCTCGATCCCAGGACCCTGGGGTCATGACGAGAGCCAAAGGCAGACGCTTAACGACTGAGCCACCCAGGCCCCTAAACTGTGGCCTTAGCTCAGGGTAGAAAGATTTTTAAAGAAGAATTTAGGGTCTAGATCTCTGTAAACTGTATAATACCACACAAATACTTGTTACTTTTGTTATCTCCGGGTGAGGATGGAGGTCTATGTAGGATATGAATTCATTTTAAGCAGCTTGGAAAACCACCAGGTGGTCTATATAGTATCAAAAATGATGTTTATTATGTAAGTAAACAGTCTTTAGTATGATTTTTTTTTACCTCTTTGTAAAATATCAAAAGAAGTGAAACTAAATCTAAGAAAATAGCACACCAAGTGCTCATTTCTCATAGCATTTTTTCCCCCTGTCTTCTCTCATCAAACTTTCAGCTCCTCCTTCTTTCTTCCTTGTCCTTCCTTTTCAAAGATAGAGATGATATTAGAGATGGGAATGCGGTGGAATTATCTTTAGATTGTAGCTCTTTTGACTTTGTCTCTCCTTGGGTATTCTGGGGCCATCATCATTGCTGGCTGCGATTTGGTGGAGGCTTCTGAGAGCTCTTTTTGATCAGTCACCCAGTTGGCTTGGGAAGTCTGAGGATGTGGGGCACACCGCACAGAAGACCTCAGCAGCAATGTGCTTCCCACAAATCCGTTCAAAACAGGTTTGGTCTTCATTTCCATTAGAATACACCTCTGTTTTTAGTTTCAACAAGCCACACTTTTTTTTTTTTTTTAAATCCTTGGAGCTCCTTACAATTTTAAAACAAACTGACAAAGGACACAAGATACAATTTGAATGGCCTGGGAAGAAATTGAGAAAGAAGAGACCAAGGAGAGGTATAAATATTAAGAAATTTACTGACCCTCCAGTGATCTGTCAGCTTCTGAAACCTCCTACAACCAGTTACTGAGCCTCTGTCACATAGTTGATGGTTCCCAAATGAGTAAACAAAACCCCCAATACTTGATCTGCACTTGTGAGTTCAGTTTTGCTTCCTGTCCTGGGACAAAAATTTCTTTAGAAGATATTTACATCATTCCTATTGAACACTTAGGTAGTTCAGTATTAGCAGCCTCTTGAAAAATACCTTATTGTTATCTGCCATTGGACCACTTTTTGCTATGATGTACCTGTGTAGAACAATGATCCCCCAGTGATACTAATCGCAGGAACCTGTGAATATGTTAAGTTACAAGACAAAGTAGAATTAAGGTTGCAGGTAGAACCAAGGTCGCCAATCAGTGACTTGATATTAGGACGATTATTCGGATTATTCACATGAGCCTAATACATTTGACCCTTAACATTATGAGTTTGAACTGTACGAGGCGTTCAAACTCATAATGTAATTCAATAATGTAAATGAATTTTCTCTTCCTTTCTTCTTTCTCTCTCTCTCTCTTTATCTTTCTTTCTTTCTTTCTTTCTTCTTTCTTTCTTTCTTTCTTTCTTTCTTTCTTTCTTTCTTTCTTTCTTTCTTTCTTTCTTTCAAGATTTTATTTATTTATTTGACAGAGCAAGAGAGCACAAGCAGGGGGAACAGCAGAGGCAGAAGGAGAAGCAGGCTCCCCACTGAGCAGGGAGCCCGCTGTAGGGGTCCATCCCAGGACCCTGGGATCATGACCTGAGCCGAAGACAGGTGCTTAACCCACTGAGCCACCCAGGCGTCCCTCTAATGATTTTTCTTAATAACAATTTTCTCAGGCTTACTTTAGTGTAAGAATACAGTATATACTACATATAACACAAAAAATAAATGTTAATTGACTGTTTACATTATTGGTAAGGCTTCCAGTCAATATTAGGCAGTTAGTAGTTAAGTTTTGGAGAATGAAAAGTAATACTCAGATTTTCCGCTGTGTGTGTTGTGGGGGGAGGGGATGTCAGGGCCTTTAACCCTTGTATTGTTCAAGGTTAACTGTATAACCACAAGAATCCTTAAATGTGAAAGAAGAAACAGAAATGTCAGTATAGGAGTAATGCAGGGTGAGAAAGACTGGACTGGCTGTTGTTGGTTTTGAAGAGGGAGAAAGGCGGTCATGAGCTAAGAAATGTGGGCAGCCTCTAAAAGTTGGGGAAGGCCAGGAAACAAATCCTTTCCAGAAGGAATGCACGCATCTTGTTTCAGTTCAGTGAGACCCATTTCCAACTGTTGACCTCCAGAACTATAAGATAATAAATGTGTATTGGTTTAAGATACCACCTTAGTGGTAATTTGTTATTTACAGCAACATTAGAAAACTAATACATCCTAGTGTTCTCTCCCCTTTATGTTTAACCCCCGCTGAGCCAGCCACCTCACTGAATCTTTTGTTAGTATTATTGAAATGACTGTGTCTGTTGGTGAGTGTAGGTCACCATAAGTCTCCTCTGCTATATGTTAAGGTTGTCCTTTCCATGCCCATGTCACAGAAGTTGATACTCAGAAGTCCGCCAAATAGAACCTGTGATTCAAGCCCTAAGGATCTGAGTCAGCCAGATGATGTCTATAGATACCCACCCAGCTGCACAGACCAGCTCCCCCTACCTGTGACCTTAGACAAAGGACTGTGCCTCTCAGAGCCCCAGTTTTTTCATCTGTAAAATGGATAGTAAAACTTCATGGGATAAGATACTTAGGATGGTTAAAAGAAAATGCCAGAAAAGTGCTTAGAACAGTACCTGGCACAAAGTGACATTTACATAAATATAATTTTTATTATTTTCATCAATATCTTGCCCATTACTTCACAACTGGTACAACAGATGCACGAATTTAATCAAAGACCTGGATGAAATGCCATGGAAAATCAGGTATATGGTTCCCTTTATTGTATGGATGGAGGTTCCTGTGACTTGTCCTGCATAACCGACCTTCCCGACCTGCACGTAGGCAGGCAGGCTAAAGCATAGTGTTTGTGAGACTTGTGCTACATAAGTGACCTCGGGAGCCTGATGAGTTGACATTAGCTGGCCTCCAGGTCAAAATTGGCCCTTCGGGTCTGGACACTAAGAACTATACATTTTGCCTTACCTCCCCTCCCCAGCTCCAGGCTGGGCGAGCACAGCAAGCCCAGGCTCCTTGGGTATGTAAAGACATGATAACAGAGGAATGCTGCTTGCTCCAAACTGCACGTAGGCAAACAAATGTTTAACTTCAGACCCCATCATTTGCCCTATATAACTGTGGCCCTTAGGGTGACGGTCAGTTGCAAGTCTCACCTGAGGGAAAGCCTGTCCTTAGGGACTCCGGCCAGGCTGTCTCCATGGGACTTCCCCAGCTGATGAGTCTGGATGTCCTAAGTACCCAATTCGATGGAACTCTGTCTTATTCTCCTTTATTGCCCTCCTTTATGTGCAAATTTCCCTTCTTTTTGTTTCTGTTAGATTTTTATAATGTCAATAAAATGTTTCTTTCCCCTTTGAAATTGAGAGTAGGGCTGCGTACTCTCTTTTCTTCAGAACATCCTTTTACATTCAAGAACCACTAACTGTGTTACTCCCAGCATGTAGACAGTGAAATACCAATCCTGCCCCCCTAAAATCCACAGAGCTTGGGGTACTGGGTGGCTCAGGTGGTGAAGCGTCTGACCGGGTTAGGTCCCGGGATCAAGCACCCTATGGGGCTCCCTGCTCAGCGGGAGTCTGCTTGTCTCTCCCTCTGTCCCTCCCCCCACTCATGCTCCTGCACTCTCTCTCTGTCTCTCTCTCAAATAAATAAATAAATAAAATATTTAAAAAAAATCCAAAGAGCTTGAGATCCAGTGCAAACATAAGTGAAAGAATTTTATTGTCATTGGTAGTCGATCACTATACATCCTTTTGTACGTAGCATATTAAATAAATTAGTTCTTGATGTAATCCTAAGACTGGTAAGGAAGCTTAGACAAAAACTGACAGGCTTATTCCATGGATTCAGCCCTTGTGTAGGAACCCCATGTTCACACCACGCCCCTGCAGTGTGTGTCTTCTCAATAAATACCCTTAAGAAAATAATGCACTGAACACCTATTAGCATGCCAATTAATATTTATTATTTTAAAATATCAAATGTATTTTTCAGTTCACATCTGTCTCATCTTTGTGTTGGTGGTAAAAGCCAGTTCTCCCAGGTGTTTCTTGATCCTTGAAGAAATTATAAAGAATTAAGATGGAGTGGAGTACAGAATCAAATCTGGACCTACAGAAACATATCAAACCATCCCATGTCCTTGACCAAATGTCATTTCTTCCTGGTTATGAATCTGCTCCTTTTTGCAGCATAATCCAGCACAGTTTGGTTAAGAAGGCCAGGTAGAGGTCAGGGATTCAAGATGACACTGGAGCCAGCTGAGACAGACCCCGTGTGTGTGTCCCTTGAGAAGGGTTTGGAGGAGATATGAGAACTTTGCTGTCAACACAAAGGCGCCTCACAGAGCTGAGGGGCCTTGTCATTCCCCCAACATCATGGATTAATCATTGTGCACCCGTCTCTTGGACCCAGATGGAGTTGTGTTGTAAAGAATGGGAATAGTGATTTCCTGGCTTAGGTTTGAGGTGTATGAATCTTTCCTTTATGGGAAAGAGAAAGTAGACAAAGAGAATGTGCAGTGTAACTTCCCCTTGGACCCCAAGACTGGTGTTCCTGACCAATCTGTGGAGCTGGTGTCATCAGAACCAGCCCACTGGTGACTAGGAAAAACCTAATCTCTTTTGATATGTTCCAAGATGAAAATCCTATGTATAGACCTTAAAAGAGCCTATAAAACGGTGTCCTTATTTTGGCCTTATAATTAAGTAATAATAGAAGGGCTGCACTGTTTTACAAGGCAATATTCTAGTTCCTAAGTGGGTAAGAGACACAGACGCTTGCCAAAAATTGTAATTTATTCTGACAAGTCCCCACCACCCCTGCTCCCACTCTATTCTTGATGAGAGAAACAGGTCTAGCCGTGCTGTGAAAGAGTTAAATAAAGATACTTAAGCTCATGTGAGGTTAAAAAAAAGGAGCAGCAGGGGCTCCTGACTAGAGCAAGTTTATGTTGGAGTTGCCATTAGAGCAGGCATTTTGATAATCGTGAAGAAAAGCCCTGGGATTAGAAAACGAAGGCTTTGTGACTGGTCTCTTTCTCTATGTAAGGGACAAAGCAGAAGTGGTCAAGTCCACTCCTGGTCCCAGGCAAACCACAAGAGTCACGGGAAGGTGCGCCCTTGTACATAAAGAAAAGTGAAATGTGTTTTCATTTTTCCCCCATAAAAATAATTTTTAAAGTACGGTTTGGTTTCCAGACAGTTTTAAGAGCTAAAAGGCTCAGGAGGTGGGGGGTGGGGTGAGTTAGGAATGGTAGTAACATTTAAATGTGCAAAAAATTACCTTAATTTGAGTGACTTTCAGGAATTGTATATTTGATATCGATTTCTTTTCAAATCAATGGCCTAATTCTTAAAATACTCACATTCCACAGAGTCCGGATACAACTATATTATAAAATGAGATGTTTGAAAAGCATTTGTTTCCAGAAAATATGGTCCCAAAGGTCCACATTTTAGTAAACTTGACTTTAGAAGACCTGCTCCAGGCAATTAAATCTATGTAACTTAACAAAGCCCAGGAGCAAGGCTGCCTTCTGCTGCACTATTAGGAAAAAATATTTCTCTAAAACTGGCTTTCTCTTATTCTGTTCTAGAAAATGATTCTTTAAATATTGCTCTGCATTAAAGATATATAAAGTAGAATGATTCTTAAATGAGCTCAAATTTATGTAAAAGGAAATGAATCTATAATTCATTTGCATCCCTTCCTCTGGAAGGAGGAAGAAGGTAACACAAAAATGGAATACGTAGTGACTGGCTGAATCCATTCCTTGGCCCTTCAGAAATTATGTGCATTTCCCAAAAGCCTTTTCATTGCCAAAAAGCACAATGCTAAGTCACACACATTTTTCCCATTTGGAAAAAAATAGTGCATAATTGAACTGTGTCCAAATGCAAAATATTTGATTGCACCTTTGAAAGTGGCTCTCAGAAAGGCCAATAAATCTATGGACCCAGTAGAAAGAATCTAAATATGTCATTTTCTTATTGATGGTCTCTCTACCAAGTAACTGAAATATTCCATTAGACAGAGAAAATGATCGGCAGCACTACAGATACCCCAACATCTCCCAGAGTTCTTTATCAGTTATCTAGTGCTACGTAAACACTTCCAAATATAGTGATTCAAGATAGTATCAGTGATTTCTCACAATTCTGTGGGTTAGCTGATTGTTCCTGGGCTCACTCATTCTACTCCTTTCATTTTCTGTTCTCAGCTGGGACAGTTGGGCCTCTTTTCCCAAGTAGTCTCACATTCTGGAATTCTCTATGTCATGACAGCCTAGGGGAGCCCTCCAGGAGGCTCAAGATGGAAACTGTAAAGGTCTAGGCTCTGGAATTTGTCAATGTCACTTTTGCCACCTTCTCTTGGTCATAGCAAGTCACAAATGTAGCCCAGATCCAAGGGGGTGGAGAAATAGATTCCACCTCTGGATAAGAGAAGTGACAAAGTCACATGGCAGGGGAGTGTGTATACAGGGTTGGGAGGAATTTCTGTTCACTAATTCATGGTGCTATTACAAAATACTACAGAGTGGGTAGCTTATGAAGAGAAATTTATGTCTCACAGTTCTGGAGGCTGGGGAGTCCTGCAAATCTGGCATCTGGTGAGGAAGCCATCTTTTTGCTGTCACCTCATATAAAGGAAGGGGGAAGGGACTTTTCTCAGGCCTCTTTTTAAGGGCACTAATCCCATTCATGAAGGCTCTGCTCTTACAGCCTAAACATGTCCCAAAGGCCCCACCTCCTACTATCACATTTGGCTTTAGGTTTTCAACATATGAATTTTAGGGGGGAACATAAACATTGAGTCTACAGCTGCGATCTACCACAGGTGACTTGTAAGATTTGGTGCTCAGGTCAGGCCTGATGTTTTTTGACTAGACATGCTAACAGACTGGGAAACAGACTCATTGGTATTTTTCCAGCAGTGCTCACTGATTCTTTGTAACCATCTAGATTTGATGAAGTATCAACTTGGCCCAGGAAGTGGCTGGCACATTGTAGAGCTCAATAGCTAAATAAATATTGAATGCATTGAATGAAGACAACACATATGAATAGACCTTTACTTCTTTCATAATAAATGAATTTACAAGAAAAGAATTCCATGGTTTTCCTGAAGAGGCAGTGGGGTCAAGTGGAACTAGTTCCACACCAGGAGTCAGACTCTCATCCCCTCAATCACATTTTTATGTCACAGTACAGTAAAAAATGGTAATTGTACAAAGTGGAAGCTGCTGCATGTGTGTGTGTGTGTGTGTGTGTGTGTGTGTGTGTGTGTAGTGGGGGCATTTCTTGTTGCTTGAAGGCTATATGAGGATCAGTATTTCTCAGCATGCTTCTATTTGCAGAACACCTGGGCTGAGGCGCTCTCAATGAATTACTGGATATGTGGCCCTGATCAGATCATAGGAGCTATTAGAATTAGGCTAACACCCCTCCCTGCTTCCTCACAGGTTACTATGAGGATAAAGAAACACTGGAGTGAATTTGGATAATACCTTATACCTTCCAAAATCCAAAGCTGGAACGAGAGGAATAAATTCTTTTTTCTCAAGTGGATGAAATTGTTTACAGAATCATTGTAACTATCTTATACCCACGCATTTACTATTTTGTAATTTGTAACCTCAAGGCAACTACATCTGAAAGGGTGCCTGATACAGTAACCATTGCAACCATTCTTTTCTTGTTGTATAGAATATATCCAAGCCCTGAAAGAAAAAGCCAAGTAAAATGGAATGAAAAAACAAAGGGCTGAACATTATGAAGACATTTGCCAACAGAGTTGAGTCCCGATAATAACTTCTATGAACTGAATGGTTATATGCCATGGTAAATAAAATGTTTTTGTTTTTGTTTTTGTTTTTTGTTTTTTTTACATTTTATTTAACTCATATGGTTTCTCATTTCTGGTTATCATTTTCATAAATGTAAGAAGATGACCAGAGAAATACGTATGCTCACTGGTGAGTGTGCCCTCCAAGAAAAGTTAAAAGTTAACCAAAGAGCAATTCTAGATCCTTCCTATTACTCCCAGATATCTCCAGCTTCCATGCTCTCATGTCCACCGCACTGCCTTGATTGTACTTGCATCAGCCAGGTTAGAAACATAGCTCTTCACTAATTTCATTAAAACAAAACAAAAAACTACTCTTACCAACCATTTAAAAAGTTTAGAAATTTCACTAAGGATTTGAAGATCACAGAACAGAATACAGTCTCAGTGTGCTGTTTTTTTTCTCTCTCATTTTCTTCCTCTCTTCAAGAAACAAAACACTGCTCTCCTCGTCCTTGGGAGATCAGCTCCACCCTAGAGGTTTCAGAATCCCAAGGGAATGTGTTAATCAATTTCCCAACAAAGATTTTTCACTAAAATAATCCTCATGCTAGCCAGTAAGTGAGTAAAAGTATTTTCATAGTTTAGCGTAATTTTATCCCAAGTTTACTGTATAAGCTGATGTCTATATTGTTTTATTCACTGAGATTCCTGATGGCATTAATGTTAAAAAATTAAATTGGGAATTATGCTCTTTGAAAACGTAATGTTACCTCCCAGCAATCTGTCTGCATGTCCAAACTCTCCCATTTCCCACAGACACCACTGCATTCCTTTCCCAGCTAACTCTTCCTTCTCAGTCTCTGCCCATGTCCTTTCTTGCTAAATCACACTAAAACAGAGGTCATTGAGGCATAAGTTCCTAAACTTGCTTCTCCACCTTCTGTCTGGTCTCAAGAGGAAGTGGTAGCCCTCCTCCAAGTTCAAAGTTAATTCTGCCGGCAGTTCTCTTGATCCAATCAACTCCTTGCTTCCTCAGGGGTTTATTTCATCCCTGTCCCTCTCCTGACATAGTCAGCCTCTCTGTTTCAAGCTGTTTGTTCTAAAATTCTCTTTCACCGCCAATCTAACTATAGTTCTCTCTTTCTTCTTGCCTCTGCAGCCAGACTCCCTAAGCTGGCAGATCATAATCACTGTGACGACCCACTTGTTTTTGCTGCTAGCCTTCCTTCTTATCATCTGATTTCCCTCCGAGGAACCAGGCCCCCCTTCCCCCTAGTGATGGAAACCTTATCTAACCAATGCCTTGATTTACACAAGCAACACTGATTGATTCAGAGATGGACACGTGACCCAAGTCAGGCCAATGAGACTCAACTTTGGGAATTATGTACAAGTTATTGAGAAAGTAAGTCTTCTTTTCCAAGGGCTCGGGACATGGGAATATGTAGTTCTGGATTTGCAACGGGCTGTCTGTCCACCCAAGGAGAGAGCCTAGCCTAGAAGGGAGCAAACACGGAAGACTCGCCGAGAGAAGGAGAAACTGGATCCTGGTGACATCATTGGTGCTGCTGATTCCAGCAGTGACTAAAGCCAAAAACAATCTTGGATATTTTAGTTACATGAACCAATAGATAGCTTTTCGCATAAGTCGTTTCAGTTGTATTTTCCTTGACATTTTCAAGAAAAAAAAGTCTTATGGGATGCTCCTCACTGTTTCCAGTTATTCGTTTTTCAGTCCACTGTGATGTGTTTTCTAGTCTCACCGCTCCACTAAAAGTTCTGTCACTCAGTTTATCTCTTCTTTGCCGGGTGTTGTTTTGCTCCTCTTTTGTGTAGGATTTGAAAATATTGGCCAGTCTCTCCTGGTTTGAAATTACCTTATCCCTTGAATTTCTTCATTTCATTTTTGATTGGTTTTCCTCCTGCCTCTCTGTTTTCTTTTCTCCTTTCCTCAAATCTTAAATCTTATCACAATCAGAGTGTCATCCTCTTCTTATTCTCCAAATCTGCGTTCTTTCCCTGGATGATTTTGCCAGCTGTCAAGGTTTTAATTATCATTTATATTCTAGTAGTTTCCAAGTTTCTATCTCTGGCTCTAATAAGTCTCTTTTGAACTCTAGACTCTGACAGTCAAATGCTCTTAGGCATCCTCACCTAAATGTCCAAAACTACAAGTACCATCATCTCCCCTGATTTACCCTTTTCTTATGTTTCCCGTATTTTCTTACATTAGTGTATTCATCATGGCCAGCAACAACACTGCTAACATCCCAAACTTACAAGTTGGTCACCATTATTGGCTCTCCCACCCTCAGCCCTTCTCTTCCCTACACCCAGTTCATCACCAAGGAGCTGCATGACCTTGGGGAAATGTTCTAGGCTCCAGTCTTCTCATAACTAAAACAGATATTCATAGTATTTGTTAAGAAGACTAAATGAAACATTCATATAAGACACCACAAATAATGTTTGGCACATATAATGCCTTAAATAAATTTTAGGTTTTGTATCAGTTGTCTACTGATGTGTAACAAGCTACCCCATAATTTAGTAGCTTGAAACAAGCAACTTTTGAATGTATTTGCTCCTGAAGCTGTAAATTACTTAGGTCTTGGAGAGGATAGCTCATCCCTGCCCTGTGCAGCATCTGCTGGGGTGGCTAGAGTGGGAGCAGAGGGTCTTCTTCAAGACGGCCCACTCAGGGCGCCTGGGTGGCTCAGATGGTTAAGCATCTGCCTTCGGCTCAGGTCATGATCCCAGAGTCCTGGGATCGAGTCCCGCATCGGGCTCCCTGCTCCTTGGGAGCCTGCTTCTCCCTCTGCCTCTCTCTCTCTCTCTCTCTCTCATGAATAAATAAATAAAATCTTAAAAAAAAAAGGGGGCACCTGGGTGGCTCAGTCGTTGAGCATCTGCCTTCGGCTCAGGTCATGGTCCCAGGGTCCTGGGATCGAGCCCCGCATCGGGCTCCCTGCTCAGCAGGAAGCTTGCTTCTCCCTCTCCCACTCCCCCTGCTTGTGTTCCCTCTCTCGCTGTGTCTCTCTCTGTCAAATAAATAAATAAAATCTTAAAAAAAAAAAAAAAAAAGACGGCTCACTCAGATGGTTGGCAAGTTGGTGCTGACTACGGCTGAGCTCACCTGGGGCTATGGCCGAGAAACCTAGGTTCTTCTCCATGTGTGCCTCTCTGCCCATTAGCTGTCCTCACAGTATAAAGAATGAGCCCCCAGAAGACAGGAGGTAAGTTCTAAGAACAAGCGTCTCACAGACAAGAAGTGGAAACTGTTAGTATCTTAAGGCCTGGGCCCAGAAACGGGCACACTGTCACTTCTACCATATTCTATTTTCAAGGAGTCATAGAACCCAGATTTGAGGAGAGGGGTTATAACAATTTTAGATGGGCAGATTGTTGAAGAGTAGAGGGGCCAAGTTACAAAACCACTGTGGCTCTTTCCATCCACACCACACCCTGCTCCTCTCCATAGCGACCACCAGTACTTTGCGTTAGTTCTTGTAAGTTTCCCGAACTGTTGTCACCAGCTGTTACCTTGTCTCCTTGCCTCTATTCTTACTCTCTTCTGATCTCTTCCCCACGCTGATATTTCTAAGACTATGTTACTTCTTCTGAAACTCTCTGATGGCTCCCCATGATATAAATAATATCCAAATTCTTTAGTATAGTACCACAGATTGTGCACCAAGTTACTCAGGGACATCTCATCAAATTTGGAGTGGTATGGTGGATTATTTAAAAATTTCAAGATGAACACAGACACATCTGTCAGTCCTGCAGAAATGACCTCTAGCTTGAGTCATTAACACTTTGAACATCGGCTCAAGCTACCTTTCTTTTGATGATGTCATACCCTTGCAAAGCTTGGTTTTGGGTTATTTCTGTTATGAAAAACAAGTACTATGTGAAAATCAGAGTGGGACAGGAAATAAGGGTGGTGGTGTGCAATCTGATTCCAAAGTTTGAGATGTTGTTCCTTGGCCGATAGACATGCACACTCCATTAGCAAATGATTGTTAAAGACTGATATGAAAGTTTGCTTTTTTGTTCAATCTATGTGAACATAAATTTATTTTCAAAGAGTTAAGTTTTTAGGACACAATTACTGATTAAATATGGATCAATTACTTAATAAGCACAACTGTTACGTATTTCATTTGTCCTGGGACTGCCATGAGAATAATTACTGAGTTGCTAAAGGCCTGGTAAACTGAGAAAGTTTGGGAACCTTGCACATCACACCTGAGACAGAAATTTAAGAAAAGATATTTTAAAAACTCTTGACTACCTTTCCTTTGTAAAGCTTCTTCCCCAGCCACCCTGGTACCTAGTGAGGAGGAGGTACCTTGTTTATCTGAGTTTGTATGATTTGACTTTGTGTGCCCCACATCCTATTTCCTCTGTCCTGCCCCAAAATGTCAACCCCCTCTGGCCAACTTTATTTTTCCAAATTCTCAATCTCGTAATACTTTGTGCCTCCTGTTCTGTAATCTCAGTTTACACTCCTTAGCTTCTGTTCATTTTGCTCTCTGGAACTTTGTCCATGATTTAATGACTCTCCCATGTCCTGAATTTCTTCATAGCATGTACCCTCCTCTTGAACTAAAACCAAGTTCTCCCCTGTGTACATGACTTTTTCATAGCCTTCTTAAACGGAAGCTCTTATTATTCTAAGTATCTCCTTATATATTCTTTTACTAACTTGCTTTTCAAAGCTAATACCAGACCTTTACTTTCCAGTCTTTTTGAATTACTCCTATGCCTGTAGGACTCTTGCTGCAAGGTTATATCCTTTAACCTCACCCCCAGCTCCTCTGTCATGAAGAGCCTTTTGTTCTTCTCTCCTTATTATACCGTCCCCCATTCATTGATGACTTTGCTCTCTGGCTCACAGTCCTTTTCTCCACCCTGTCTGGTCTCCATCCTGAGTGACCTCAGCAACCATTGGACTGAGTCATCCTACACCCAAGCCTCCCAATTCCTTGGTCTCCTCATCTCTAATTACCTGCTCTTCAACTCAGTGTCAACCAGTCAGAGTCATAGCCTAGCCCAGACTTCTCCAAGTGTGATCTTGGGGCAGGCTGCACTGGGACTGTCTAGGAAGCTTGATAAAATACAGATTCTAAGGCTGGTTGCCCAGTCCTACTGAATCACGGTTTTTGAAAAAGGGTCCTGACATTTTAACAATCCTTCCAGGTGATTTGTAGGCAAAGTGACATTGAAAACCACTGTGCTAAACTTGGTCCTCATCAAAAACTACCTCAAAATCACATTCTTTAGCCAGAATCTCCTATCTTTCCAGGTAATTTTCTCAATTGTTCCCACTACAACTGCTCTTGTTATAATGAGGCCTCTCCCTTTGCATTCTTTTTCTTCAGGTGCTCTCCCTTGTTTTCACTTCCCTCTCTCTTTAGCTTAGATTAAAAATAATAATAATAATAATAATAATAATAATAATAATAATACCTCTCCCGAGTATTTACTGTGTGGCAGACACTATTCTAAGTCCTTTACTGTATTAATTCTTTAACCCTCACAATAACTTAATGAGGTAAGTACTTGTTTTAATCCTCATTTTTTTCTTGCCCGAATTTTCAGTTTTCTTGCACTTTTATGCCTTCTTAGCTTCTGCCTGGCAATCCTCAACCCAGGATCCACTCTCCAATGCTTGTACCCTGGCCACTGAGCACAGCAGGAAGGATTGGTACAGTATGAGTTCATGGACGTTTGCCCTAATGGGCTGTAAACACTGCCTTTCTGGAGTTGCTATGCTCTCTCAGTCTTGGCGGGCTAGGTCATAACCCCCCGCCCCTTCAACCTCTCTTCCTTTCAGCAGAAAACTGACTTCTACTTCATATGAAATGTGGACTTTCAGAAAAATACAACCTAAACTGCTCACCATTAGATCTACAAAAATATTTCCATTAGCCTCTGTGCTTCTTTCATTGGCTCACCTATTTAACAAATATTGATAGAGTACTTACCAAGTGACAGGCGTCTGCAATGCTGTTTCAAGAAAGACGTAGGTTCTACTCCTATTCTTATTTTACAGTGTGAAAACTAACAGAGAAGTTAAGAAGCTTTCCAGATTACAAATCTAGGCAGTGGTGGAGGAGCTAGTCAGACACAGCGTCTGAACTCCTAACTGGGGTATGGTACTTCTGTCCCACAATGCCCCAGGAGTTTCTTGGCCAAGGGATGGGGAAGCTTAGCAGCTGAGACTCTGCCTGGGGCTGCAGTTCCATGAGAGCAGCTGTTTTCTTACTTGTTTTATGTATTGAATGTATCTTAAGATTTTATTCTGGGGGCGCCTGGGTGGCTCAGCTCGTTCAGCATCTGCCTGGCTCAGGTCATGATCTCAGGGTCCTGCGATCGAGCCCCGTGTTGGGCTCCCTGCTCAGTGGGGAGTCTGCTTTGCCCTCTGCCCCTCCCCCTGCTCATGCTCACTCTGTCTCTCAAATAAAATCTTAAAAAAAAAAACCTAGATGTGAAAATTTAAAAAATATATTTTATTCTAAAAATTAAATTAAGAGAAAATACTATATTTTCTTAAAAAGTTTGAGAAACCACTATACCTCATTTCTCCAGATCCCTTTATTTACAGCCATCCATGATCTATTTCTTCTGAGGCTAGAGCTGGTGGTTCAGAATAGCATTGTTAACTCTGGGGAATTTATTTGCTTTATCCTCTGGACATTGAGAACTGCATAATTTATCACAGTAAACTTTTGCTTTGTCATCCTGGAAGCTTAGGGCCAAATTCCAACTCAATGAGGAACTTGTGGCTTATCTATTTGTATTCTTTTCTCTTGGGCCTTAACCATCCATTCCATTTTCCCCTTGTTGGTCCAGAGGTTTTTTTTTTTTTTTTTTTGAACATAATGTTTTCAGTGAGTTGCTTCAAATCCCTTCTGGAACAAGATTTGACACAATCAGAGATAATGTATATGAAACATTTTCTAAACTGTCACTGTAAATGTACAAACATAAGGAGGTAAATACAAGAGTTTTAGTCTGTCAACAACTGCCTTATAGTCCAGCTGTGTGTCTCAGAGATGGTGAACTAAAGGTTTGGAGAACTACATGGAGCTCTGAAATTCCCCATCTAGACTTTCGGCAACTTTGAGGGGAAGCACCTACTTGAACTAAAGGTTCATTACTCAGCAATGCAAGAAAAATTGGGGTTTTATATAAAGTGCTCATTCTTTTAGATAGAGTGCTTGTTATTTTTAGAACTAATTTACTACTCTCATATAGAAAGTACTTTATTCTGTGGATGTTTTCCCTAAATAATCAGCTTAATTTGATCTGTATACAGTAAGTATTTAGAAATAACATGCACCTGTGGACAACTGACTACAATTTTTAAAGAGATGACTGCAGACTTGCATGTTTACTTAAATTATATAGTCACACAGAAAAGCTCACAAAAGAAAAAAGTACACAATAATATTTTATAAAATAAAAAAATTTACAGAGGCATTCCACCACCTATTAAATATTTATTGAGTGCCTACGGTACACCAGGTGGGGTTCTAGGCACTGGGCACACAGTGATCAAAAACACTGGTGGGGCACCTGGGTGGCTCAGTTCGTTAAGCGTCTGACTCTTGATTTCAGCTGAGGTCATGATCTCAGAGCCGTGAGATTGAGCCTCAAGTCGTGCTCAGCACTGAAATTGGAGCCTGCTTAAGATTCTCTCTCTCTCTCTCTCTCTCTCTACCCCTCCCCCTGCCCCTCCCCTGCTTGCACACCTGTGCACAGGCGTGCTCTCTCTTAAAAACAAACAAACAAGAAACAGAGGCAAGGGCTCTGCAACTTATAAACTAGTTAAGATTTGTTCAACCTCAAATATAATCTTGTTTTGGAAGGATGCGTCCCATTTGAAAATTAACTCATGTGCATAGACTTACATATTTTAAGAATATATCTGGTAGTACACCCATAATAAGAAGATGCTGTTCGTTATTATATTATTATAGAATATTATTACTATAGAATATCCCTTTCACTGAAGTTTGAGATGCTGTACTAGTATTCATACTTACTAGCTCAGTGCAGTGATCTCTGTAGATCATTGAGAATTTCTTTTGGTTATTTTTATTTGCTCAAATGTATACTGAATATCTTATTGAAATAAATTTATTTTAAAAAGATAAATTTTTAAATAGAAAATAGAGAGCTTTTTGTGTTTTTTTTTTAGCTAAAGTTTTCTTTTTAAATGGTATATGGATAAAGGAATGTGTAGCCTTGTAAGTTTTTGGGAGTTGAGGGATAAGGCATGAATAGTAGTGTTAGCACTATAAACTAGCTGCAAAAAAGGAGGAAATGTTATTCAAAAAAATATTTCAGATGTAAGACAAAAAGGACATATTTCCTTGAAATGCAGTACAGGTATGCTTCACCCATGTCTGTCTGAACCATAAGGTTTACTTGTTGAGAGTTTTGCTACTCTATCTCATTTTTCTAATTCGACTTCATAGCCTACTCTCTTTTCAATTTTTAGAACATATTCCCCAACAAAATAAATAATTAAACTATAGATGAACTGTCAAAAGGGAACATTATTTTAATGCAACATTAACATTTTGGTAATTAACATAGAAGTTAATGCATTTAGCAGATGTAACAACATTAGACTTGTAAATTTTAATTAAAGTTAATGGTTCATGATAGCTGTAGGGAGCAGGCATCCTCTCTAGATACTGAAAACATGTCTAATGTGATTAGAAATACTAATTGTAGAAAAAAGGATAGTGCTGGCAATGACTATTCCTCATTTCTCACAAAATCAGCAACTTGAAAGTCCTTTCAAATGAGGAAATTGGCGGGGCGCCTGGGTGGCTCAGTCGTTAGGCGTCTGCCTTCGGCTGGGGTCATGGTCCCGGGGTCCTGGGATCGAGCCCCGCATCGCGCTCCCTGATCCGCGGGGGGCCTGCTTCTCCCTCTCACCCTCCCTCTCCTTTTGTCCCCTCCCCCCTTTTGTCTCCCTCTGTAAAAAAAAAAAAAAAAAAAATCTTCACATGAAGAAATTGGCAAGCAAATAGAAGTTAATAGAAAAGGTGATAACAAGATTTAAGGGGCTGCATCAAAACACACAAACTGTTCTCATATTACTTCCCTTTCTCTATGAAACTACCTGAGCTATTTCCAAGACAAGTGATGAAGGTATTTAGCAATTTTAAACCAGGGACTAATGTGTCATCTTTAATTCTCTCTGTAGCTGCTAATGGAAGTTTGCCCCCAAATTAGTCACAGGGCTCAGTCTAGTTTTTTTTTTTTTTTAAAACAAGAGAGTCAGTGACTTTGATTGGCAAACAAACAAAACCCCTCCATATTACAATTTTGCTAAAATGATAAAAATGATGACAGATAGGTAGCCACACTCATCAGCTAGCCAAAAGGAAATATAATATTCAGATTTAATCATCTTCATTTCCACTAATGCCTGATTGAGGCTTCTAATTCCAAATAACTCACTTGAGGTTCTGTATGTCTCCAATTCTAAGACATTTCTTTTTTTATTTAATGGGATGTAAGCTCCTTGTCTGTCCTGGTAAGACAGCAGTTTGGCAAAAGTAGGAACTCAATAAATACTAGTTGAATAAAAGAATAAAGTCAATAAATTTAAGTTTAAATTAAAATATTTAAAAATGTAATATTTTTGTAGAAATTTAGTAATAATTTACATAGCAAATTAAATTTATAAATTAGAATACATTTACAATTAATACATTTATTTAATTTTGATTATTTATTATATGTTGTATTACATGTCCAATTAATACTACTTTCTTGTTCTGTCCCCAAGAGCTATCTTAAAAATCCAGAGTGTCTTTTAATGGGTGGTGGAGTAGAATCAAAATGTAGACAGTTAAATGTTTCCATCAAATAAATATTCTGTTAAGAAGAAACTGAACCCTCCAATAATAAATTATGCCCTCTCTCCAAGCAGCTCTGAGTGAAAATTTTTCACGAATCTTCACTGAGAGCACAAAATACAGAAGGCTCAATTAGGATGAGCTTTAAGTAGGAGGGACTTTGAATGCTGGCACTCCCCCAAAGAAATCAGTCTCTGAGACAGCACAGCTCACTCATCACTGTCAAATTCCTCACAGTGGAAATTCCTCATAGAACTGGTCAGTGCTAAAACCTTCCTCATTTTTGACTCATAACAGTGGTGAGATCTGGATTGCAGAAATTATGGATTAAATAGAGGTCATTTTAACTTCTTTTAACACTCCGTTCTTGGCTTGGTTTCCAACCTTGATGTAGACAGGCTAATTTGAAGGGCTAGTGAAAAGTGGTAGCCCTGAAGTTTATTGTATATTATAAACCTAGTGGAATGTTGAGAGTTAAAGCTTGCTTTTCAATTGGTTACTCTCCTACTCTTTAAACTACTTTTTAAAAAAAATGACGGGAAGTACAAGCAGAACAGAATCTGTTGGCAAATGACCATTCAACTTCTCACATTTCAACACATAAAACATTGTGTAATATTTATGTTATGAATTCTAAGCCACTTTCGATAATAACAGTGACCCTTAGGTCAGGTATTTTCTGGTAATTAGTAACTAGCTGGGTTAGGAGTCCAAATCTCATAAAATATTGTTAAGATGATTTTATGTTTTTATAATTTAAAAGGGTCAACCAGTCAAGTTAGAAAGTTCTGTTTTTTCTAATGGTGAATATGAACTTTCATCTCAATATCATTGGTCATTTTACAAAACGTGGACTCTTACTGTCATTGGGACAGAAATATACAATTGCAAAAATTTAAATATTTGAAAACACAGCAAAGGTGAATAATAAAAGTTCTGGTGAGCAGAAATTTTAATTCAAAACATGATCCATTGTCCAATCCAATATAGACCCAGTTATTTTTCCAGCCACCAGTATTTAGGTCACTCCCGACTTTAAGAGTAATAATGATATATATTAGCCTGGCATTTAGTTTTGCACTATAGTTGCCAGATTTAGTAAATAAAAATGTGGGTGCCCAAATAAATTTGAATTTCGAATAGAGAACTTTTTTTAAGTATTATATGTAACATACTGATGCTAAAACATTATGTGTTGTTTATCTGAAATTCAAATGTAACTGGGCACCCTGTATTTTTTCTGGCAACCCTACTTCCTTATCCAGACTCTGATCTCTTTCCCTCACGGGTCTTTCAACACTCTCCGGGCTCCCAAGGGTTGGAGTTCGGGTGCGGTGGCTTGCAGCAGCTACGTGGGCTGTCCTACAATTGTGGACAATTATCAAGGAGCAAGGATTTTTCCTTGCAAGTTCCATCTTGGCAGACTAAGAGTCAGATTGCCATGACACAGATTAACAGGAGAAAATCAAATTTAATATGGTATGTACAGGGAATCCACATAGACATGGAAATTCCAAAGACAGTCACACAAAATGAAATATATATGTCGTCCTGAACTAAGGAAAAAGGGGAGGGGCCTGGGACTTCAAAGGGGAGGAACAGAATCCTCAGGAAGATGAAAAAGAGTAAATGGTTGGTGAACAAATGTTTGCTGGGCCACTCAGAAACAATGGGACAAAGAGGGCTTTGATCAAACAGACCTTGCTAGGTTCTTCCCTGACTCTTCTACCTACTTCATGTTTTCATGTGGTCATCTACAGTGAGAGCTTGCTTCCTGGAGCAGGTCTTCTATCCAAATTCTTTTTAGGCAGTTGTCGGAGGTGAAGGACTTTTCCTGAATCTGCTGGGTCTTCATTTCTTTTAACTCGAAACAATCTTATGGCAAAGTGGCCCATTTGGGGGCAGCCTGCCCTTGGCCCCTACACAAACTCAGCATCTTCTCTCTCCCCAGCTCTGCCCTACCACTGTTTACACTTCACTGGGTCTGTCCCATGTTAGTGTGGGATTTTGAGGTCCTCTCTTCCCAGAGCTCCAGGCAGGAAGTAGGAATAAACACCCGTGCTCAGGACAGGAAATCTATCCGGTGGTCTCTGACGACACGTACTTCCGGCATTCTCAGCCACGGGGCGGAAGGCAGCTGAGAATCCTGATCCCCAGGTACACCCTACCTCCAACGTTTTCCCTCCTTTCCCTTTATCCCCAGGGTCCTGCCCACTCCCCACTCTGGAATAACTGTTCCTCCTCTTTGTGAGGCAAGAAATCACTCCCTCATCAAGATTTTCCTCACTACAGTACGGTTTAATCCCCTTGCTTTTGAATCGGATATCCCGGCTTTCCCATCTGTTGTTTCTGACAAACTTCAAAGCCCGATTTTTGGAATTGAAAAGCTGAATGTTGAGTCTTTGTTTGTTTTTACCTTTAATCTATTTGAGGCAAATTTTATCTGGTTGAATTGGGGGAGGGGAACCAGTCATAATACAACAAAGGGCAAAAAAAAAAAAAGAAAGAAAGAAAGAAAAGAAAACCCCTTTACTATTGTAGTTTCACATTATCGGGTAGCTACTCTTAGAATGTCACTTTTGGCTAAATGTTTTGTCCAAAACTACTTCTGTATTTTCAGATTGAACCAGTGGTCATGTTTACAACCAACAACCAACAGGCTGTTCATTTATCTGAGTGAGCTTATGAAAGTGCTTACCCTTTTTGGCTCTCAGTTTTCTTCCATATTTACAAAATGGAACATGTTGGGGGGTTTATTAAATATTTTATCAAAAGACTATTATGTGTCAGGCAATATGAAGTACTTTATTATACACAACACCAAATACATTAATTCCTAACCCATAAGGAACAAAATACAGTACAAAAGATGCATTTGAAATATAATGAATGAAACAGGGGTCTCCAAGTTTCTTTCTTACTATAAACAGGGGTCTCCAAGTTTCTTTCTTACTATAAAGTAGAATGTGGTGATGTGATCACATTATGTTGTGAATGGGTCACAGAATTTCTGAGTTACAAGGATTCAGATTGCTTAGTTAGTCAAGTCTCCTCATTTTAAGACAGCACTTAATTATATTTTTCAATTAAGAGATGCGGTCAGGAAGCCTCAGAAGTAGTCCCACTGTCCTTTATAAATGTGTAATTTCACACTTCATATTTCATGTTCATCATACTTGCCATTTCATATTTGTCTTGTCAGTAGTATGTGTCACCTTTTAGATTGGTAAGTCTAAATAAAAGATATCTGGGGCGCCTGGGTGGCTCAGTCATTAAGCGTCTGCTTTCGGCTCAGGTCATGATCCCAGGGTCCTGGGATCAAGCCCCACATCAGGCTCCTTGCTCAGCAGGGAGTCTGCTTCTCCCTCTCCCACTCCCCCTGCTTGTGTTGCTCTCTCGCTGTTTCTCGCTCTGTCAAATAAATGAATAAAATCTTTAAAAAATAAATAAATAAATAAATAAATGAAAGGTATCCATTTATCTAAGATTGAGCTGATCTTTACTGGGGGTACTACAGCCATGTGTATTTCCCTCTTAGCTCATAAAAATCATACACAACAACTTAAGAACCATGACAGGAACAAATGATTCTATGGTGAAAATGTGTATCAATTATTGATAAAGATGGAAAAAATATATAATTTTATAAGTAGTCGAAGAACTATCGGGGCACCTGGGTGGCTTGGTTGGTTAAGCATGACTCCTGATTTTGGTTCAAGTCATGAGATAGAACCACACATTGGCTCGGCACTCAGGGGGGGCGTCTGCTTGAGGATTCTCTCCTTCTGCCCCTCCCCCCCATTTGCTTGCTCTCTCTCTCTAAAGTAAATTTAAAAATATTTTTAGAAAAGTAATCAAAGAACTATGAATTAAAAGGAGAGGACCCCCCTTTTTTCCCCTTCTACACTAGTGAAGATTAAAACAATTATGATACTCCATGTATGTGGACAATATTAAAATGAATCAGAAAAGCACACCTTGCTCTGCAGTGTTGGCATTATTCACTGGCATTGTCTAATCCTGCTTCTCTTTTCCCTTAGCAACGGGTCTTTACCCTCCTGGTTTCATTTACCATCTTTACATTTATGTATCAAAAATAGTTATCACCTATGTACTCATACCTGAATAATCAACTGGCTACTCGATATTTACTTGGATAACTCAGTTACCTCAAACTCAATACCATAATGGGATCAAGCCATATATATTGTTCTGCCATTTTCTCTGCTTTAATCTTTAATTGTGTGTGTTTTTTCATGATGGTACATTTATATCATTTAAAAAAATAAATATATCTCAATCTGTCCGTTTTTGCTCTCCATTGTCACTGTTAATGCCCCAGTCAGGCCATCATAATAGGTAGCCGGGTTTTTGCAAAACTTTCCTTTACTGATCTTCTTGTATCCACTCTTGGCCACTTTCAATCTGTTTTTCCCTAATTAGCCAAAGTTACCTTTTAAAAATACTAAATTTAGGTCTTCAAGTATTAGCTGTGTGATCTGAAGGACCTAGTGGTCCATGGAAAGAAGTTTGAATTTTATTCCAAATGAAAAGGAAAGCCATTAAAGAGTTTTGGGGGTGGGGAAGTCACATGCAATGACTCACCCTTTTCAAGGTTTCTTTGCTGTGTGGAAAAATGGATTATAGGGAGCACTAGCGGAATCAAAGAGAGTACAGTAATGAGGAGGCTTTAGCAGTGGTATAGATGGGAGGTGAGGGAGGCTGGGCTGAGGTAAAAGCAGTGATGAGAGGTGGATGAATTCTTGAAATATCTCGTAGATTTAATTGACAAGAATTTCCGATGGATTGGATGTGGGAAGTAAAGAAAAGAGAGTAATTGAAAATTATGGAAGATGGGGAAAGGAATTAGTTTAAAGGAAGCAATAAAAAATGTCACCTTAGGTATATTAATTTTGAGATGCGTCCAGTACATTCAGTATAGAGTTAAGTAAGCACTTATATACAGAAATCTGGAGCTCAGCAGAGGAGTTTGGGCTAAACAAATAAACTTGGGACTCATCAGTAGAAGATGGTTATTATTGCCAGAAAACTTGCAGAAGGTGGGAATATAGTAATAGAAATGGACACAGGGATGAGTCTATGAAACTGTCACATTTAGAGACTGACGAGTGGAGGAAAAGCCAGCTATAGAGACTACGAAGGCACTGTCAGAGAGTTAGGAGAAGAACCAGGAGAAGGAGGTGTTATAGAAGCTGAAAATGACTGTGGTTTAAGAAAGAGGAAACGCTGCTAAAAGGTTGAGCAAACAGGACAGAAAAGTACCCAGTGGATCTGGCAACAAAGAGGTCAAAGAGAATTTTGATATGAGGTATTACTACTATTATTTGCCGATCATAACTTGTGAGTCTTCTGCTTAAAACCTTTCTGTGGCTTCTCTTTGGCCTATGATGCCATTCAGAAAACTCATCATGGGGCTCCTGGGTGGCTCAGTCCGTTAAGCATCTGACTCTTGGTTTCAGCTCAGGTCATGATCTTGGGGTCCTGAGATTGAACCTGGCATGGGGGTTCCACGTTCAGCAGGGAGTCTGCTTCCCCTTGTCTCTCCCTCTGTCCCTCCCCCGGCTCGTGCACTCTCTCTCTTAGATAAATAAATAAATCTTTAAAAACCAAATACTCATCATGTCTTTTCAATCACTCCACATTCCAGCCAGTGTCTTGTTTCCTGACCGCTGTCTCCGCAGCCACAGTCGACTTTTTTTTCACTTGCAGTTCTGGAACATGCAGTGCTCTCTTTCCTCTCAAGGTCCTCACACTGGTCTGAACCAATACTAATTGCTAGACTGTATACGGTGAATGAGAAGCAACGCAACATGGTGGTTCAGAGTACAGACTAGAGAGCCAGCCAACCTGGGTTGGAAGTCTGGCTTTGGCTGTTCTATTTGTGATCTTAGCAAGATCCTGTTCTCTCCTTCAGTTTCTTCAATTCCTATTGGCCCTTCAGTAAAATGGGGACAATAAAAATACCTGCCTGTCAGGTCATGATCCTGGGGTCCTAGGATCGAGCTCCCCATCCAGTTCGTTGCTCAGCTGGGAGCCTGCTTCTCCCTCTGCCTGCCGCTCTCCCTGCTTATGCATTCTCTCTCTCTCTGACAAATAAATAAATAAAATCTTAAAAAAAAAAAAAACCTTAAAGAATACCTGCCTTATAGAATTATTGTCTGAGAGAAAAGTCACATTCAAAAGAACGAGAATTACAAGACATCAGACTGTAGATGCTGAAAAGGTGACGGAATAATACCTTTTAAATCTCAAAGGAAAATTATTTATAATCCATATTCCTGTATCCAGAAAAAAAGACCAACCCATTAGAAGGGCAAAATAAAAACATCTTTTCAGACATGCATGGATTTAGAAAATTATCACCCACACATTACCTTCCTTAAGAAATTATCTGAGTACGTGCTCTTAAAAATGAATTAAACAAAAAAGGTGGGGTGGAGACAGGGAGTGCAAGAATTAGTGATAGTAACAAAGAAAAGTGAGGAAAGAAAATCTGAAAATAGCTGTAGAGCAGGCTTAGATGACAATTAGTCCTGATTGGAACCAGAGGACGGAGGACTTTAGAAGTCCTTAGGACAAAATACAGAATCCAGAAATTTGATCGTATTCCTAGATTTAAGGTGCTGGATGGTCTGAAGAATGAAATAAATGCTGACAGTACAAGAAACAAACAAAGGCAATAAGACGCTCGAGATAAACAAAAAAGGTACATAGGATAGTTAGGCTATGCTAATTGGACATGAAATAAACAACATTTGCATAAAGATTTAAGTTTCATTGATTCTTAACTTCTGGAATTGACTTATAGACAAAGCATAGAAGACTGAGGTATAGTGACAAAACCAAATATAAATGTTATCAACCTTGATTCCCTTAAAGCTCAAGTTTAGATTATTGAAGTTGGAAGGTAGAAGGCAGACTGTAAGCTGATGGGAAAGAGGGCCATCAGCATCCTCATCTTACAAAAGAGGGAATGAAAAGACAATGTCTTCAGTTGATGGCGTTCACCAAGGGTGTTATGTGAGATGCAAGCAAGGGAGAGTGACTTTGACTTTACTAAGCAGGAAGGAGATCATTAAAATTATACGGGAAAGCTAACAGTGAGTTTAGTTTGGCAGACCTAAAACAAAAAACAAAAACAACCCCTCCCACCACCCCAAAACAAACAGGCTCAAGGCTGTTTCTAAGAACAATACCCAAAAGCATGTTGCAGAACAGGTCTCTAACTCTTGGTGCTGTCCACTGAAGATTGCAAGAAACTGCCTCAGCTGCCCAACCAATTGGACTTTGTTCCAGGAACTCCATCACGCATCCCTGGCAAAGCAGTGCCACTATCATCACCACCATCTGACACTCACTGCCATCCACACACCCACACAAATGGAAATTCCAGAGGAGCCTGTTTCTTTTCCCTTGTGTTGTTCAAATGAAATCGGTGCATCTGGTTAGGAGAAACTAGGTCACCTGATTCTGTCATAGATGCAAGGGAAATGGGACTTTGAATTCGACTCTTTTTTTGTGGAAAGGAAAGAGGCACAATATAAGTTTCACCCAAATATGATATTTAAAAGGTCATTGGAGGGTATGGCAGATGTTTACCACACTGAAGAACAATACATAAAAGCACATTATTTAAAGTTACAAGGATAATTTAAAGGGAGACTAAACTTATTGCATTCTCATTTGTTTCTTTTTCTTACAACCTGAATCTAATTCATGAGGAAATTCTGTTGTTCTACTTTCAAACTAGATACAGAAAATGACCTCTCTTAATTTCTCTACTGCTTACATCTTCATCCCAGCTCCTGCAGTCTTTGCCCTAAATTACTAAAATAGCTTCCCAGCTGGTCCCCATGCTTCATTCTTTGTCCCTTTACAAAATATTCGAACTCAGCAGCCAGAGAGATCCTTTCAAGATGTAAGAAAGATCCTGTTATGTCTGCTCGCAACCATGCGAAGAATTCACAGATGACTCAGAGTAAAATCTAAGGCCTTCTTAAGAGCTTTCTGGGTCCTCCATGATCTGCTGCTCTCCCTCATCCCACTGTGACCTCACCTTCCTCTGCTCCTGCCCTTGCTCACTCTTCTCGCCACTGTGGTCTCTTGTCATTTCCCAAATGTGAGTGACAGGCTCCTAAGCACCTGCTTTGGCCCTTGGCACTGACTGGTTTCTCCAGGTATGTGTGTGGCCCACTCTCTCATGTCTTGAAGACCCACCTACACTCAGTCCTACCAGACTAACCCTTTCTGCTTTACCACTTTTTTTTCTGTAGCTCTGATTACCTTCTATATATATTATATATAATTTATGTAATTACGACATTAATCTTCTGTCTCAAGAAAGGCAGTAATTTTGTCTCTTTTATCAGCTGATGTAGCCAGGCACCTAGAAATCTCCCTAGAATAGGAAAATAATAAGCAATTGCTGAGTGAATGAATGGACGGATGAATGAATACTTGATTTGGAACTTTCTAGGGAAGAGGTAGAGGAGTTTATTTACCTAAATTCTTGTCTATCAGAGCAGAAAGCCAATAGATAGATCCTAAAATTGATGAATCAAGCATATATTATTTAGAATTATGGTGGTAACTACTTGAATTGCTAAAAGCAAAAGCATGAAAGTGGTTTTGTCTGTGGAACAGGGCTGAGGGAAGAAAGAAGTGGGGCAGAGCCCTATGGCTTTTCATATGCAATCTTTCTGAACTTTTTAATTTTGAAAAATTATGTGCATGTAACATTTTGACAAAAAAACTTAACTATGTTTTAATATAATCAATTAGCAAGGAAATATAATGGTGTATAAAAATTCTAAATACAAGTTGGAAAGAACTCAAATACATGGAGGCTAAAGAGCATCCTACTAAAGAATGAATGGGTCAACCAGGAAATTAAAGAAGAATTTAAAAAATTCATGGAAACCAATGAAAATGAAAACACAACTGTTCAAAATCTTTGGGATGCAGCAAAGGCGGTCCTAAGAGGAAAGTATATAGCAATATGAGCCTTCCTCAAGAAACAAGAAAGGTCTCAAATACACAGCCTAACCCTACACCTAAAGGAGCTAGAGCAAGAACAGCAAATAAAGCCTAAACCCAGCAGGAGAAGAGAAATCAATGAACTAGAAACCAAAAGAACAGTAGAACAGATCAACGAAACTAGGAGCTGGTTCTTTGAAAGAATTAACAAGATGGATAAACCCCTGGCCAGACTTTTCAAAAAGAGAAGAGAAAGGACCCAAATAAATAAAATCGTGAATGAAAGAGATCACAACCAACACCAAAGAAATACAAACAATTATAAGAACATATTATGAGCAACTATATGCCAGCAAATTTGACAATCTGGAAGAAATGGATGCATTCCTAGAGGTGTATCAACCATCAAAACTGAACCAGGAAGAAATCGAAAACCTGAACAGACCCATAACCAGTAAGGAAATTGAAGCAGTCATCAAAAATCTCCCAACAAACAAGAGCCCAGGGCCAGATGGGTTCCCAGGGGAATTCTACCAGACATTTAAAGAAGAATTAATACCTATTCTTCTGAAATTGTTCCAAAAAATAGGAATGGAAGGAAAACTTCCATACTCATTTTGTGAGGCCAGCATTACCTTGATTCCAAAACCAGACAAAGACCCCATCAAAAAGGAGAACTACCGAACAGTATCCCTGATGAACATGGATGCGAAAATTCTCACCAAAATACTAGCCAATAGGATCCAACAGTACATTAAAAGGATTATTCACCATGACCAAGTGGGATTTATTCCTGGGCTGCAAGGTTGGTTCAACATCTGCAAATCAATCAACGTGATATAGTACATTAATAAAAGAAAGAACAAGAACCATATGATCCTCTCAATAGATGAGAAAAAGCATTTGAAAAAGTACAGCATCTTTCTTGATTAAAACTCTTCACAGTGTAGTGATAGAGGGTACATACCTCAATATCATAAAAGCCATCTATGAGAAACCCACAGCAAATATCATTCTCAATGGGGAAAAACTGAGAGCTTTTCCCCTGAGGTCAGGAACGCAGCAGGGATGTCCACTATCACCACTACTATTCAACATAGTATTAGAAGTCCTAGCCACAGCAATCAGACAACAAAAAGAAATAAAAGGCATCCAAATCGGCAAAGAAGAAGTGAAACTCTCACTTTTTGCAATTGATATGATACTTTAAGTGGAAAACCCAAAAGACTCCACCCCAAAACTGCTAGAACTCATACAGGAATTTTGTAAAGTGGCAGGATATAAAATCAATGCACAGAAATCAGTGGCATTCCTATACACCAACAACAAGACAGAAGAAAGAGAAACTGAGTTGATCCCATTTACAATTGCACCCAAAACCATAAGATACCTAGGAATAAATCTAACCAAAGAGGCAAAGAATCTGTACTCAGAAAACTATAGAATATTCATGAAAGAAATTGAGGAAGACACAAAGAAATGGAAAAATGTTCCATGCTCATGGATTGGAAGAACAAATATTGTGAAAATGTCTCTGCTCCCTAGAGCAATCTACACATTTAATGCAATCCCTATCAAAATACCATCAACTTTTTTCAAAGAAATGGAACAAATAATCCTAAAATTTGTATGGAACCAGAAAAGACACCGAATAGCCAGAGGAATGTTGAAAAGGAAAAACAAAGCTGGTGGCATCACAATTCCGGACTTCAAGCTCTATTACAAGGCTGTCATTGTCAAGACGGTATGGTACTGGCACAAATACAGACACATAGATCAAAGGAACAGAATAGAGAGCCCAGAAATGGACCCTCAACTCTATGGTCAACTAATCTTCGACAAAGCAGGAAAGACTGTCCACTGGAAAGTAGACAGTCTCTTCAACAAAGGGTGTTAAGAAAATTGGACAGCCACATGCAGAAGAATGAAACTGGACCATTTCCTTACACCACACACAAAAATAGACTCAAAATGGTTGAGAGACTTAAATGTGAGACAGGAATCCATAAAAATCCTAGAGGAGAACACAGGCAGCAACCTCTTCGACCTCAGCCGCAGCAACTTCTTCCTAGACACATCACCAGAGGCAAGGGAAGCAAGGGCAAAAATGAACTATTGGGACTTCATCAAGATAAAAAGCTTTTGCACAGCAAAAGAAACAGTCCACAAAACCAAAAGACGACTGACAGAATGGGAGAAGATATTTGCAAATGACATACCAGATAAAGGGCTAGTATCCAAAATCTATAAAGAACTTCTTAAAGTCAACACTCAAAGAACAAATGATCCAATCAAGAAATGGGCAGAAGACATGAACAGACATTTTTCCAAAGAAGACATCCAAATGGCCAACAGACACATGAAAAAGTGCTCCACATCACTGGGCATCAGGGAAATCCAAATCAAACCCTCAGTGAGATACCACCTCACACCAGTCAGAATGGCTAAAATTAACAAGTCAGGAAACTGACAGATGTTGATGAGGATGCAGAGAAAGGGGAAGCCTCCTACACTGTTGGTGGGAATGCAAGCTGGTGCAACCACTCTGGAAAACAGTACAGAAGTTCCTCAAAAAGTTGACAATAGAGCAACTCTACGACTCAGCAATAGCGCTACTGGGTATTTACCCCAAAGATACAAATGTAGTGATCCAAAGGGGCACATGCACCCCAACGTTTATAGCAGCAATGTCCACAATAGCCAAACTATGGAAGGAGCCTAGATGTCCACCAACAGATGAATGGATAAAGAAGAAGTGGTATATATATATATATATATACACACACACACACACACACAATGGAATATTATGCAGCCATCAAAAAAAAAATGAAATCTTGCCATTTGCAATGATGTGGATGGAACTAGAGGGTATTAATGCTAAGCGAAATAAGTCAATCAGAGAAAGACAAGTATCATATGATCTCTCTGATATGAGGAATTTGAGAAAGAAGACAGAAGATCATAGGGGAAGGGAGGGAAAAATGAAACAAGATGAATCCAGAGAGGGAGACAGACCATAAGAGACTCTTATCTCAGGAAACAAACTGAGGGTTGCTGGAGTGGGGGGGGGGGGGGGGATGGGGTGGCTGGGTAATGGACATTGGGGAGGGTATGTACTATGGCAAGCACTGTAAATTGTGTAAGACTGATGAATCACAGACCTGTACCCCTGAAACAAATAATACATTATAAGTTATTTAAAAAAAATTTAAGAATTAAAAAAAATTCTAAATAATAATTAAAAAATTACTACATTTTCCTTATCAGTAAAAGTAGCAGAATTTACAATGAGGAGTTGATATGGGCTGAATGTTTATGTCTCCCCGCCCCCTCCCCAAATTCACCTGTTGAAGCCCAATACCCAATGTGATGGTATTCAGAGGAGTCTTTGAGGGGGATAATTAGATTTGGAAGAGGTCACGGGGGTATAGCCTTCATGATGGGATTGGTACCCTTTGAAGGGCATGAAGAGCCCCGAGTTCTCTCTTACCAGCCATGTGAGGATATAACAGGAAGTTGGCAGTCTGTCACATGGAAGAGAGCTCTCACCAGCACCTACCATGCTGACACCCTGATAGGACTTCCAGCTGTCAGAACGGAGAAATAAATTTCTGTTGCTCCTAGTCCATGGTACTTTGTTATAGCAACCCCAACTGACTAAAACAGAAGTAAAAACCATACATAATAAATACAATAAAAATAATGAAGTGATTTCAACATTCTTTTGGACAAAATGTCCTGCTAAATTTTTTATTTTTATTAAGACTAATCTCGAGCAGGGGTGCCTGTGTGGCTCAGTCGTTGGGCATCTGCCTTCAGCTCAGGTCATGGTCCCAGGGTCCTGGGATCAAGCCCCGCATCGAGTTCCCTGCTCGGCGGGAAGCCTGCTTCTCCCTCTCCCACTCCCCCTGCTTGTATTCCCTCTCTTGCTGTGTCTCTCTTTGTCAAATAAATAAATAAATAAATCTTAAAAAACGAAGACTAATCTCAAGCAAAGAGTGAATATACATGTGTCTACCTCTTAGCTTTGTTAAATCCTAACATGACCCTTATTTTTAGGTTCCTATTCTTTGATTTGCCTGATGTGAGTCCTAAATATGGATATAGATGGTTCATGAACTAAGGGGTTTGCAACTAAAATATTGACCAACGACTCTACACATTCTTTTTTTTTTTTGACCCTACACATTCTTAATGGTAAAAGTAATAGCCCATGTGCTCTTCTGAAAGGAATTTTATAAATTACAAGTAGAATAGTGCTGCTGCATTTTGCTGGGCAAAACATAGTTCAGAATTGTGTTTCTAAATAATTTTATGTAATAAGAAATATTAGTCAAATCCTAAAAACAGTTTTTTTTTCTGGCAACTCAAAAATAGTATAGAGTATATGACATATAGGGATGTCTGGGTGGCTCAGTCGGTTAAGCATCTGCCTTTGGCTCAGGACATGATCCCAGGGTCCTGGGATTGAGTCCTGCATTCAGCTTCTTGCTCACTGGAGAGCCTGCTTCTCCCTCTGCCTGCCGCACCCTCTGCTTGTCCTCTCTCTCTGTCTGTCTGACAAATAAATAAGTAAAATCTTAAAAAGCAAACAAAACACAAAAGAATATATGACATGTATGTAAGTGGGAGAGCAGGATCTGAAAATTACTCTATGAACATGTTGTATACTCTTATGCATAACTGAAACTCAATTAATAGCTCTAGAAATCTAATTGCTGGGTGCCAGTTTCACCCTTTGAATAACAATAGGAGTTAATCTCAGTTATTTCCATTGAAATTTGCAGCCCTGTCTCTAATCTGTTCTGTATAATGCCGTCTCGATAAGAAATGTGTCATAATGCTATCCCCAGCATACCATATTGTTTTAAATTGCTCTTTTAATGACTTTTTAAAACATTTCTTTTACTTGGTTATAATCTACCACTCAATGAGGACAGTGGGCATCAGCTGACTGACTTGGGGAACGAGGAAGTCACATCACTCTTCAATCTGTCTTAACAAATTAATGAGCTGTATTACCACCTGCCTCAGGGGAGCGTGTGTGATCAATTCTTGCAGTTCTCGCAATGCTGTCACGATGATGAATGGCTGAAAGGTAGGTTTTGGAGAAAGAAGCCTAGTTTAGTTAAAAAGGAAAAAAGAGCATAACCTCTTTCAATAAGAGCACAATTAGTATTAGCACCCTTAACCATTTCGACCAATATAACCCTCAAAAATATGAGAAGAAAAACTTTACCAACTTAACTCTTTCTACTTGTTTACTGTCCTTCCCAATGAGTGATTCAGAGAGACAGCCTAGGTTTTAAACTAGCTGTCAACTGTAGAATTTATAGGGACGGAGAAAGTAGTTACTAAGCAGAGTGGTCCTGTGGACTCTCTAGTGAATTCTCAGCAGAAACATATTAACATAAAACCCTTGGGAATTACAATTTTTGACTCCAGATTTTACTAAACTTACATTAAGGACCAATATTTAGTTAGAGATATGAGAAAGCATTTATCTTCTTTTGGGAATCTCAGTGCTTCATAAGCATCTTAATGTCACCTTAACATTTTTAAGAACTTCAATTACATTTTCGTTGTTTACAAAATACAAACTCTTTGAATTTAATGATTTTTATTGAGATAGATATAAGGACTCCACAGACAAAGAGCTCTAGCAATGTTTTTCTAAGTGTATCTCATTTTCATGGGAACATACCACCAAAACTGATAGGATTTATATGAACATTTTTTAGTATAATGTGCTGCCAAAGTGAGCACCGGATTTATATGAACTTGCACATGTTGTGCAAATAGAAAATCAGAGAAAGCTATGAAATTAAAAAGAGCCATCAGAACGTACTATAAAATTTAACTAGACATAGGTAAGAGGCCAGCTAAGCTCAAATTTAATAACTACCCTTCACTATAAATTGGGCATACCTCAAAAAACGCTACACTTGTTAAATGAGTTGAGAAAATCACATACCACTGGAATTTGCAGAGCACTGTTTGTCTCATGGGGTTTTTTTTTTTTTAAGATTTTATTTATTTATTTGACAGAGAGAGACACAGCAAAAGAGGGAACACAAGCAGGGGGAGTGGGAGAGGGAGAAGCAGGCTTCCCGCGGAGCAGGGAGCTCGATGTGGGGCTTGATCCCAGGACCCCGGGACCACGACCTGAGCCGAAGGCAGACGCCCAACGACTGAGCCACCCAGGCACCCCATGGAGTTTTAAAACAAAAGTAAACTTAGAATCATTTTTATTTCTCTTCCAAAATTCTATCCAGCCTTATTATCGATGGAGAATATTGAAGATTTTTATAATTATTAAAAAACCATGATCCATTTTGTTTCCTTAAAAACCTGAATCTCCTCTGTTTTTTGGAACCTATCTTCTATGATAGACTAAAACATGGATGATTAAAGCGTAAGATTTAAAATATACTCTTGTTATTGTCTAAGATGCCATATTCGTTTGCTAGGGCTCTCATAACAGAATACCACAGACTAGGTGGATTAAACCACAGAAATTTATTTTCTCACAGTTCTGGAGGCTGGAAATTCAAGATCAAGATGTCGGCCAGGGTTGGTTTCCTGTGAGGTCTCTCTCCCTGACTTATAGATGATTGCCTGCTTGCTTCCTCTTCACATGGTCGTTTCTCTGTGTGCCCACATTCCTTGTGTCTCCTTTGTGTGTACAAATATCCTCTTCTCGTAAGGACACTAGTTAGACTAGATTAAGGCCCACCCTCACATCTTCATTTTAATTTAATCACCTCTCTAAAGGCCCTATTTCCAAATACAGTTCCATTCAGAAGTCCTCGAGGTCAGAATTTCAACATGCGAATTTTGGGAGGGTCACAATTCAGCCCATCACAAAGGCCAAGCCAGCTCAGTATTTCAGAATATAAGTAATAGTTTTGCAAATAGCCTTCTCAATGTCCACCCCCACCCCCACCCAATACACCTACCACTACTACCTACGTATGTCACTCAATTGAAAAGAGTACCAGTCGACCTTAGGAAGTTGTATAGGGTAAAATGATTATAAACATGCTAAATGATTAGCAGTTAGAATTGCCTATGTAAATGACTATGTTTAATTTATCCTCAAATTTACAAAATAGATAATCCACCAGCTCATGGTTAGTGAAGGAGGAACCATTTTTCCACCTGATGGATGAATGGGGGAAAGAACAAAGAAACCTGGGAATGGTGAAATAACATATTTGGGACACACATGGGGAGCAAAAGAGACCTGTGATAAAGACTGCTTATTATTTCCCCCCCTTAGTTATTGGCAGCCTCGGTAGGTGACGGTCTTCCGTTCAACGTAGTGAGTGTTTTCAACAAAGACTTATGTAAAATGAGGTTGTTTTCTTTCCTCTAAGCCAGAGAAGGATGGCTATTTTTATTGGTGGAAATCCTTTGGCAGAAGAGCAAATTTTGTAGTCAGGTTCAGTGTTCAACTTGAATAACTATTGTAAATTTTGCTTATTCCTGTTCTTTTGTAATTATATTTACATATTTCTCCTCCTCCCCCTTCTTCTTCTCCTTCTTCTGCCATTTTCTTTTTCTTTTTTTTTTTTAAGATTTTATTTATTTATTTGCCAGAGAAAGAGGGAAAGAGAGAGCATGAGCAGGGGGAGGGGCAGAGGGAGAAGTAGGCTCCCCGCTGAGCAGAGAGCAGGCTGCAGGGCTCAATCCTAGGATTTCCAGATCATGACCTGAGCTGAAGGCAGATGCTTAACTGACTAAGCCACCCCTCTTTTGCCATTTTCTTGGTAATTCAATAATTCAAAGTCTAGTTAGGGAACAGTGGAAGAAATAGGAGAGAATGTTTTAAAAATTTAAGTTTTTTTCACAATGCTTTACTCTAAGTCCAAATCTGTCTCACTGAAAGAAATCATAATAAATTTGGGAATCATGCAGAACTTTAAAATAGTTGAGGGCCTGAATTTTTTCAGTGCCCCTTGGCATGCATTGGCAATGGCATAGTAGTTCTGGCTATGAGGTAAAATATAAAATAATTATTTAGATAAACACCTAGACATTTTCTAGTACTAGATTTTTATCACTTTACTCTGGCATTTGGGGTCTCCTTATTTAAAATACTAGTAGTATTATTTGTTTTAAAAAAAGAAAAAGAAAAAAATAACTAGTAGAACTTTTCCAAGAGTGTTTATCCTGTGGGATCAGATTGTTCTAAAGTTAAAATTCTCCTTCCTTGCTGCCCAGCACATCCGGTACAATCTCTCTTAAAGGTGAAGTGACTAATCTTTCACCCTTGAAGGGTAATGATCATGTTAGTGAATGCTGAGTCTGCCTTCCAGTTCCTTAGCCACAAATGTCATCTTGCTACTTTGTCTAAAGCTATTGCTCTGACAGCTTCAAATTGTCAAGTACATGGCACATGAAGTTTTCTTGAATTATTGATAAATCTGCATAATTTGGGGAAGGTGGAATGGTAACATGGTAGAATTAATAGTTGCTCTAATTCTTTCTTCAGGGATATGGTATTTTTACATATGTTGCACAGAAGAATAATCTTATAACTAAATAGTTCATTTTGTAGAAAGTATATTTGTGTAGGAAGATAAAAAGGATACTTAGAAGGGAAGTCTTGTATCATTCATCAGTACATGCCCCTGGATACTTTGTACTTTATAGTGAGTTTTCAATAAATACTGATTGAATAAATAGATGAGTTGAGATGGAAACAAAGTAAATGCAGGTATATTAAAATTCAAACCATCAAGAGCACTAATTCTCAGCTCTAATGCTGCAATTCACTGGTATGTTGCAATCAGATATACCATAAGCAGAGATTTCCAAACTTTCTCAGTTCATGTATCAGTAATTTTTTTTTCTGAAGCCCTTGGCAAAACAAACAGACAAACAAACAAAACCTAGCAGTTTAGTTCACCAAGTAGTTAAATCTAAACAACTTAGAACTCATGCCCTAACAACTTAGTAGCCATTTGAAAAAGAATACATAACAATTTGAAAGAACAAATGCTATTTTGATTTCATTCTTGAACATTCACTTGCTTATTAATAAGATGTGCTTGTGTGTTGGGCAGTGCATAGCTTCTTAAACCTCAGTATCAGATTGGACACCCTCTCATCATTTTTGGTTCTATAGTGATTTTCTCGTGCTACTTGCTTTTTAACCTCAGCAGTCTCCCAAATCTTAGTTGCACAAAGATATGCTGTCATGAAAAGGAATGTAGCTTTATTTGATGTCCAAACAGTGAACTACCTGGAGTTAGTAGTTCATAAGATGTCTGACAAATGTCTCCAATATTGCTGTGATTCCCTTGAATATTTAAAATATCCCCAAATATTCCTATATGAGTTCACTGTGATGAGAATACCGTTTGAGCAAATAATGTGTTACCAACAATAGTTAGAATACTGAGGATATCAAGCATTTTCTTAAAAATTAGAGTGTATCCAAAGTTATCTTTATGACACCACCACTCACTCATGGAGTTCTCTTCTGTAGTAGAGGGAAGCAGTGAAGATAACAGCTAGGATGTGGGGACTGTACATAGTCAACAACTTATTTAACCTATGGCCCTGCACCTGACAATGACTGTTAAGGATGTGTCATTAATACATTTGGTAATTAAGACTTAAGGCAATGTTTTTGATTACAGGCAAAATTTATTTCAATACCCAGTTATAATACCACTCTCTACCCCTAATTCACACAGGCAAATGCTATCCCCAGAAGGAAAAAAATGCTGGTTTATACCAGGGGTTTGGAACTTTTCTGTGAATTAGAATCACCAGGGAGCTTATTAAAAATGCAGATTTCTAGAATCCCTAGGCCTACTCTCTGAGATTCTGTAGTCCTGCGGTAGGACAATGATATTTTTAAAAAGCTCTCCACATGATTTTAATGCAGACCACATTTCGAGAAACTCTGGTAGAGGGTACTATTCGTGTAGCACAATGAAACAAATAATGAGACTCTCAATTTTTTCATATGTGTCTTATTAATGTGCCATTTGAGTATGTGCGTGTGTGTACATGGAAGGTTGATACGCATCCTGCCAATACCTAAAGATGATACTACTAATCTAATACCGGTCTCACAAATACTTCGCATGATAGTGGTAGAGTTTATGGTGGTTCACGATCATATTGTTGTGAGTTCTTTATATCCCTCAGAGTACTTAACTTTATATTCCTTAACCCTTTATATCCTCCGAGGGTACTTCATATGGAGCTTTAGCCATAGTAGGAACTCAATAAATATCAGTTACTCATGGTTCTTAACCCAGGCTGAACATTAAGATCACTTAGAGAGCTCCTTAAAATATGAATTATCAAAGACTTCTCAAACTAACTGAAGCCGAATTTGTGCAGGTGAGGTTTGGCAGAGCCAAGGTTGAGACCACTGAGTTGTATCTTTCCTTGGACATCTGTGATTACCAAATGCATGCATTTCACATCCATCTGATTGGGCTTATGAGTATGTGTGTGTATGTGTGTGTGTGTAAGTGTGTGTGCATATGTGTGTGCACACACATGTTTTTATGGGACTCTTTTCCAAGATAATACAATCACAAAATATATAAAGGAATACTTTTTTCTTTTTCCTCACCTTTTCCAGGCACTTATTATTCTTTCCCAGTTCCTTTATTGGAAATATGGAGAACATAACCAGTCTCACCACTCTCTACTTGCTATTACCTGAAAGAGTTTTTTTAATGCTTAGGAGTTTCCTTGGCAACTCTTTCATTCTTGCATACTCTCTCCTGCAATTAAGCTACTCAGCCACTTGGTGGTGATAAGTGCTTTATTCATAACGGCCAGTGACCAGGTGAATCATGAACACTACATCAAAAACTAATGCTGTATGGTGACTAACATAACATAATAATAATAATAAAAATGATTTTCCCATTATTTTCAGATTTCTAAAATTATTAAAACAATGAAAATAGCAAATATTGAATTGTAAAGTAAATAGTTCTAAGTAGAACTTGCAAAGAAATATGAAAGATTTGATTCAGTGACTTCCTCACTTATCCTTGCATATAATTTACTTATAATTTGTATTTTATACTCAGATTCCAATAAAAATATTCTGCTTTTTTTAAAACAGAGATTTACTGCTTACATCATTGTATCCTAGTTCCTTGATTCTAAGAGAGGCATTCCAACTCACAGAGGTTAAATATTAAAAAAAAAAAAAGGTGAGAAACAATGAAAATGGGGTATTTGCGGAAGCCACTAGAGTTTTAATGCATGGGAGACATTTAATAAATAAGTCTGGGGAAGGAAAGAAGAAAGGCAGGAAGGAAGCATGCAGGGAAGAAGATTGTGGAGGGAAGGGGGGAGAAGGGAGAGAGGAAGAAAAGCAAGAAAACGGGTGGCAAAGAATAGTTACGTATCCTTCATAAAGCGTTGGCTTAATTCCGAGGCTTTCTTGGTAGAAAAATTTTCCAATTTTCCTTTTCACAGACGGAAACTTTATTATATCAATAGTAATCCATTTCTCAGTTAATAAAAATGAAGCCACTGAGCTGACATCTTTGTAATGCAGGCCTGTAAGCTCCTGCGTGCTTTTCTTCCATGTAGAAGGGAGGGAAAACAGATGTGGCTGCCTTTGGACCTTAGTGCCGGTGCTCCGCTTCGCTGGCCCCGTTATATCCTTTAGCTGCCATTTAAATGTCACTTCCTCAGGGAGGCATTCCTGGACTATCCAATCTAAAGGGCATCCCCTCTTGTTATTCCCTCACAGAGCATCTTATCCTTTGTTCTCTTCAGAGTGTCTAATCATCCCCACAAGGTGCTCATTAAGGTGTAACTTCTTTCCAAAAGCATATATACTTGAGCAAAGATAAAGACACATTTAAGAACCCAGGGAATAGAAGCCTACATACTAATCACAAGATTCAGATTGAAAAAGAAACACAGAGATATGCACTAACGCTTAGTACTCTTAAAACTGCAAAACTGAAAATGTATGATTAATCCATGATAGTAAGTGGGCATTACCGAGGGCAGTAAGAGTGAAATAAGGACAAACTTTGACTTGCTTCCATGTTTTCCTGGAACTGGACTGCTAATTAGCTACTATGTAAGCTTATTATGATTCATGTCAACTAATAGGTAAGCATATGTGATTCTAGCCCATCTTCTTGTGTCTGTGCAGGCTATATTTAAACCAGCCAGAGAGATGAGCTAAATTCCATTTTAAAATTTTATTAGAGAATGGTATTTGAGAACCTATTTCTGCAAGGTTAGGAATTCCTTCTTACAGTTAATTCTATGCTGTATCTTTTGTAAGTTTTTCATGTTTCACTTTAGGACACTTTAGTACTGTGTCCTTACTAGAGAAGGAGAAGAGTGAGTCTATTAAAACAGGAGTTTAATTCTCCCTTTGCCATCTTGAGATGTGATAACAGGAAAACCTGCATGTGTTTTGTTATATTTCATTTCTTACCTCAGACCCATCTTTTCCTTTGCATCACATCACACTCTATCATCCCAGGTAGAACCCAGAGGTGGAATACTGATGAAATTCTATCCCAAAGCTGTACTGGTCCCAGAACCTGTTCATGAGCTGCTGCCTCATCATAGGTGTGAAAATCTTTTAATATCGCAGCTGGTTATCTCCGTATGGTGATGGAGTATTGGTTTTGATTTTTGTATAGTTTATGTACAAATAACTTTAAAGAATCGTGAAATAGGGAGATACACAGAATATCCATAGGATATTCAATTTAATTCCATCCAAGGAATTAAAATATTAGATTCTGAAAGTGATAAAAGTAGATTCTAGCTTTTAGGGGCTAAACAATCAGGAGCAAAGATTCAGATGATATTGATTGTTCTGACTTAATATAATCTCTTTACATATTTAGATTTTAGAACAGTACAATAGCCTAAAATATCACTAGCTAAGTATTAGAAATAAAGGCTTGGTTATGTAGTGACTACAGCAATGTATTTAAAAAATTATGTAGGAAATTGAAACTAAATCTCGACATAAGTCATTTTTATGTTTTTTTCCCCAGTCATCTCTAATTTACATTATGCTATTTCTGCAAACCTCCTCTTGTAGAGAGTAAAATATGCTTGCCTACTTAGGAGTTATAGGATGTAGACCTGATAAAGTATTAATTTCATTTAATTTAGAAATAAGGAATACTTTTATTATGCATTTGTCTTCAGAAAAAAGGTGATAATTTTTATCTTTCAATTTGAGCAAGGAAAGAACAAAGAAAAACAACAGAATTTTAAATAGTTGCATACTTTAGTTGCCCGAACTATACATTGTGTGTGTGTGTGTGTGTGTGTATTTATATACTTTAAAATTATTTTAAAAAGTTATTTACATATATAAAACCTTTAAATAAATTTGAAATGTATATACAACTTTAAAATAAGCTTTTGAAATAACTTCAAAAATAATTAACTTATATTCAAAAATAATCATATATTTATATATAAATAACTTAAAAATAATTTAAAAGTTCAGATTACATGAACCTATTCGCTATATAACAATAAATAACACTGATGAGAGGCACCTGGGTGGCTCAGTTGGTTAAGCGTCTGACTCTTGATTTCAGCTCAGGTCATGATCTCGGGGTTGTGAGATTGAGCCCCGAGTCAGGGGTTCTGTGCTCAGCACGGAGTCTGCTTGGGATTCTCTCTCCCTGTCCCTCTGCCTCTCACCGCTGCCTGCTCTCTCCCTCTTTCTCTCAAATAAATAAATAATTAAATAACACTGATGAGCAAATGTACCAATATTGTCCAGTTAGGACTGTTTGCAGTTTCCATGGGTGACAGTCCACTGTTAGTCCTCTCCCACAGTTTCAAAGAATGGATTAGCCCATAAATCCATAGGTAAATATTGGCTTGCCTTCTTTAGTACCTGAATGGTTTATGAATTTAAAGTTTTTTGCCCTGACTTTGAGAATAGGCACTTCATCAATTTTTAAGCACATCTCTGATTTTTGCCCCCAAATTCTCAAGCTTTGGAAATGATCCTGTTTTATTCTGCAAAGTAATGTTCTAGGTACTCCTTCCTCTACATAATGCTAACTTTTAGATGGAAAAGTTGATATGACAGAGTGATTAAAGAAATAAAATATCTCCATAATTTGAATTTCACCCGACAGTGAATTCAGTAGCAGAATTATGGAGGATATCGAGGCTGCTTATGATTAACTAGGCTTATTGTCATAAAGACAGTAAGAGCTGGCTTTGAGTATATCTTTGAGTTTGATGTGGCAAGATTCCAAATCTGGTTTTACTCACATCCTGTATTTTCAAATAGATTGAACATTAACAGTGCAATTGAACTGCTTAAGACATAATTACTGAAGTATTTTAAAGTACCCTTTGGACATTAAATAGAACAGTTGGAAAAAAAAGATGAAGAGATGTATGTTTTAAGCAAGAAAGGCTGAATATGAGCAAAGAGGGTTAGAAAGGTGAACACAGTAGTGACTGCAACTTTTCACTTCTTGTGTTGACATTGTTAGGATGTGCTTTTGGACCTATAGCCTGAGAGTACTCTCTTAATTTAACCATGAGGGAATACTAAAAGTAAACAGAAATACTTATTATTTGCCGTTTTTTTTTTTTCCTATTTAGTAAATAGAAAATTGCTCCAGTTGTTCCGACCTGAGTGGATTTGGTGCATCCCAAGATTAAGTGAACAGCACAAAAGAGGACTTGATGAGTCAGAAGATGTAGAGGGAGGCAGAAATTAGGTAGACCGCTTTGAGACCTATCCATTCAGTTTTGTGAAATCCCAGGGCATTTGTGACATCCCCTTCTCAGGTAGATGCATGCGCACAAAATATTCCAGAGAAACCTGTACTTTTAAACATTATCTTTGGAATTTGATTACTGTATCACCACAATTCTCTATGAACATAGAGAATAAAGAGGAGCTCGTGAACGCTCTGTGAAAATGCTACCATTGTTGAGGAGACTGTGTCCTGTGAAATGGACTCACTGTTTGGCTCCACATCAAGGGTAGAGTATACAAGTGTGAAAAGGGAAGTGATTTTTGAATATATTTCCTTCATTGCTTTGACTTTTGGCCCATTGCATATTGGCCTTTTGGCTTTTATAGTAAAGAGACAAAACGCATAAATTTAACTGGATTCTGTTAAACAAAGGAAATTGTAATATAAACATGAACTACCAGTGGGACTGTTTCTTCCCTATTTTGCAAGCAGTATAAACTACCACATTTCCCTCCATTTTAAGAGTATATATTTAAAAAATATGTATATAGTGTATTGAAAATGTTTCCCCCATTTTGTAACTACTACAAAAATAGCCAGGAAAAAGCCACCATCAGTATGCCACAATTTTAAACTATGAACCCTCAAATTCAAACCCTATGAATTCTCAAAATACCATAACTAGATGCTAGGGACAGCAGAATTGTCTTTCTGTGAATTTGAGTTCTAGGGATTTGGTGTGAGAATAAAATGAAGGCTAATTTTATTGTTTTCATAGGAAGCTCATCTATGCGATCCACTAAAAATTAAATGCAAGGGGCTGTCAGAGTGAAAAAGTAGCTTTCTAATATTTTTCATGAGTGTTTTCAAAGAAAGATAAAGATTTATTTTCTGACACTGTACGGCGACCACAGCCAGGACTAGAGAAAAGTGATCTCCTTTGGGTTGTCTGCAGTCTGCACTTTGACTTCCTCCTCTTGGCCCCCTTCAGTCCAGACATTTCAACAGCTTGACTAAGCCTCATCACCATTTAGTTGCCAAGTTCAGTGACTGCCAATATCACTAGTAGCTTTTTAAGTACACCTGTTGCCAGCACTATGTTTGTGAGTCAAGAAGACTAGACATTTCTGGTCTAGCCCAGTGGCTAGGATCTTCTTCAAAGGAAAATTATTTTTAATATTACTTCACCATCTTTCATCGGGAAAACACTTTTTTTTTTTTCCTAGCAAGCTTCTCTCCCTACAGAGAAGTTGCATTTACAATGAACATGGTATATAACATCTGGTCTAGTTTAGCCTATGGATAAAAATGGTTTTGGTAATCAATTCTATGTTTAATTTTTATTTTAAATTGTGTGGGGCCAGTGAAGCTGTATGAATAATAAAATAGGAAGCCTTGGTGTAAGCTGATGGGCTTTAAGTGACATAATCAAATATCATTTACAGCAAAGTTAACCTGCTGGTTAATGGTATGTATTGTGTGGTAATTAGGTATAAACACAGCTCCTAGAAAAGACTGTAATTAATGCATTTCATGGAGCCAGACAGCATTTTTGGAGCAAGTTTGGCGGGAGATGAATAGAAAAGCAGTTAAAGCTGGGCTCTGCTCTAATGATCCCCAGGGCCAGAGGAGCCTCTTTGGCCACATCTCAGTTTTTCCATTAGCATTTGCTCCAGGCCAAGGGCCAGTGGCTGGGGCAACCCTCCCTTATGTCCACACAGGGCAATAAAAAGTCACATGAGAAAGTGCAGTGTATTCAGTTCTGACGGTCTTACCAACTTTTAAAACACTTTACTACTATATAGCTGTAGCTCTGTCGTCCTTTAAGGTGAAAGAAGAGGACACATACAGATGATTTCAATACTTTGGGCACCATAGAGCCACTAATGGGATATTTCCTAGACAAAGGCTTTGTGGCTACTAGGCTTCGGGAGCTCATTTTGATTTATCTGCCTATCAGTGTTCATAAGGTATGTAAGTTTTCCTCACACCAATGAAATATCTGGTCTATAGATGAATCTGAAATTTCTTTAAACTGGGATCTTTTATTATCTATCAATCTATCTACATTTTTTAAAAAGGTGGTGCAAAAGATAGTAAAATATAAACAAAACCACCCAAAACCTTTAATCATACTTCTTGTACCATTTCAGGTTGAAATGTCTTCACTCTGGGAATATCTGGTTCTTTCTCCTGCAAGGTGGGCTTGTGTATGATTCAGGTGACACTTTTCTTATTTGATGGACGGATTTTAATTTGTTGTGATGTGACAGAATGATCTAGTTCAAATACCAACTTCATTGGCTTCATCTTTGCCTCCTTTCTTACCCCACATCCAACCCACTGGCAAATCTTAGAAATATATCTGCAGTCTGACCATTCTTATTACTTCCACTATATGCACAATGTTCTAGGTTATCAATATCTTTCACCTGACTATTAGAATAGTCTCCTCTTCATGAAGGGGGGGGAATCAGAGGGGGAGATGAACCATGAGAGACGATGGACTCTGAGAAACAAACTGAGGGTTCTAGAGGGGAGGGGGTTGGGGGGGATGGGTTAGCCTGGTGATGGGTATTAAAGAGGGCATGTTCTGCATGGAGCACTGGGTGTTATGCACAAACAATGAATCATGGAACACTACATCAAATGCTAATGATGTATGGTGATTAACATAACAATAAAAATTTTAAAGAATTAAAAAAAAAGAATAGTCTCCTATTCTAGTTGTTCTTAACTTGCAGTCTATTCTCCACAGTGCTGCTATTGTATCCTAAACAAAGTCTGATTTGGTCACTCCTCCAAGGACTCTCCATTTCATCCAGAATAACTTCTAAAACTTAACAAGGTTCTACATTCGTCCCCTTCCTGTACCCCATCCCCTCTTCTGATCACATCTGCTAGTGCACTCCCTTTGTTTGCTGGATTTTAGCTACACTTCTCTCTTGGCTATTCCTCACACATGCCAAGCCCACTTCCACTCAGGGTCTTTGCATTGCTGTTCCTTTTGTGTTGAATGCTTTACTTCTAGACAGACACATGGCTCATTTTCTCACTTCCTTCAGGTCTCTGCTCAAATGTCAGAGAGGCCTTCCCAGATAAATACATTTCAAACAGCATGCTCCCTGTCCTGTCTCCTTACCCTGCTTTATTTTTGTATGAATCACCATCTGACATAGTATGTATTTACTGGCTTATGATGATGATTATTGCCTTTCTACTACAATGTAAGCTCCATGATAGCAAGGACTTTGTATCTTGGTAACAGTTGTACCTTCATTCCTTAGAGCTGTAAGTGGTACATTTATTACTACTTCTTGAGCCAACAGAATCAACATCTCCTCTTGAGATCTTTTTTTCTTGCTAAAAATAAACCTTCTAAATCTTAATTCCATAGTTTTAACTTCTGAAGTCTTTGAGCTATAATCTACACATTCTTGGCTTGAATCCCTTTGGTAGGTAAGTCAAACAAGTGAAAGACCTAGGGGCAGTAACAACTACTTAATGAGTACTTATAAGCTAGGTTCTTGTATTTAAGCACCTTGCTTATCTCATTTAATTCTAACCTTACTCCTAGAGATGAGTATTATTACCATTCTTGTTTTACAGACAAAGAGACTAATACTCGGGAGAGGTGAAATAACTTGCTGCCGGGCCAGAGTTAATAATCACTGAACTAAGATTAGAATGAAGGCGTGTTTGACTCCATACTGCCTCCTAGCAGTGATCTCCAGTAATACGTGTCCAGTTACTCAAGCAGCAGTCTTTTGCAGTTCCTGTCCTAGGGGTCTGGGGTATCCACCCCCACTTCCCAACGATTCCCAATACCAAACCAAGTCGTTCACTTTTCAGAAATGTCCTAAAAGCCATTTTATCTACGTTAGGACTCTTACTTTAATGTAAGGTGTGCTTAGAGCAGAGGTAGTTCAAACCACCTAGTAAGAGAGGATGGGATCAAAAAGCTGTGATCCAGAAGAAAGGGGACGTCACCAGTTGAGCTTACAGCTTGAAAGTGGGGGCATTCAAATGCAAGTGAGGAAAAGACAAGTTCTCAAAAAGCAGCCCACCCCAGCCTAGAGGAAAGTTGGCCCAAAGGAGGGGAATGCGGCTCAGGGGGGGCAGATCGACGCACTCCACGCCGCGCTGGATCTAACAACAGGGAGCCGCACGCCGGAGGGATCCCCCAGAGCGGCTTCGGCCGCATCGGGGAGATGACGGGGCTCCCCGCACTCGCACAGCGCCGTGCGGGACCCGCGGCGTGGGGCTCCGGGAGCGGGGAGGGGCCGACGCCCGCCCCGCCCCTCTCCTCGGGGATGCCGGGATGTTTACACTCCTGACAGCGGCGGCCGCGGTAGGAGGAGCGGGAGTCGCGGGAGGATGGGCCGCTGTTAGGCTCGCACTCGGGACGCGCCTCGCCGTGCGCAGGGTGGGGGCCCGCGCCTGCAGCGTCCGCGGGGGCTGTGCGGCGGGAGGTGGCGATCGGCTCTCGGCCTCGCAGCCACAGCCCCCGGCCCAGCGGGCCTTTCCGCGGCGCCGCCTGGCCGAGCCGCCCGCCCGCCCCGGGTCCCTCGCGGGCAGGAGAACGGAAAACTCCCAACTTCCTGGTGAGTGGCTGCGGGGGTCTCGGGCTCCCGGGCGGGGCTGCCTGCGGGAGCCGGGCGGAGAGGGGGAGGCCGGGAGGGCGCGGGGCGGCCCCCGGGATCCCCGCGCCGGGGAAGGTGGGGCGGGGCGCGCCGCGCTGGAGCTGGGTGGGGGTTTCGGTCCGGTTCGTTGGCAGTGGCGGGAGCGGGCGGCAGGAACTTGGTGCCTGGTAAGGGCTTTGGCGGCCCGAGGCCGCCGTGGGCGCCGCGGTAACTAAGAAACTCCGCGGCCACCGCGGCGGCGGCGGCAACAGGTCTTGGTTTCAGGACCGGAGGAACTTAGCCGAAGTCCCGCCTCCCACCCCCCGGCTGCTGCTCATTGGCGGTGTCGGTTATTTATCACTCGCGGATTGGTTAGGCCCAGCTGTCAGGATTCGGCAGCAGCCAGACTTCACAGGAGTGAAGTTCACTGGAGAGAGTGGGTGGTGGGAGCCTGAAGCTAAGGGAGAAGCTGAAGTGACTTGAGAAGTACAGGGAGGATGGCCGACCTGTTGGAGAATGGGCTCTCGTGGTACCCTGTCAGGATTAGCAAATGTGAGAGAGATTGAAAGGCAATAGAGATGGTGATGGTGGCAATGGAAAATAAATACACCGAGAATTGAGGCCAAAGTCGAAGAGGACCGCAAAAAAGAAAAATGAGAACACCACATTGCCCTAGGATAGTGTCAGGAAGCAACACAACCCAGAGGATGCTGCAGTGAGATCTAAAGAACTCTTGTTGCCTCTTTCCTGTGTACTGCAGGCCTCGGGAGATGATGTGTCAAACACAAAAATCGTGTTCTCTCATAGCTGTGAGAAATATACTTATTTTACAGTAGTTTATCTCCCATCCTTGAGCAGAGAACTGCTGACGGAACTGAAAGTCTGAAAGCATTACAAAACGAAATGGTTTTCCTCCTCTGACTACTGATCATAAGGATGCTGTTGAAAAATCGAATGCGCATAGTTTGTAGAGCCTTGTGTATCTATCATAACTAGCACCATTGTTTCTAATTCTTCCTCCAAAGAGTTTGTAGTTTGAAGAAGTATGCACACTCCCTGTAGACAGCAGCAGTGTGTCTTGTCAGGTTGCTTTACAGGATAAAGTACAGAATGCGTGCGTGGTAAATCTGTATAGGAGCTTGAGCTGTTACGGGTGTGGTCGAAGAATGGCATAGTATTAGGGGCAACCGGACAAAACACTGAAAACGGTGGATGATTCAACAAGAGATTCGACTAACCCTGTAATACTTTGTGGCAACTCTTATTGAATGGACACCGAGTATTTTTGGCTTCAATACTTGGCGAAGGACAGTGCACTTAAAACAGTTAACAGAAAACTTAAGCAATTATATCATTTCCAGAGGAAGGAATCTTCTGCTACCCTCGGGAGATCCAGTCCACAGCTTGCTTCACTCCTCACACCGCAGCATCTTTCTGTTTGGTCCTAGACTGGAGCTTGCTGGGGTGGGGAAGAGATGTTGGAGCTTTGAAAAATTGCCGCGTGGAGGAGTCAAACGGTTAGAAACTATATGGGGACGTTGAGAGGAAGGCCCACAAAATAAAAAGGAGGAGAAGGAACCCCTAGTGGAGGCTGGCTGCTTTTTTTGGGGTGGGGATTCTCCGGACCCTCGGCGAGGTGCGGGCCTGAGATTTTGCTCTCAGCCGGGTGGCCCCGCCCTCTGCAGCACTGACGGCCTCCGCAGCCAATGAGCGGCGAGGGCACCGCGGTTCCCTGCTCGGGAGGGCGGGTACTTCCTACTTCGGCCCGGGGCTTGGAGGAGGGAGAGAAAGTTTCTCCTCGAAGGATGGCTGGTGGAGGACTCCAGTGTGAGGAATGAGAAATACGTAAAAATAAAGGGGAGGAGGTTCCAGTTTCTTCTGACTCCTCATGCACGTCTCGTTTCATAATTGAGCTACATCTTGAACTCATCACTGCATTTGAAGCTTTATAGTTGATAAGAAACGAAGGTGGTCAGCAAACTAAATGTCCAGGTGGATGGAGTTTTACTCTGACATTTTCTGTAAACGAAAACCAAGGAATCTCAGAAACTAAATTGTTAAGCTTTTCCACAATACTTGGGAGTCTTGCCACCGTTAAAAATCTTTATCAATTTAAAAAGTAAAGAGCGTAACTTGAGTGTAGATTTATTCTATACTTGAAACTACTATTTAGGTTTATTTATGAAGATCGTACCTGTAAGCACCCTCCATTCCTTTTCCCAGTTAGACATTTTCCTGTCTGGACAATTTCAAGAGCTCTTTTCCAGCCCAATAAAACAGTACTTACTCCAAGAAGGAGGAAAGCACGTCTGGTATGATGGCATCATACTGGTGGGGGAGGGGAGATTTAAGGCCAGTATAATAACATACCCAAATAATAAAAATCAAAATTGTCGTTTTAAATGATCGAAAGCGCAGTTTTAATTTGTGTAAGTAAGTATTTAACCTCATACTTCCCTCCCCTTCACCTTCCTTCCAGTAGACAGTTTGGGGCTCTGATTTATCGCCATAATTTAAGTATTCTTTTCTTCTCATCTGTTTTGCCTTTACTGAAATGTAGATTTCTTTTTTTCACTTAAAGATGTGGTCTGAGATATCATTAGAGACTTTTACTGAGTTTCTGGAACCAAACTGTCTCATGTTTTAAAATGTATCTCTGTAGTGTTACCAGCGGAGCCACCATTCAGGTATTTGGGCAGGAGAGAATAGTGATAACGTACATGCAACTTTGGAAAAGAAGTTGCTAAATTAGATAATAAGTTGCAAAATTCCTTTCAGGTTTTGTTTCCTTTGATTTTTTTTTTTTAAATAGGCTTTGGTATTTAAAAAATTTGCAGTGTAGCTGCAGTTACACAAAGCTGCACTCTGTCCACATTCCTGGTTTCCTTCAGTTAAAATATTTGTCCCTTCAGATAGTTAGTACAGTATGCATAAAACATGGTAGGATACTTAGTATAATACTTGAGGGTGTCTTGGAAATGACATATGTGATTATTGTTTGCTCTGAATTGCTTTATCAACAATTACTTTATTGACAGTTACATAAATATATAGCTAGATGTTTTAAGAAGTGTTTCTTCATCCTTTTGATTATTTCAATTTAATTCCTCCTCCCCTCATTTTTATAGGGAATATAGGTGAGTGACATTTGGTTATATAATTGTAATGAAATGGTTTTACGTGCAGGATATAATGGCAGTTGAGAATTTTTAAATATATGTAAAACTGTAGAATGATTCACTCTTAGAGTTATAAAACTTCTAAATTGCTGATTCCTCTTTTGGTGACTAATAGCTTGATTATCTCTGTATGATATGTTATATATCTATATAAAATATTTTTTTCATTCTGATGAAAACATTGAAAGAATGTATTTCATGGTTTTTAGTGAACAGTGGGAATGAGAAGGACAGATGATCATGAAGCATTTCTTAATTTTCTTGTGCAAACTTCTCTTAACCTTTGTCAAAATAATTGCTCTGCTATACTGTTTATATAATGTGCTTACAATGAGTTGTTTTGTAATAGCTATCCAAGGTGTTAATCAAAACAGTGTATAAATGAATGGAACTTACTTAATTGGTCTGTAAAAATTTAGAAATAAATGTTTTCTGTTACTTAATGGAAGTAGACCTTTTGGTAAATCTTGTCACTGGTCTTCTGTTGATAATCAGTGTAAGTAAGTAGTTGAAGGTAACTTTTTCATTCCAGGCTGCTTTTGTATAGAACAGGGGTTTGTAAACTTTCTCTGTAAAGGGCCAGATAGTAAGTATTTCTGGCTTTGTGAGCCATATAGTCTCTATCATTATAGTCATGGCCAATACCCGAACAGGTGGTCATGGCTGTGTTCCAATAAAGCTTTGTTTATACAAATAGGTTGGAGGTCCACCCCAGCTCTAGAAGATAATACCAGAGATCTAAATATGATTCTGGGCCATTGATGCTTGACTTGATGTGGATTTTCCACAGCAGTATTTTATAGCCTTTTTTGTTTCTTGAACTCACAACCTGAGATCAAGACCCAAACTGAGATCAAGACCTGAGCTGAGATCAAGAGTTGGAGGCTTAACCAACTGAGCAACCCCGGTGTCCCTGGCCTTTTTTGGTTTTAGACATTTGTGACAATCTCTTGATCTTTCCCAGTCCCCTAAGAATAATGCCACTTATTCATACCCCAGTTTTGTGTTTCATCTCAGAGACTTCATAAGTATATGAACCTCTTTTAGATTTATCTACCTTTTCAGGGTTTTCTACCATTCTTTGCTCCTTGGGGGTCCCACACCCATCCTGTGACGTTGAATGAATCTGTACCTGTCTAGCTTCTTCCTCACTAAACCAAGATGAAATCTGATGTCATATATTTAATCTTTGCTTGATTGACAAATAACATTAATATAAATTTATTTTGGTGTGTTTCTTTAACTCATAGTTTTAATTTTAAACCTATTGGAATGACTGCCTTTGTTTCTTTTAGAAGTTTCTGTCATGAGCAAGAGGGTGGGCAGATTTTTTAAAGAAAAAGAAGACTTTTCCCCCCAGTTTAAAAAAAAAAAAATACTGGAAAGGGCTTGTGTTTGTGGGAGGGCCTGCAGTCAGGGTGTGTGTAGCCTGGGGATGTGTGGGTTACCTCCTTCCTTTGTTTGAAGAATTGGCTGTAGGCTTACCTGGGTGCAGCTACTGAGGAGCCTGAGAATGGAATGGAAAATGCAGCAGTTTTGACATCGCTCAGTAGAGTTTCCTAGCCCTGGCCAGGAGTGGGTTCTGGGTGTGCCAGAATATTTGTCTCTCAGCGTGGTCAGGTAGCGCTTGGGGCATTCACAGCTACCAGGCTAGTTGCCACCAGCTACAATGAGCCTCTTTATCAGACCCTGTGCACAAATACCATTTTCTGTGTTTATCATGAAAAAGACCAAGCCCAGGTTTGTCTCCTTGGTTGTGTTGCTTGATTTGTTGGGACTATAGTTTTCTCAGCTCAGGTAAGATTGCTTTGAGGAATAAATGAAAACATCTTTGTAAAAACACCACAGTAGGCTCTAAGTGTTAGTTTCATTTCACCTATTACTGTTTATAGGACGTTCAGCGGTAGGAAACGCATCTGCTGTTCTCAGTTTTTCTGATGACAGGCCCTGTTGCCCATTCTGCCGGGGCCCAGCTTTGTCTGATCAGGCTCCTACCTAGCTCTGTGCCATTTCTACCTTCTCTGCTTGAATTCTTCTTTCTCTTTGCCCTGTGATTTCCATATTCGTAATTTAGTGCTTCCCATTGTTTGAGTTCGTGTTTTTATGTTTTTTGGAATATGGGGAGAAGGCATTAATCCTTGGTTCCTCAGACAGGAAAAACACAAGAGGCTTGGGGGGTTTATATTTTGAACAGTAAAAAATGGGAGTTGTAAAAAGATCCTTAAATACTAAGTAACAATGGCAAAACTAAAAGTATTATTTCTAATAGTCTTACAGTTTTGCTTTTTTTTAATCATTAGAATATTTTCCTCATATTCTCATATTTACCTGGCAGATTAATGTAATTTTTGTTGTGGTTGTAACCATAACAAAGCCACATATCCTCTATTACATTATGATTGGGAAAATTGAATAGATTTGTTTAGAAAAGTTATTGTACTCCTAAAAGGTAAGGAATTGTAAATCTTCCATTGCTTTTTATATATAACTGGTGGACCATATAGTAAAATAATGTGATATGTTTGCATACTGTCATAAAGACTCCCAGAATTGGACAGTAGGTAATTTTTTAAAAATTTTTCTTTTTTAGATTTTATTTATTTGAGAGAGAGAGACAGAGATAGAGAGAGAGCACAAGTGGGGAGGAAAGGGAGAAGCAGGCTCCCCAAAGAGCGGGGAGCCCGACGTGGGACTCGATCCCAGGACCCTGGGATCATGACCTGAGCCGAAGGCAGACGCTTAACTGACTGAGCCACCCAGGCCCAGTAGGTAATTTTTTTAAGGCAGATGGCATGACCTTACCCAAACAATTTATTTCCAGGCATGGTTTGTTATTTAACAAATACAAGTAAATTGAAAGATAGACAGGAAGAATGCTTATTGATGGGTTGAATTTATGGGAAAAAACTGATGTTTTATTCTCAGTTTCTTATTAACTTTTGTTTTCTTTATAGTCTTTGGTGTTAGGACACATTAAGGATAGTATAGTGGCAGGGAATGTATTCAGTAAAAACTGGCATTTTTTTTAACATCTTCAACGTATATCTAAAGTAAAGTTTTAGTACAGTTTCTACATTTGATATTTTCATTGTTGAATGGAATGTTGTTTTCAACTTCGCTTTATCATTTTATGACCTTGAGTGTTTAAAATACTAGCTGTTGATAAAGAGTTGTATTTTATTAAGCAGTTCTCCTATCCTGTAATCATTCTTTGTTTTTATAAAGGAATTTATTACACTGTATTTAACAGTATTTGAGGGTTGTGGGGCACGGGGTGGGGGTGGAGTTCCATCTTCTGCAGAGTTTCCCAATACCAGGCCACCGAGGGAGTTGCTGCCTCATCCATGATCATAAAGCTGCCAGTGTGAGAGTACACAGTCGCTGTCCTGATGAAGTCACAGCCACAATAAGGAAGATGCTGCCATTTTGGTGTCCCCAGAACCATACTTTGACTGTCGTGGCCCAGGAAATGGATGCTCTGGGCACTGGCTCTTAACCCCTCTATTAGTTTCCTAGGGCTGCCCCAACAAATTACCACAAACTGAGTGGCTTAATACAACATAATTTTATTCTTTCATAGTTCCAAAGGCCAGAAATTAGAAATCAAGATATCCACACGGCCATGCTGTCTTTGAAGGCTCTGGGGAGAATGTATTCCATGCTTTCTCTGCTGGTGTTGGTGGCATTCCTTGATGTTCCTTGGCTTTAGACATATATCACTTCAGTCTCTGCCTCTGTCACATGGCAGTCTTCCTTTGTGTCTCTGTATGCGTCTCCTCTTTCAAGGACAGCACTCTTACACTTAAAGTTTAATAAGCTAAATCTGTGCTTTTTCTTTCAGATTCTTTAGCATACAGATTATAGATTTCTGATCTTTCTGTTCTGAACAGAATTTTAGGATTGTGCAGAAATTATATTTAAGAGATAAAGGCACCCAGGTATCCTGTACATATGTAATCTGCTGTTAGTATTTTTTTTTTTTTTTAAGATTTGGCTTATTTGGGGCACCTGGGTGGCTCAGTTGTTAAGTGTCTGCCTTTGGCTCGGGTCATGAGCCCATGGTCTTGGGATCGAGCCCTGCATTGGGCTCCCTGCTCAGTGGGAGGCCTGCTTCTCCCTCTCCCACTCCCCCTGCTTGTGTTCCCTCTCTTGCTATCTCTCTGTCAAGTAAATAAATAAAATCTTTTTTTATTAGTATAAAAAGAGAGCGCTCGTGTGCACATAAATGGGGGGAGGGGCAGAGGGAGAAGGAGAGAATCTCAAGCAGACTCCCTGCTGAGTGTGGAGCCTGTTGCAGCAGATGCAGGCCTGATATGGGGTTCGATGCGGGGCTCTGTCTCACAACCCTGAGATCATGACTTGATCCAAAATCAAGAGTCAGCCTCTCAACCAATTGAACCACCCAGGCACCCCTGTAGTTAGTATTCTATTGCTACCACAAAACAGCTGTTCCAAACTCAAGTTTTCCATTCACTATTATCATCTTGTAGTTTCCCTTAGGAAACCTAAGTGTATGATTCACTAAATCAGTTATTTTCAGAACTGGAAGGAAACTTATAAATTATCTAAACTGACCTTTTTCATTTATTATGAGAGTAATAAAAATAAACTTATTCTTATAATAAGAATAAACTAAAACCCAAGGATGTAAACTTCCTAATACACACTCTGCTAGATTCCATAACAGTCAATATTGCCTTGTGTTACCTTTGTAATGTTTTTGATGGTAGGCACAGTGATATTTTTCTTCTCTTTTTCACTTCTCCTGAATTAGCAGAATCTTGCTGTGTTCATGGTACATGCTCAATAAAGACTTGCTGATGGAGTGATGACAGTGTACCTCTGTTCCCATATCAGGGCCTTGATTTAAGTCAGCAAATATTTGAGTACCTGATTGTGCAGGGGTGAAGTATTTCTTTTGCCTCCAAAATGATGAACAGTAGGGTGGATTGCTATTTCCTCACTATTTAATAGGATCCAAGTGGGACAAGAAATTACCATTATGGAGGCCAGTCACAGGAAGGAGCACTTAGTTAGAGGCAGTTCATAAGACAGTAAAGGCTAGAAAGTTCATGATTGGTTGTATGGTCAATATTTTATAAATACATATTTCATTATGTTAGACACCTTGACTCATAAGAGCCAGGCTTCATGTTGTTTGTCATTTTGGTATATTGAAAATAACTTGTGTGCCCCCATTGCTTCATGTATATATGCCTGAAATGTTCGGCAATGCCACTGACCAGTTTCTCCCTCTAATACCTTCTCTTCTTGCTGTGATTCAAAGATCATGATTGGCTCTGTTTCCTTTACTTCTGTAGCCATGCCCCTCTCTTAGAAGTTGGTTCTCAATTTGTTTATTATATACATTCCCTGTTTCAGTGAAAATTCTGCTTTACAAAGCAGAATGATTGGAGATTAATCACATGAATCCTAAAGGATTTATTTCATGATTTCTTGAAATAGTTACATCTATTTGTTCATTGAAGATGATTTACAAAATTTGTATAGCTGTTCAAGAATATATGGGTAGCTTTTTTGCTACCACCAAGATAGGTTGTATTTTCAAAGCATTTGTCCTATTACTGTGTTTCTCAAACTGTGGTCCTCAGAATGTCTGTGTCAGAGATTCTGATGTGATAAGTATGAGCATTGACATTTAAAAACAAGTCCCTAGGGTGCCTGGGTGGATAGTCAGTAGAGCATGTAACTCTTGCTTTCAGGGTTGTAAGTTTGAGCCCCATGTTGGGTGTAGAGATTGCTTAAAAATTAAATCTTTAAAAAAATAAAACACAAGTACCCCAGATGATTTTTATAATAAACACAGATTTGGAAAGCCACTGGTCTGGGTTGGAACCTACATTTAAAATAAGTACTGCAGGTGATCCTAATGCAGGTGTTCCTCAGGCCATACTAAGAAATGACACCTGGTCTTTTAAAAAAAATACTTTTTAATTAAAAAAATATTTAGGAGGGCATGTGTTGGGATGAGCACTGGGTGTTATACACAACTAATAAATCATTGAACACTCCAGCAAAAACTTATGATGTACTATATGCTGGCTAACTGAACATAATAAAAAATATTTATTTATAATGAGAGCCCATTCCTACTGCTAACATTTTTGGCCTGGGGTGTGCAGCCCTTTGGAGCAGTTTATATCTAATAATTAGATTCTTCCAGCATGTGTAACCTGTGTCTTAGCTCAAACAGGGCATAGGTGTTATTGAAATGATGGTTATAAATCAATTAAAATCATTTAGATAAAATATAAATATCTTATAAACAACAACTGAAGTAATAACAGAAGAGAAAATTCCACTTCGAACGAGTAAAGGAAAATACTACATCTAAGTGTTAGTTTTCGTTCTGTCCCAACAAATGGTCCCTTGTTAGTGTACTGCTTATAGTGTATGCAGTTGTCACCATTTTTGGCATTTCTGCAGTATTTCTCTCAGCTAGGTGTGACAGCTTACCACTTCCCTTACCTCTGAGATGGTTTGCTTTTTGCTTAAGGCTAAAAGCCCTTTGCCTGCACCTACAGATTTTGCTTCTAGTCACCATTACCTTACTTCTACCTGTAGTTCTCAATCTTGTTTCTGGGCTTGGCTGCACCAAGCTTTGATGCCTTGCATATCTAGCCATGCTGGAAAGAATTCAAGAACATCATGATGAGTAACATGTTCCTTTTTCCATGACTATCTTATTTCCATTGATAACAAGTGTCTCTGGTACTTGAGTTGCTTCTAACTTCCCTCCTTGTCATTAGATACAGATCTTTGCATGCAAGTTGTGTTCTTTATTCAAGAAAACCTCCTTGGTCAATCACATTCATTCGTTCATTTAAGGTATGCTTGGTCATTTAAAAACTACTTTCTACCAGTGTTTTTTAATGCCTTTTTCTTAATTTGGAGTTCATCAAATCAGTCCAGGCCCTTGTTGTTTATGACCATTTCTATCCCCATCTTTTTTCATATAAGAAGAAGAGGCAGCTTGATAAAGAAGGTATTGAAGTCCTGGATTAAGTCCCGGTTCATTTTTATATCTTTTCAAATGCCAAGCACAGAGTTCAGCACTTAGTGTAAGCTAAATTAATATTTGCAGAACTCAGTTTAAGAGTTGAGTGTCTGGCCTAGGAGAGAGCATTGGTAATGTGATGAATTGTTCAGATAATAAAATGGAGCCTGGACTGTAACGAAGCCCTGATGATGATGACTTAGGATATATGTTGGGTGTGTGGTCCTGGATAAGGCAGTGCTACTACCATTCCTAGGCCTTTTTTGTTCATGTGTTTTGGGTTGTCATCTTTTGAGTGTCAGTATTTCCACAGTAAGACATGAATGCCCATTTTTATTTTTATTGTGAACTTTGTGGGGTATGCATATGCTGTTCGGAAGATGATCCAGTGGATTGGAAGGGGTTTGATGTTAAACTTAGTTTCACAATGAGATGAGGTTTCTGTGAACTTGGAAGACATACATGCCTGAAAGCTGAGGGACAGACCATTTGATCTCTGGGGATCTCCAGCATTTGTAAGATGAATGATTCTGTGATTCTGTTCACTTTATGGTTCTTCTTTTTCCATTTGTTCTTTATTGTTCTCCCCATTTTCCTACTGGGTTCCACCAATTCATGGGTTGAAGAAAGAAATTTGGGGGTTGTTGCTAGGTAGCTGGGAGTGAGTAATAAAGAAAATAAACAAAGATCTAGCTTTATGCTTTTAAAAATATTTCAGTTTTTATTAATCACAGAACATAGGAGCACAAGAATGACCAAATGCTGCATCGTATTGGCTGGCTCAATTATTTTTAATGGCTCTGCATTGGAACCTCTGCTTTCAGCCTGACCCTGACCTATCTTTCTAGATTTACTTCTTTATACTTTTCTATATTTTAGTCGTGTCTGACCACTTACCTTTTTTTTTTTTTTGGTTAAATTTTGTACCCTTTCTGGCTTCACTGCTTTATCTTTATGCTTTTCTCACTTTTAATTCCTATTCTCTTTGCTTCAGCTATTCAATCTCACTATATTAAAATAATCTTCATCCTTTAAGGGTTTGCCGTAATAGATATCCTTCTGCTTCTTCTAAGCCTCTAGTACCTGTTGACTCTCCCTGTAGTTACTTGTCTTAACTTCCTTCCTGGAATATAAGTTTCTGGAAGGTGTGAATCATGTCCTGTACATACTAGTGTTTCCTGCAGGGCCTAGGACCACTTTTGTCAGAACTAGCCATTCAGGGAATGACAGGTGACTGCCTCCCAGTGAAGATATGGGGCAGAAGGTCTGGGCAGATCCTAGAGTGAAAGAATGTCCAGAACAATTGAGCAGTTGGTTTCAGGGAAGTCTGTGATGACGGTGAGGTGCATGTCTCTGCAGGGCCCATAGGGCATAGTATGAGGACGGTCTTACTATGTGATATAGATAAAGGTTGATCAGTAAGTGGTTAAGTGTTGGGATATTTAGAGATCTAGTTTGAGAGTCTGGGTTTGGTATCTGAATTCTGAATTTTAAGTTCTGGCAGATCTCAGAATAGCATGACATGGGAACCAGGACTAGGAAAAATGGATAGAGATGCCAGACATGAAGTTGGTGGAAACGAGAAGAGTTATGGAGTCAAGGCAGAGGTAAGTTTGGCAATTAGGTACAAGTTAGAGGCTCGGGCAACAAGGAGCAAAGTACTAACTTCTTAGAATTAATACGTGAGGTTAAAACAGGACCAGCAGTCAGATTAAATTGATTTGAGGCTGATTTACTAAGCCGTTTACTAAGTATCCTTATATTTCCCTTGCTTAGAGGCAAACCCATTCCTTGTTCAAGTTCAGTGGCCTGGCTTTTTATAAAGGGGTAGCAACGTCTCTCTGCCCAAAAAAGTGCTGACTGTATTTGCCAAATGAATCCCGTTTTGGTGTTCTGACAGGCCCCTCATGAGGAGAACACTGAACTGAGTTAAATAAAGAAGTAACTAGCTTACTACTGGAAATTACTCCCCTCTTAAGAATAACTACTAATTGGGAATTGATGAAGGTTATTCTTTGATTTGTGGCCATCAAATGCTGACCTAGAGAAAGGTTGTTCTGCTTCAAAATAGATATATTTTATTTAGTATCTTTTCATAGCTTTCATTGCTGAAGTTTAAAAGAACAACCACAATGTCAAAAATTATTTAAAAAAAAACATTTAAAGTACTTAAAAGAAGGCCTGTGCCAAGTGGGCCAAAGATACAGTGTATATTCATGAATTAATGAAGAAACACGTAGGAAATGAGCCTGGAAAAATACCCAGATATTGCATTATGAAAGCCCCACATACAATACAAAGATTGGCCCCCTCCTCTCCTGTAATATGATTGTAAAGAGTTATTTGTACCTTTATGTTTTCAAATTTTGGTTGTAATAGCAATAAAAGCTATAGGTCTTTGATACCTTTTTACCAGCTTTTAGGTGACCAGAGATCAGAAACTAGTGTCAGAATTGACTCAAGGTTATTATAAGGCAGCCTTAGGTAGATTTGTTAAAAAATGTATTAAGAAAATGTGTTAAGGGATGTATGAAGAAACGAAGTTTAGACTTGAAAATCCAGGCTTTGGTGATAGTACAGTATACTTTAAATTTACCAAGAAAAAGTGTTATTTTATTCTTTTCAAAGCCTACTGTAGTATCTGCTTTCTTTTTGTCCCTTTTAAAATTTAGTATGGGGTTAAATTTATTTATGTATTTATGTCCTTATTCAATCTGTTTATGCTTTTTTTTTAAATTTATTTTTTTATTTTTTTAAAGAACCACCCTCAATACATTCTACCCACTTCTAGGTTTTTTTGTTGTTGTTTTGTTTTGTTTTGTTTTTTATTTTTTTTCCCTTGCTTAACTCCTTCACTTACTATCTTTGGAATAATTTCCAATCCCTTAGTCTCTTAAAACTATGATTTGGGTCTTGGCTCTTGTTCTGCTCTCTCTGATGCTCCTGGTCTTGCTGCGCTACTTGTGGTTCCTTTGTCGCTCCCTGCTCTAGTCAGGGGTGTCCGCCCTCTTTTTTGCCTGCGTAGCTCCCACACATTCGTTAGAACCCACTTCCAGTGCCTCCTTTGCAAAGCCTTGCCGACCTGACAGCCTGCTTAGGCATCTCTCTTGCCAGCTCTTGTAGCAGTTCCCTGGGATGGTGTCTGTCAGAATACTTGCTTCCGTGGGCTGTAAAAGTCTGCTTCTTTCTGTCTCTCCTGGGAATAACTTGAGGGATCCAAATGGCCTGAGTCCTTTTTGTATTCCCAGCAGCTGTAGTAGACAAACTTGACCCAGTGGAGTAGATAAAAGGAGGAGTCGAGGAGATCCCACCGTTTTGGTAGGGGGCCCGAGTAGATAGATGATAGTGTCATTTATCTCCAGTTCTAGCACCTTTTTCTCCCTACCCCACTCACCCCCACCTTTTAGTAGCTGTGGCTTTTTACTAAAAAGCCTGAAATAAATTAGAGACTTAACTTTCTTGAAGATTCTTAGGACATTTTATTTATGCCATGGTATTTCTTGCCTCATTGAGGGCAGGGGTATATGTAGATGGCTCGCACTAAACGTGAAGAAGTATAGTCTTCCTTTTTTATTGGCATATTTTCTAATTCTTTTGCAATTTTGACTCTCTTTATAGTCTTTAATAAGCAGTAGTAGTATGATCATGAGAGTTAGGAAGAACAAACTTTGTCCCAGTATGGGTTTAGAAGCCTTCTCATATATTTACAAAATGTGTTTGCAGCTGGCCTTTACATGTCATTTTAGTGTTTAGATAATCATATAGATCCTCCCATGCAGAGTACCTGCAAATCACATGGCTATCAAATGGTATAAATTGCTACTTGTTGGCTAGGGAAAGTGAGAGTTGAAGTACTCTAAGATACAAGGGAGTACGTTTTGCTTTAGTTATAGATAAAGTTGTCATAGTACCTAATGCTGATGAAAAACAAAAAAGAAATCTTAACCAGATCAGCTTAAAATTCAGGGTCCTGGGATCGAGCCCCACATCGGGCTCCCTGCTCGGCGGGAAGCCTGCTTCTGCCTCTCCCACTCCCCCTGCTTGTGTTCCCTCTATCACTGTCTCTCTCTCTCTCTGTCAATTAATTAAATACATAAAATCTTAAAAAAAATAAAAGGACAGTTTTGTGTAACCTATGAGTGAATGGCTTTTACATACTTGCTTTTTCTCCTCCTTTCTTAATTTTCTCTTAATTTGGTTTGCATTGGAAGTCTGTGCACAGTGAAAAAGAGATGAAGGAAATTCAGAGATACAGTTTTTTGTTTGTTTGTTTGTTTGTTTTTGAGTGGAGAGGAGGGTGGGCAGGAAGAGGGAAAAGGCAGGAGTTTTCCCAGAATAAAATAACACACTAGCTTTGTTAAACATTGATTATGTCCTACTAACCTAATTATCCATTAGACGGACTCTGTTGTTATGACTGACTCAGATCTCAAGAACGTTGTGAGGGTCTGGGTGAGGGTTGAGTGAAAAAGTTCCCTGGAGAGGGCATCAGAAGACCTGCGTTGGGGTCATTATTTTGCTACTTAGTTTTAGGTGTCAGTTTAGCTGTTTAGTTTGTAGGACCATCAAAAGAAATAATTGATAGATCTTTTTCAAACTATTTATGGTTCCTATAAATTGTAGTATGTAAAGAAAAGAGGATTTTTGAAATTCAGGAATAAGTGCAAGGAACAGTGTCTAATAGAGTAGGTATGTTAAAAAAACATGAATAAACAGCAATTAATAAGCTTTTTAAAATAAGGATGTGTTAATTCTGAAAAAATCTATTAAAATTTCCCTTTATTTAAATGAGAAATGTTTTTAATTTTTTTTGTGTTGAGTTTTTGGTTAGTGAGTACTTGGTACAGACCAAAGTCTATTAAAACAAATGACCTCACAATAAATAATTCACAGAAATGAAAGCATTTCCAACTACTAGCCTATTCCATAGGGCCTTATCAGCTTTGTTATGACAGAATTCATTACTATGAATTATTTAGTACAAGGAATTCAGTAGGATGTTTTTTATAATCAGGTTGGGAAGATGGGTCCAACCTATTTATCACAGCTCTTTATGTATGTCAGTCTTTTGCCATGGATGATATTGTTCGGTTGCCATGATTTTTCTAGTGTTACAACTGAATGGTTAGCTTAGTAATCATGTGCTTTTGACAGGGGTTAGTTGTTGCTATGTGAGTAACTGAATGACATGGCAGAAATATAAGGGAAAATTTATTGTATTTGTAACGGCCTCGTTTGCCAACAGTTAAACTAAACAAACAGTCTATGAAGAGCTTTTTGGGTAAAGTTCTTGGAAATGGCTGACTAGGTCTTTAACATCGTCTTAGGGAGATTCTTCTGTAAAGATAAACGGAAAAGATAATACTATCTTGCATTTGTATACCACTTAACACTTGTGAGAAGCGTTAATATTTTATTCTTCCAACTATTTGTTTGCCATAGAAAAGTTCCCATTTGTTACTTTAAGGTAAGGATTTGAGACCTTGCTCTGTCATCACGTGCTATGTACTTATTATGAACCTCCTTTAGAGGGAAGTAAACTGAGACCTAGGGAGGATAGCTAGTTTTTAATTATTCAGAAGTAGATGCTCATGTAAATTTGAATTAATTAGGTCCTGATTGTTAGACTTGTATTTTTGATAACTTATTTTCTAAATTTGATTATTCAACAAGTACTTATTAGACCTTAATATGTACTGGAGATAAAAGAAAAATGAAGAAGAAATAGATTCTGCCCTTAAGTAGTAGTTGCTAGTGTAGTTGATGATTAGGACCTCAGATGGACAGATAACTGATTCACTAGAATACATTAAGACAAATATTTCAGAAGGTATTTTACAAAGGGCCACTGATGATGATGATGATGATGATGACTATTTAAGATCTTATTTATTTATTTGACAGAGAGATAGCACAAGTAGGCAGAGAGGCAGGCAGAGGGAGAGGGAGAAGCAGGCTCCCTGCCAAGCAGGGAGCCCGATGCGGGACTCGATCCCAGGAACCTGGGATCATGACCTGAGCTGAAGGCAGCCGCCTAACTGACTGAGCCACCCAGGAGCCCCGATTATTATATTTTTTAAAGATTTTTAAAAATTACTAGAGCATGAGACAGAACACGAGTTGGGGGGCAGAGGGAGAGGGAGAAGCAGACTCTCCACCAAACAGGGAGCCCGACACAGGGCTTGATCCCAGGACCCTGAGATAATGACCTGAGCCAAAGGCAGATACTTACCTGACTGAGCCACCCCAGGCAAAAGGGCCACTGCTGATGAAGCAAGGTTGGCCAGGCAGACTAGCTGGGAAGGGTGCTCTCAGTAAGATAGCGCAACCTTTGTCAGAGGCACATAGGTATGAAATAGCCTAGAATTTGGAGGAAGTATAAATGGTTTTAAGACCAGACTACAGGATTTATAAGAAGGAAAGCACTGGTAAACAAGAAGCAAGGCTAAGAAAAGTGTGTCATTTGTTAAAGGGTTTAAAGCAGGACTATGCCATAATTAGATTTTCATTTTAGGTGAGTGTATAGAGTAGAAATTATATTATCACAACGTCAGGCAAAATAGTTAATAGATTATAATAGTAGCAAGAATCATGAGGGTCTAGGATAAGCAGAGAGACGTTTGGGAGGTAGAATGGAGGACCTACACGGAGGTGAAGGGAGTAAGAGGGTCTGGTATGACCTAGGAACTGTATGGGATGACTGGGTGGCAATGCCATTCACTAAGAAAGGAAATACAGTGTAGAACACGTTGGCGATCTTCAAGATTTTAGACACATCTGTTTTGGCATTCAGGCAGAAAGATCCAGTAGAGTTGGAAATGAGATTCTGGAGCTACTGGTTCATAAATCATCAGTGTAGAGGAGGCAGGTTATGTGCCAGCTGCAAATGAATGATTATTGATTTAAATAACCAAGGGACTAATCATTAAAGGAAACCTGAGCAAGAGAATCAGCAGAATTGCTTATTGATCATAGAGCAAAAGAGGTATTTGGTGTAGAAATGAAAAAAGCAGATAAAAGAATATCCTATTCACATTGCTAGCCTGATTTATTCAAGCTGATACTAGATTAAGCAGTAGCAAATACATACACACTTCTTAACTGTAGTTGACAAAAGTCACTGGAACCAGTGTCTTTATCCAAGAAATTGGAAAGGATCAAAGTATTCTCTTTGAACACTTTGAACACAGCAACACAAAGTGCAAGAAGTAATGGAACAATTGCTTCAGAGGTCTGCAAAGAACAAAATAAAGGGTTGTGGCCAAAAAATTGTATACGCAGCCAAATTATGGTTCATGTGTGAGGAAGATTGAAGGATATTTTTAGATTTTCAGGAGTTAGAGAAAATGTATTGCATGTGTGCTTTAAAAATTTTTTTTTTTTTAAATAAGAAAAAGTCAAATGAGAAAAGTCAAATTAGGGAAAAGGACATCTTTGTCCAAAAGCACTGGGAATAAGCATTGAAACAAATTAACCGAAGTGGAAGTAACTCAGAAAGATAGGCTGTGGTTATGATTTATAATCTGAGAACTCGGGGATAGAATATGAGGGGCAGGTGTCATGGCAGGATCAGTCCTTGACCAACCTGCATCAGATTGTGTATCCTAACATGAATTTCATTTTTCCTTTGATAATCACCCAAAAAGTGGTTAAAGAAAACTATAAAAAAATCTGGGAAGTCACCATTAGTAAAATTTAAAATAGGAGAGGATATGTATTTGTTTCCTAAATAACTAGACAAGATTAAAGATTATGGCAAGAGATGGGGAAAAAAAGAAAAACAACCAGCAAGGAAACAACAAGGTTTTAAAAGACAAGGATCAGTAAAACAATTTACATGTAGTATATTAAATTTCCCTTTTAAAAGACTCATACTAAAAAATAATCCTCAACTATTTGCTGTTTTTTAAAGGTATACTTAGCACAAATAAACCTAGAAGGATTAAAAGTAAAAAAAGGTGGGTCAAGATTTATAGGGAAAACACCACAGAAAAGACAGAAGAGTAACAGTATGAATTCCAAAGTAGAATTAAATGAAGAAAAGAACTAAATAAGATAACAGTTTTTTAAATTGACTGAAAATGTAACAACTTAATAGACCAATAACTATGGAGGAATTAACGTTACACGAGTTGCCTTTTAAATTTTTACTTTTTAAAATTAAATGGGAATCTTCCTATCCATGCCCTTGTATTAGTATATTCTTAATACCAAAAATTATACTGAAGGAGAATGTTTAGGTCAACTATTGACTAAGCTATGTTCAACAGATTACTAGAGTTGTCCTAGATATTAATAGAAGTCCTATGGAAGAATTTTGTGGCTAGACAAGTTTGGAAAAATCTGCATAAGGAACTGTTTTGGAGATTCATAGGGCACCGTAGCGTATTAGGATCCCTGAGCAGTTTAGCCCAGTATTTTACAGGTTCCTCTTTTTTTTTTTGTTTTGTTTTGTTTTGGTCATGGATTATCAATGAACAATTTATGGGATTCTGGTGTTCTAAGGAACAGAGTTTGGAAAACACTTATGAATATTGCTGTACAAATCTGTAATAAAATTAAGACTAATAAAACAAAGAGTCATTAATCATGACTAAGAATTTTTTTTTTAAGATTTTTATTTATTTATTCAACAGAGAGAGACACAGCGAGAGAGGGAACACAAGCAGTGGGAGTGGGAGAGGGAGAAGCAGGCTTCCCACTGAACAGAGAGCCTGATGCAGGGCTTGATCCTAGGACCCTGAGATCATGACCTGAGCGGAAGGCAGATGCTTAACGACTGAGCCACCCAGGCACCCCAATGACTAAGAAATTTTTATCTGAGCATTTAAAGTTGGTTTAACAGAAAAGATACAGTTACGTGATTCATTACCTCATTTGGTTCAGTAAGAAAACTTGTATGATAAACTTAGTAGAGCAGAAAATCATTTGATATCATTTGATACCTAATCCCCCACCCTTTTATATAAAAAAGGCTCTTAGAAAATTGGGAATATCGTTTGGTATGGAATATAGTCAATATCATAATTTATTGCAATTGCATGGAAATTTGTCCTTATTACTTCTTATCTGCTATATTTTAAGCTCTTTGAGGGTAGGAAATAAGTTGATTTTTATGTATTTTTTGTCACCCATTTTGATATAGAACCTTGCATTTTAAGCATTCTGTAGCTGTTAAATGAAAATATTTGGAAGCGTATCCTTATGTAACTTTTAGTTTAAAATGGATTTAAAAATGATATTTTTCTTCATGTAAAATATTTTTAAAAGGGTAAGCCATATGCTTTTTAAAACATAAAACGTGTTTTTTTTGAAACTGAGATACTTTTCGGGACGGGCCTTAATGTTTGTTTTATTTACCCAGCAAGCTTTGACTTAAGGTTGTTTTAAATTTGGTCTAACGGTTAAGTGACAGGAAATTTATAAAGATTCTTGAAAAGTAAAGGGGTATTATAAATACTATTTAAAAAAGGATTATTCTGGTTTTTTTATGGCTGAGTAATACTCCATTAAATATCATCTAATTATATATGTAATAATTATACAAATTATATTTATAAATTCAGATGCTGCTATGAACATGGGGGGTACAGATATCTTTTCAAGTTAGGGTTTTCATTTCCTTTGGATATATTCCTAGAAGTGCAGTTGCTGGATCATATGGTAGTTCTGTTTTTATTTTTTTGAGGATCCTCCATCCTCCATTTTAATTTTTGAGGATTTTCCATAGTGGCTGTACCAGTTTATAATCCCACTCATAGTGCACAGTGCACAGGGGTTCCCACTATTACACGTCCCTGCCAGCCTTTTTTATCTTGTCTTTTTGTTGATGCCTGTCCTAATTGATGATGGCTGTTCTAAGAGGCATGAGGTGATATCTTACTGTGGTTTTAGTTTCCATTTGTGACAGTGTGGATGGACCTTGAGGGCATTATACTCAGTGAAGTAAGTCAGAGAAAGACAAATATGGTATGACCTCACTTATATGTGGAATCTAAAACCAAAACCAAAACCAAAAACAACCAAATACATAGAAAAAAAGATCATCAGACTTGGGGTGACCAGAGGCAGAGGAGGGTGAGGAGAGGGGGAATTGGAGGAAGTTGGTCAAAAGTTACCAACTTCCAGTTATAAGATAAATATTAGGGATGTAATGTGCAACCTGACTATGGTTAGCATTATATAGGAAAGTTATTAAAAGAGTAAATCCTAAGAGTTCTAATCACAAGGAGAACTTTTTTCCCCCTTTTTCTTCTTTTTTTGCTTTTTATTGTGTCTGTATGAGATCATGGATGCTTCCTGAACCTATTGTGATGATCATTTTATCATTTCACAATATGTGTATATTCATCATACTGTACGTCTTAAACTTCTACAGTGATGTGTGTCAATTACTGCTCAGCAAAACTGGGAAAAACCCAAGGGTTATCCTGGTCAGAAGTATTATCCGTGGTAAAGTGGGATGCATGAGGAGGACTCTTGTAATGACAGAGCTCTCTGTTCAGGTAGGAAAATCAAGGGATTTGGGACCTGAGGCTGGTTCAGAATTCTTCAGGATGTGGTTGGGTTTTGAGCCAAACCGTTTTTCTATGGCCTTAGGACTGCCTTGCAGCCCATGAAACCCTAGCCTTGAAATGTGGCTTTGCAGGGCTTGGGAAAATTTCATTCATATGCAGATTTCTGCAATTTTTCAATTTCCAAGAAGCAGCTGCAGTTATACAGGGCTTGGCATGTGTATGTGTGCGGGTGTCTGTGTGTAAACACACAAAATAGCCTGGATGTGGTACTGCTTTAGGAGTCAGGGAATCTTGAGTGCTAGTTTTTTCTTATGGAATCTTGGGTAAGTCCTATAACTTTTCTCTTTTGAGTTTTCTCATCTTTCCCATTCACTCCACTGTGAAGTTTTAAGAAGATACCTGTGAAAACTTTTTTAAATGTACAAAACTGTAAGTGTGTAAGATGTCAGTAAAGCATATTGGTACTCATTTTGCTGGAAGAGTACATTGTAAACATAGAATTTGGAAACAAAATCATGGCGATAGGGAAACATGAAGATTTTTTTTTACTTTTTTTTCTTTTGGGTTTTCAGTTACAAATAAGAATGCAGTTTTAACTAACGTTTAAAAGCCTTTGCATTATAGGGACGCCTGGGTGGCTCAGTGGGTTGAATATCCCACACTTAGTTTTGGCTCAGGTCATGGTGTCAGGGCTCTGAGATTGAGCCCAGCCGTGGGCGGTCTCTGTGCTCAGCACCGTATCTTCTGCTGGAGCTTCTCTCTCCCTGTCCTGTTCCTCTGCCCATGTGCTCCCCCACCTCCTGCACACAGGCACGCTTTCTCTTTTTCTCTCTCTCAATAAATAAAATATTTAGAAGCCTTTGCATTACAGAGAGATAATTAATGTACAGTACAATTATGCAATAATTCAGAATCAGTATTTGTGTTGCTAACATTTTGTTACTCATTGTAAAGTATAATTTATTCAGGATGTACACTGAAACCTGTTGTTTTAACTGTATAGCTAGATGAAAATATGACAGAAGAGGTTTGAATGAGTTATCTTTTTGGTAACACTTTGCTTGAGGGATGGGCAGGCTTTTCCTCACTTGACAGATGGCATAGGAAGGGCACTAAGAAGGCAAATGGATTTTCTAAGCTTGCATTAGCTGGGTGATGATAGAGGCAGGGCTAGAATTCATAATTTTTGTTGTTACCCAGCATATTTTTCCCCTTTGGGTACCAGCATTTTCTTGTTGATAATTATGACTTTGTAGTAATTTTTGGTAATTATCATAATCTTTTAGGAAGATAGATGACATGTAGCTTTTGCTTATCGAATGAGAATCCACATGAGGTATTTTCAAGAGGACATATAATTTTCACTTTCAGAAAACAAATTCTCAGGCTTATTAAATAATTTATATTCATACAATCGTTTACTAAAAGTAAAAGTGTGAAAATGGGCTTATAACTCACACGTTTTTCAATGTTGATTTGTAATAGGAAAAATTGTATAAAAACTTCATGTAATGATGCTTTAAACATACACTTTCAACATGACTGACTTTTTTTTAATTATTTTTTTTAAGATTTTATTTATTCGTTTGAGAGAGAGAGAGAGCACCAGCAGAGGGGCGATGCAGAGGGAGAAGGAGAAGTGGACTGTCCGCTGAGCAGGGAGCCTGATGTGGGGCTGGATCCCACGACCTCGAGATCATGACCCAAGCCCAAGCCACCTAGGTGCCCCGTGATTGACTTTTAATATGAGAGAACTATCTGTGCGGGAAAGGTTAAAAGGGGATAAGTTACGAAACTGAGAATGTCACCTATTTTATATATAGTTTTCCATTAACTTGAAGCGCATGGTAATTCCCAGGCTACTTTGAGGAGATAAATAATTATAAATTGGAATCTTAGAGCTTTGCATCATGTTTAAATAGTTCAGAAAACAACAAACCCAGAAGCATTAAATTAATTTTTTTAAAGGCTTTATTTATTTGACACAGAAACAGAGAGAGAGAGAGCATGCAGAAGCAGGGGGAACAGCAGAGGGAGAGGGAGAAGCAGGCTCCCCGCTGAGCAGGGAGCCCAACATGGGGCTCGATCCCAGGACCCTGGGACCATGACCTGAGCCTAAGGCAGATGCTTAGCGACTGAGCCACCCAGGCGCCCCCATTAACTTAATTTTTTTTGTGTGTGTGTGAGGTCAGCTATATACTTGATATGTCATTCAAAGCAAATCAAACCTTTTTCCTTCTTGGTATTTTATTTTTCAAATTAATTGATCATTTATTTACTGTTATCCGATAGTGCTGTCTTCCATGAAGATTTTAATTAAGGGATCTCTTGGGAATTAATCGTATATTGCTAGGAGGCTCTGCTCTGAAGTAGTAACTAATCTATAGCTGCTCTTCCTCTTGAATAAAAAAACCTCTGCGTTTATACAACATGACTTATTTGTTTATTTCAGTAGAAATTAGGATTGAGTGGACTTTTGAGACTGGAAGGGATTTTGGAGATCATATAATCCAGTACCTTCATATGATATTTGAGGTAACTACGGCTCTGAGGGATTGGTCATACATCACAAAGAAAGTTCTTGGTAAAAGTGGGTTAAGAGTTGTATCCTCTGTGTCATATTCTGGTGTTTTTCCCCTTGTATTATTTGTGTTTGTGAGATTCTCCTCCATAATATCGATAAGATTACCAAAGAAGTAACAACAAAAATAAAGTTCTAAATTAGCAGGGTTGTATGATTCTTAGAGTTCATTCAGTGCCATAATGGAAGAAATGATTATTTGGAAAATTCTACCTGGATGGTGAACTAATCCACAAATTGAATTTAAACTATATTTTAACATTTAACAGTATAAAGCAAATCAGTTTCTTAAAGATAACATGTGACAGGGTAAGTGCTTGAATTGAAGTAGAGACCTTGTTAAACTATGTCAATTAATGAAATAACTGGGACACTGGGTTTTATGTTTTAATATAAAAAATGATAAAATGTGCAATTTAAAAATGTCTTTATGTGTCTGACATATTAAACAAAATATGGGTAGGTGTTCTTTATGTTTATCTCTGTTTGATGGAAATAAAGAGTGAAATAATGAAAAGATAGGCAACAGAGAGAAGTCAATAGAGGGTATCAGTATAATATACTTCTATATACTTGACTGTAATTAAGATTTTTGCCTACAAAACTGTAAATCGCAGAAGAATTAGAAATGTACATAATCTGATGGTCAGCTTTCAGTTAGGGAGGTATTGTTGGACATACGTTAACGGTTTCACCATTCTGGATGTTTCTCTTTTGTTTAATTGTATATTAAATAATAAGTAGGTTAGTTTGGTGTCTATTTCTAAGTGGACAAGGCTGTTTTAATCTCTTAGGCTTTGAACTGGAAAGAAAGGAAATGGGTATGAGGAAATGTGTGTGCGTGTGTGTATGAGAGAGAGAGAGAGAGAGATACTTGTGTATGCCTGCTTTCTTATTATAGCCCAAGATTATAATCCTGAATTAAGACTTAAGGCTGGTTTTCTAGTTGGTATTCTTGCTGATAGACCTATGGCTTTGATTGCTATATGCATTACGAGTAACTAAGTCATCTGGAAAAGAACAATGCAAGGACTTCAGGGTTATTTTTTGGATATAGTACTTCTGTTTTCAGATTTTTAAAAACTCTTTGTTCTTTGCTACCATCTACTTAGGGACTTTCACACACTCTATAATGTTTCAGTAGATATAATCCAACTGATAATCAACAGTTATTCATTGTACCTTGTGAAGGCGTATTGTGGAAAAGGAACTGTGCTAAATATAGTGGGAGATTCAGAGGAATCTACCACAGCCTTTGTTATCAAGGATTTTATAATTTGGACTGATAGTGTCATTAACAGTATAAGGACGGTCCTTACAGGCTCAGAAGTATGCCCTAGTAGAGGGCTGCTACTGGGACGTCAAAGGAAGGGGAATTCTCTTTTGATTTGAATGAACTCCATGAAGGTCCCATGGGAGCATGGGGATTTGTGCTGGGCTTTGAGGGGAAGCCATTGCAATAGATGAAATTAGGATTTCTAAAGCTCAAAAATGGGCCAGCTTGGCAAAAATAGTGGGACATGAGGCTCTGATTCATTTCCCTTATAGATGCCAAAATGGTATTTGTAAAATGAAAAACCAGCTCTGTAACTCTCCATCTGAGAACCAATCTTGAGATTGTACCTAATAGCCTGAAACTTGAGACTTTTCTCGACTTTTACTGCCTTATCTCTGCCAGATGCTTCTGAATACTTCTTCACTAGGTTATAAACTATTCAATGGAAAGATTCATTTGTTGTTCATCTTTTTATCCTTCATACCTGCCAGCTTCAAAGAAGGAAGTCACTACCTTCCTGTTGAATAAATAGAAGCTTGCAATCCCGGCTAAGGAATTTGGACTTTATTCTAAAGATAGTTGAGAGCAATTAGAAATTTTTAAACAAAAGAATGACATAGTGGAAGTTATAGTGAAAGGTATTCTAAGGTAATTAATTGCAGTGAATTGATTATTTTACATGCTAGCCTTCTAAACATTATACTCTAAAGTACTTCTGACTTACAGCAAATAAACATTTACAGTTAATGATGTCCTAAACATGTGTAGTGGTCAGCTCAGGAAACAAAATTCCTGATGCTTTTTTTTTAAACTCTAAATTAGCATTAAGAGGCAGTTTTTAGTGGCTCAGTTGGTTAAGCATCTGCCTTCAGCTCAGGTCATGAAACAGGGTCCTGAGATCGAGTTCCACATTGGGCTCCTTGCTCAGCAGGGAGTCTGCTTCTCCCTCTGCCTCTCCCCATATGCTCTCGCGCTCTCTCTCTCAAAAATTAAATAAATAAAATCTTTAAAAAAAATAGTTTTTAACCACTGTTTTTTAAGTTCACTAAGACAAAGCAAGATTAGGTAGGCCTTACATTTTTCATTCATTCAGCAAATACTTGGGTGCCTGCTGTGTGTCTAACATGTTCTAAGCATTGGGGACACAGTGTTAATAAGATTAACATAGCAAATGACTTCAGAAGGCATTTTAAATAGTCTAATGTCATCAGGAACCCTTAAGTAGTTCAAAAATCATGTGAAGAAAACAAGATTTTTTTTCTCTCTTGTATTCTTTTTTTTTTTTTTTTTTTTTTTGTAAGAGGACATCACCAATAGAAATCTGGGAGTTTAGAGGCCTCTCTTGGACTTATTTTGATGTTGTGTGTATTGGTGGTACCTGTTCCATTTAACAGTTTGATGCTTAATTAACAATAGCTTTTTTTAAAATGATTTTTTTAAATGAGATATACACATGCCAGATTTTAGTTTTTAAAAAATGTATTGATGCTGCTTAATATTCCTTGATTATCCACAGTATAGTAAGTACTCTAGTAGTATGCAAGGCTTTGACTTTATTCATTGGGCAGTTTTCCAAATGGTAGATACATTATAGATAAATGTGCATAATGTTTTACTTACTTAGGCATCAGAATTCCTTATAGTAATTGGTTTCTGACCATCTAACCAAGTGGTATTTTTTGAATGAGTGGATAAAACACTGTGCAATTCTGAACTTCATTTCATCAGTTAATAGGCTTGACTGACTTCCTCTCAACCCGTTTGACTGAGAGACCAATTTTACATGGTTATTTTTGGAAAATTCAGAATATATTTTCCATTTTAAATAGTTAAACTGCTTGTGTTATGGAACCTGGACTGGATCACCCGATGGAAGAACCAAGGTCACTCAGATCTTGGAGGATAGTAGGTTTATTTAACACCGGCGGGCTCAGAAGAGAGTGATCTCCAAAGGTCTGAGCCCTGAGCACAAACGAAGGGGGCAATTTATACACTTCTATTTCTTCATACTGGGCACTCTTGGCATGTGCGTGAAGCGGGGCAAGGAGAAGGACCCGGATTGGCGCACGTGGGAAGCAGAGTGGAAAGAAGAACCTGGAAGAGCCCCGGGGCTGGCTGGGTTGGCCATCTTAGGACAGATTTCCCTTATCATCCCCCCCCCGCCTTTGATGCCCCTTTAAACACCTAGTTTAGAGGGCATCATTTTCATCTTCTAAGGGGTGATAGTGAGTAAGGAGCAACTGGAGTCTGACAAGGACCAAATGCTACTATGAGGAGAAGCAATAGGAGGGGGCCGAAGAGGAGGGTGAACCAAGGGAACCATTGTGAGAGGGTATCCCACCAAGTTGTCCGCTGGAGTGTTTCCCACTGGTGAGGTACTCGTTCCTGTAATTGGGTCAGAGTTTCTTGGACCATCCCTGACTCATTAGTGTAGAAACAACATTCCTCCTGTAAGAAGCGGCAGAGCCCCCCTTGCATGGCCTTGAGCAAGTCGAGCCCGTGCCTGTTTTGGAGGACCACTGAGGCCAGTGAATCGAGTTGATACTGCAGGGCCAGGGCCGACTGAGTGAGGGTGGAAAAATCCACTGTGAGTTGTTGAGTTAGCCCCTGGTACTGAACCTGAGACATCCCAACGCCAGTGGCGCCGAGGGCAACACCTGATGCAGCCAGCAGGCTCACGATAAGGGAGATGGCCATGGGGGAGCGTTGAGGGCGGCTAGGAGGTCTCCATATGAGTGGGGCATCGCTCCTGGGGAGGACTGAAAGATTGGGTAAGAGACTGACAAGTGTGCATGATTGATAGCGTGGGGTGATGCAGGTGTATACACCTTGATCACAAGCCAGAAAAGTGTTGTTAGGCGCACAGATCCAACTGTGGCCCATGATGGGAGAGGAAGAGTTGCCATACAGTGGTACTGGAGCCAGAAAGGGATAATCTGAGGTCCCCTGTGCAGAGGTGGGAGGTGACACGGTGGATCGGCTGAGGATGACACCTAGGTATTGGACAGGACTGAGCTTCATACAGATCCAGCAGTCAGACGCTAGGGGTGGATTTGAGTGGTTAAGTGCTTGGTGGAAGGCGTTAATCATACCTAACAGTTGCGCTATAGATGCTTGCTGCATGTGGATGGGGGACCCACCCAGGGATACACCAGGGCGAGTTATTTTCTATCTGACTCTGGGGGTTGACTGTAACGCTTGGAGTGAACATGGACTTAATCATAAACTTGGCCATGGATTTGGTCCCCGTAGGGTGATATTGTCCCAACAGGAGAATGATTCCTGTAGCCCATGATGTGGCATTGGGTTCTAAGACTGAGAGAGTGAGCGGTATACAGTGATCGTTAGGGCAAGAGGTTGGGGTGGTGTTGTGTGACAAGGAAATCTGGATGTCACTGCACTGTTTGAGGTGCCACCTGGTGGACCATCGTTCCATTCCCAGCTAAGTCACCACCTATGACTCACATCCCCAGGCTTGTGAGCAGAACTGAGGGCAGGTGTTTGGCTGTTGAGGCGTAGGGCCCCCACAGATGTAGATATCTACCAGCCAGTAACCTGAGTGGGGACCTGGTAGGAACACCGTCTATGAGGTTCCCAGGAGGCGTCAAGAAGCTGGCATCCATCAAAATGGAGGTCAACCTTTGGTGTGTGCCCATCCCAGGTGGAAGAAGTCAGTGAGGGTGCTGGTATGGGATTGAGGGGGATAAGCTGGAAAGCCCATTTGCCAGTAATGGTGATACGAGAGTTTGGCCCCCTTGCCTGGCCAGGCAAGCTAGAGGCAGTGCGGAAGAACAGCACACCAGGCAGCAGAAGACCGGGACTGACTGGGGCCAGGAAAACCATGGTGAAATGCGCCCCGGAGTAGATAGCAGAGGACCAGTGAAAGTGGGGTCTATGACCTTAGGTAGAGGGAGCCATCGTGGCTAACCTGACAGAAGATGAAACCTGTGGACAAGTAAGTGCAGTAATACACACTAGGGACACCCAATAAACAATGACAATAGTAAGCCTCTGGGGGAAAGTCCAGTCAGGAGGGGTAACAGTGTAGAGTCCGACTCCCAGGATGAGGGAAATCATGCCAATGAGAGGGACCACGGTGAGCAGGTGTCCATCAGTTGGTGGGAGCTTATCAAAGGTGAAGCTGGAGTGGGTTTGTGAAGTCTGGCTGGACTCTCCACTGGCGTGGCCCCTCATCTGAATGATGAGCTTTCTTTACTCTTGAGTTGTGGACCCACGGGGTGACACCTGAGACCTTGAGGGCAGTAGGGGTGGTTAGAACAACAGTATGGGGCCCTGTCCACTGCAGTTTGAGGGGACCTTTCTTCCAGTCTTTGACCCAAACTGAGTCCCATGTCTGGAAGGAGTGTACCTGAGACCCGAAGGAGATTGGGACCCTCTCAGTGGTGTACTTTTGTAATTTATTTAGGGTGGCCCCCAGGGCCTGAAGCTGCTCCTTTATCCCTTTATCTCCAACCTGATGTAAGTTTCCTGGAAGGCTTCCCAAGCACGGGGGAAGCTGTCCATATTAATTCGAATGGGGAGAAACCTAATGTTCCAGGCATGCAGAGAGCACGCAGAAGAGCTAGGGGTAGCAGATCTGGCTATGGGAGGTTAGTCTCCTGACAAACTTTGCTAAGGTTCCCTTGAGGGTGTGATTCATTTGCTCTACTTTCCCTGAACTTTGGGGCCAGTAAGCGGTGTGGAGTCTCCAGGTGTTACTGAGAGATTTGGTTAAGACCTGTACAATGTCTGCCACAAATGCGGGTCATTGTCACTATGGATTGTTAATGGCAGGCCGAACTGGGGCACGATCTCCCACAAGAGGACTTTAGCTACTTCCCGGCTTTGCTCTGTCCTGGTCAGAAAGGCTTTGACCCACCCAGAGTATGTGCATACTATTACTAGGAGATATCTGAACCCCCTGCTCGGCTGCATATCTGTGAAGTCTACCTCTAGATCTTCGAAGGGGGTTGCTCCCATCCTCTGGACACCTGGCAGGGGCCATGGTGCAGACCGAGCATTATTTTTAGCACATTACACACCGTTCACTCGTTGCTCGGCATAGTGTTGGCAGCTGACTGTTGTAGTAGTGCTTCTTAGGAAGGGCCTCTAATGCAGTTTTCCCCAGATGAGTGAGTTGGTGGTATTCCTTGACTAGATGCCCTCCAGTTGCTGTTGGAACAAAGATGCGCCCATCTGGCATCATCCACCATCCCTTTTCAGTCAGGGCGGCTCCCTCTGCCATGGCCCATTCCTTTTCCTTTTTACTGTAACTGGGCGGAGGGACTTCTTCCAGGGGTGTTAGGGCCATGGTGAGGGAAGGGGCTCTGTCCATGTCCTCACTGGCTGTGGTCTTGGCTGCCTCATCTGCTAGACGATTTCCCCACGCTTTGGGGTTGTCTCCTTTCTGGCGTCCCTTACAATGCAGGATTGCTACTTCCTTTGGAAGCCATATGGCTTCGAGGAGTCTCAGTATCTCCTCCTTGTTCTTGATAGTTTTTCCTGTGATGGTTAGGAGGCCCCTTTCCTTGTAGATGGCCCCATGCATATGTACAGTAGTGAAGGTGTACTGAGAGTCAGTATAGACGTTGACTCACTTGCCTTCACCGAGGGTGAGGGCTCGGACTAAGGCGTATAATTCAGCCCGTTGAGCTGACTTATCCAGCTGGTAATGCCTTAGCTTCTAGGACTTTACTAGAAGTAAAGTTGTGGTTATTGTATAACCCGCTTTCCGGGCACCCTCTTGTAGGTAACTGCTGCCATCTCTGAACAGTGTGAGCTCTGGATTCTTTATGGCTAGATCCCGCAGATCTGGACGGCTCGCGTAGACCTCACCAGCTACCTCAGAACAGTCATGGTCTGGTTCCCCCTCTTCCATGGGGAGAAATTTCCTGGCTTTAATGTCTTTACTGTTTTGAGGGTGACCCACGGGTTTTCACAGAGGAGCCCTTGGTATTGTGCTAGCTGAGAGTTGGAAAGGAAGCGGTGTCCCTGTGCGTTTATGAGGGACACAACTGTATGAGGGACCTTGACATTAAGTTCTTGCCCCAGGGTAAGTTTGTCTACCTCCTTGATGAGTAGGCCTGTGGCTGCCAGCGCCCTGAGGCACGGTGGCCATCCTGCTGCCATGGAGTCCAGCTTCTTTAACAGATATGGAACTGGCCGTTGCCAGGGCCCAACAGTCTGGGTGAGTACCCCGAGCACTATCTTTTCTTTTTCATGTACAAAGAAATTGAAGGGTTTCTCTATATCTGGTCAGCGCAGGGCTCGAGCCCACCCAAGGGCGGTCTTTATCTCTGTGAAAGCAGCTTCTGCTTCCTCAGTCCAGGCAGGGGGTTCTCGATCTGGTCCCCCTAAGAGATCATAAATGGGTCTTGCTATTGCCGAGAACCCAGGGATCCAGGTGCGGCAGAATCCTGCAGACCCCAGGAGATCTCATAGGCCCCTTTTTGTCTGGGGCTATGGCAGGGAGATGATGACCCTATTCCTCTCTGGCCCTAGTTCTCTTTTCCTTTGGGTGGGGAGGAAACCAAGGTATCAGACCTGCTGTTGGCAGATTTGTGCCTCCTTCCATGAGGCTCGTTATCCCGAGTCTGACAGGAGCTGTGGGAGGGCCTTTGTGCCTTTTGTGCAGTCTTCTTGTGTGTCATTGGTGAGGAGGAGGTCATCCACATACTGGAGGAAGGTGCACCGTGTGGCCTCTCTTGGGAAGCTGGCGAGGTATGCGGCCAGCGCTTCCCCAAAGAGGGTTGGTGAGTTTTTAAACCCCTGCGGGAGGTGCGTCCAAGTCAGTTGCATCTGGCACCCAGTATCAGGTTCAGACCATTCAAAGGCAAACAGTGGCTGGCTCTGGGGAGCTAAGCGGAGGCAGAAGAAGGTATCCTTCAGATCTAGGCAAGTGAACCACCTGGCCGACCCTGGGATTTGGCCGAGGAAGGTGTACATCTATTCAGGACCACTGGGTGCAGAGAGATGGTTCCCTTATTGATGGCCCGCAGGTCTTGAACTCGTCAGTTCAAGACTTGAACAGCCCCCGTCGAGCTTCTTGACTGGCAGGAGTGGGGTATTCCAGGCCAACTGGCACTCGACTAGAATATCTGCTTCTTTGAGTTTGGTCAGATGTTCTTGGATGCCTATCTTAGCTTCTTATGGAAGGTGGTATTGCCTTTGCCTCTGAGGTTGGGCTCCTGGGATCAGTTCAACAATGATAGGGGCCCGATTCCGGGCTAGTCGAAGTGGGTTGTTTTCAGCCCATACTGAAGGGAAGGTGAGTCTGAACTCCGGTGGGCTGCTCAGTTGGGCCTGGGCATAGAATAGCCTCCATTCTTCTTCCCTTGGCAAGGTAATTGCTAGTACCAGAGACCCTGTCTCCTCTTGCCTTGGGTTCAGTTGGAGACTAGTGTGTCCAGTGGGCTCAAAGGTTATCTGAGCCGTAAGGTTGGAGAGTATGTCTCGGCCCAGGAGAGGGATGGGGCAATCAGGCAGATAAAGGAATTCATGTCAGACCTTGTGGCCCCCGAATTCACACTGGTGAGCCTGCCAAAAAGGCTGTTGTATTGCCCGCGTCCTGGTGGCACCAAGGATGGTTGCAGTCCTTTTGCTGAAAGGGGCCACTGGGGAGGTGACAACGGAGTGCTTGGCCCCAGTAGCAACCATAAAAGTCACTGGTTGGCCCCCCACCTTCATTCTGACCGTGGGCTCATGGGGGCCGAGGAGGAAAGAGCCCAGTCCCCCTCAGTCTGAGTCCATTCCCGCAAGGCCTATGAGGTCCCCCTCTTGGGGTTCTTCCTTGTAGCAGCTGGGCTTCTGTGCCTTTCCCCGGTGGGGACATTCATTTTTCCAATGCCCTTTCTCCTTACAGTAGGCACATTGATCCCTTGCCAAGGGGGTTCTGGGTCTCCCCCCTTTTGGTGGTCAGGGTCTCCCTGCCTTTGTGTTGTCCTTTTCTTTCAGGGTGGCGGTGAGGAGGCTGACTTTCTTTTTTGTCTTTTTGTCGTCTTCCCTTTCGGCTGCAACTTCCCTGTTCATGTAGACCTTACTGGCAATCTCTCTTAGCTGGGTGATGTTCATCCCGGAGAAAACCTCTAGTTTCTGAAGTTTTTTTCTGATGTCTGGGGCAGCCTGAGCCATGAAGGTGGTGTTTACCATCTGTTGGCTTTCCTGTGTTTTGGGGTCAAATGGAGTGTATATTCTGTAGGCTTCACATAGTCTTTCATATTAGTCCCCGGGGAACTCCCCTGGTTGTTGAGTGACCGAGGATACCTTAGTCATGTTGCATTCCCCGGAGGAGGGCCTCCTGGTACCAGCGGATGTGGGCCTGTCCCTCAGTTGTGGTGAAGTCCCATGCTGGGCGCTCTTCAGGTGTGGTCGTATTAGCCCAGGCAGCAGGGTTGATGACTCTTGCTGGTGCGTGCTCTTCCAGGTACTGCCGTGCACCTTTTACTATTCTCTTCCTTTCCTCTGTGTTAAACAGGGTGCGGAGTAACTGTTGGCAGTCTTCCCAGGTTGGCCGATATATCTTGAAGAGGGATTCTATGAGGTCTACCATAGCCTGTGGTTTCGCAGAGTAGGATGGGGTGTTATGTTTCCAGTTGAGGAGGTCGGTGGTGGAGAAGGGCTGATAATACATAATGGAACAGCTGGGTTGGACCGTCCCGTCTTTATCGTGCCTCTCGGGTTCCTGCGTCTCTCAGACCGGCATTTGGAGTGCACTTGCACCCGGCCTAGGGCGCAGCCTGTCTGCTGGTCCTGGAGAAAGTGGATCTTTGGGCCTGGGGGCGCCGATGGATCTTCTGGGCCTGTGGGATGCTGGTGAAACCGATGGCAGCAGAGTGTCTGGAGCTGAAGGGCCAGGTGTAGACCGTCTTGGGGGTACTTAACGGTGGGGGCAGGATCGGTTCCTCCTTGGGATCTCCGGCTAGGATTTGTAGCGACTGGGGCTTTTGCTGCTTTTCTTTAGGCCGCTTGGATGAGGAGATTAAGACCCTGGCCTGTCCCTGCCTATTGCAAGTGAATCGCACCCAGGGGAGAAGGGTCTGAACAATTCCTAGCCAGGAGTCAATGTACGGAAACTGGTCGGGGTGTCCTGGTTCTCCTGTTACGACTCGCCATACTCAACAAATCTTTGGGACATCCAATGTCCCTTCTGAAGGCCACCCGACATCAAAGGTGGGCCATTCCAGTTCACAAAGGGTTCTCAACTTGCCGGGGTTCATCCTGACTCCATAGTCCCCCAAAAACCCCTTCTTCAAATTTTTGATCATGGTCTCTAGAACCGTATGTTTACTCTGCCCTGACCCCATGGTGATGTCCCTATGTGTGGTGTCACAGAGACAGACAAAAGGGGGGGGTGCCTCCTGAGGTGCAGAGACCAATCAGATGCCCATCTGGCCATGTCCAGAAAGAGCTTAGGTGAGGTTTAGCCGTAGTGGTCTTAGTGTCGTGACTTACAATTGGAAGCTATTCTGATGCCGCCATAGACTGTATGCTGTTCACCACGGAATCGCAGACGGGCCCACTCAGACTCTGTAGACTTCTGGGGACCTTAAGGGTGCCTGCCCATGGAGTCACCGAATCAGTCCGCTTGAGCAAGCCAGGTCAGACTACACATTCACTCACACATTCACTCCAGAAGTTATTACATTCGCTCCCCTGGGAATCCCTACCTGTGAGACCTCTAAGAGGTCTCTGGGAGGTGATCAGGCTCCCCTTCCACCCCAATGGGTGGGCCTATCTGGGTCCTGGGGCCCCAGGCCTTACCGGAATCCGACACTGGGACCAGGTCCTCGCCTGCCAAGTCTCCTCGAGTCGGGCAGGAACAGCAGAGTGGGGCCTGCCTGAGGCGACCGGGGTGGAAGACTGCCGAAACAGGGCGCGCCTTCTCCGTTAACGATCTCTCCTTGGGCACCGCCTCGCCGTTACCCCCAAACCATGGCAACAATGGGCCAGCGCAGTTGGGTTTCCCGGTCAGGCAAGCAAATGTTACAGAACTTGGAATGGATCGCCTGATGGAAGAACCAAGTGGCACTCAGAGATCTTGGAGGATAGGAGGTTTATTTAACGCCGGCAGGCTCCGAGGAGAGTGATCTCCAAAGGTTTGGGACCCAAGCACAAACAAAGGGGGTAATTTATACACTTCTTCTGCATACTGGGCACTCTTGGCATGTGCGCGAAGCGGGGCAGGGAGAAGAACCCGGGTTGGTGCGCATGGGAAGCGGAGCAGAGAGAAGAACCTGGAAGAGCCCCGGGGTAGGGGCTGGGACTCCCTTGCTCGCTGGGTTGGCCATCTTAGGACACAGATTTCCCTTATCACTTGGATATTTATAGAGCTGTTGCATTATTGTTCTAGATCATTCAGAAATCTAGATGATTTGTGACTAATGGTGGACTTAAGAATTCTTAAATTTGGTTTGTGTTTAAAGTAGCTTTACCAACTTTAAAGCATGTATACACACGGCACAACACAACAATATGGCAACAATGATAACAACAAGATGTCAGTGTCAATGAAATTAAAACACAAACTGAGTGGGCCTGAAGACAATAGAAGAAAAAGGTGGTGTGGTATGTGAATTGGCAAAAATTGGAAAAGATATATTATATTAGGAGATTTGATCTATAATTATACTGACTTGCTTCCCATTGTGCATTTTGACTTAAAAATAAATTTACCAGGGCCTTCCTCCAAATCAGCTGTGATTGTTTTATTTTTATATATCCTAATTTTGTGGCCCTCTATGCATTAAATGTGTTAAGGTGACAGCTAAATTGCCTTCCTAACAACTAATTCTGGGTTTTTAGCATGTATGATTTTGGCTTTACCTTACTGATCAGGTTCTCCACAAAACTTGAACACTGTGGCTGATTTTTATGTTTCCTTTCTTGGAAAACGTTGCTCTCCCCATCCCCCCAGGGTATGATGGATTTAGAAGCTACTTTTATTATTGTTTACTGTTTTGTAGAGTGACCTTTTGACATCTCCTGGAGTGGTGGGAATAAGTTTGATACTATAGATATAATAGGAGCATGCCTCAAAGAGATTTTTTCGTTTTTAAATGTGCCTTTTCTTTTTCTTAATGTGCCCAAACTGATTTAAACATTAAAGACTATTATTCTGAAATTTTTCTCACACTAATCTAATGAGAGTGTTGTACTGAGTACAAAACATACCTGTGAGCAACACATGTGAAGTATAGGTTAATTTATGTGTTTATTTTTTCTTGTATTCTTAAAAATTGAGACCAATGCATTCATGCTAACTCAAGTGTCACCCAGGGAAACGGCCTTAGAAAGCTGAAAGTTGTTGAATTTAGTAAGAAAACAGATACTTTCCTCATATAGTCTGAACTGCAATTGTTTTCTGCACATTGTATGATAGGTATTTAAGTCTTAACTACATATTGGTGAGGGAATAACAATGGATGAAAGGGGCCAGGGAAAGGAGAAAGGTAGTATTGTTATTTGTTTCAACAGAGTTTGCATAAGAAAATTATGTGTTGTTAAAAGAAGGACTTACTCAGTTTGGTGATTGGTTGCTGGTCGTCTTCCAGATGTAATTTTGATTTCAGTTTCCTGAGGCTGTACCAGTGGGTGCATACTGAAATATTGAAAGTGAAAATGAAAATCTATAGCATTTTCTTTTTAAAAACATGTACACAGTATCTTGGCCCTAGCAGATGACCTTATCTCAAAGGAGTGCAGTGCAGGAAAGAGATAATCTATGCTGCAAGATTAACTAGCTGGAAGATTTATGTTACTAGATCACCTTTCTAATGTTCATTGTATTTAAACAAGTGGATAAAGAAATTGAGATGGATGTACAGCTAGCTCCATGTTGAGCATATTGCATTACATTCAGCTGTTTTCCTGTCAGCCAGCTTGTCAACTTTGTATTAGCTGATGGTTCCAGTTGATAAGAGGAATAAATCATACAAACTACTTCCTTGGTTCAGATGTCACACATCATATTAAACCGTGCAAAATTGGAATAACTTTCACTTTTTTCTAGGAAATAAAAAACAAAACCAAGAACAATTGCTTCTGGATAATTAAATATTAAATGAGAGAGCTTTTCAGGTTTCTTAATTGTCCGAACTGAGTTATGTTCTGTGATATTAATCAGTTTTGAAGGCACATGGTGCTCTGCTTTAGATTTATCCCATATGCTATTGTTTGGTATTGGATTTATGTAACTGTTTTACTGCACAGTATTGAATTGGTGTCATTGCACAGTTAGCAGTAAATAAAAATTAGCATTAAAAATTGCAAAAAAAAAAATAAAAAAAGCTTGTGATAAGTGTGTTTAGAACAGTAAAATGATTAGTGGAAATTATTTTTACTTGTGAAAGGATAGAATTGAAATGATTTCCTTAGCTATTGACATACTATCTTTCTGCTTACTTAATTTTCTGTTTGGTAATGCATTCAGGTGATGTTAAGGCATTATCGATTGTGATGTTTGGTGAAATCAAAAATTGAATCCATCAAAGTAAATATCCTGACTTGTTGAACTTTCTCTTACTTTTAAGTTTCTTTTAATGGTTTGAAATGCTGGCCTACTGTGTATAGAACAAGTTGTTACTGTGTTGTTGTTTAGTATTGTTATTCCTGGCCATCATGCAGGTTGGCAAGGAGTACCAAGAAAAGTAAATGACAAAGCAAGCAAGGAGGATGTCTTGCCGCAGCTCTGTAGGCCTGAAAGTAGACAGTGAGACTCAGAGATGAGAGCAAAACAGTTCATTGTAGCACAGCAAACAGTAGGAGCATCGGCATAATCACGCTGATTCTCTTGCCCACAAGTCCCATGGAGTAGTAAGATGGGTCTGGATGGTTGCTGTGCTTTCATTGAGCTAGCTGGGTCAGAGTGTCAGAGCCCAGGGCTAAAGGTGCAACACCATTGGAAGAAAGTGGTAAGCAAGCCTGTCCCCCTAACTGGGGATCAGGTAGGGAGCAAGCAACCTCCCTGCAGTCATGCTATGGTTGCCTGCCCTACATGACTAGCTACAGATATGGCCGAAGGACAGAGGATTGGTTGGTGTACTTGTAGTTTGGTGCATTTGGTAAGGAGGTTGTATAGGGTCTCTTAGGACCCATGATAGATAGCCTTTTCTAACAGTCTACCGTTTGGCCCTAAACATAGGCGGAAGTCAAATTTCACATGAGTATGCCACACCATCAGCAATTCAGATTAAATATCCTGAGACCAAATCCATTCACATGATCTCATGCAACACTTAATAAGGATGATTATCAGTTGGATGATGCCAACCTGCAGTTTTCATATCCCATCAGGTACCACAGGATTCTGGATTCAGCCAACTGAATAAAGCCCCAGAGAGTACTGATAGGTCTTATTTCAGGTAATCATTTAAATTCCTTTCTTGTGGGATATGTGGATTGTTCTGCTGTCTAGTGGTATTAATTTGTACATATTCTGCTCCGCCAGGGTGTAGTTTAAGGCTAGAGTGTTACCCATTGTGGCTTGTGCAAGAAGAGTTTAAACTGACCTACTGATCTTCTAGAGCTTGCATAGTCTCATTGGCTAAAGCTAAGGATCAGTTCCTGACCATTTGCCATAGGGCATGAACTCTCCTGCCAGGGAACAGTACTTGTACTGCTTTATGGAACCAGAAGTTCTGTGTAACCCTAGTAGGATAGCCTAGTTGGGGCGCATGTTATCTCTAGTCCCTACAGTCCAACTTACTGCCAGGCCTCCTTTTTGGTAGCTGGAGGCCAGAGGATGAGTAATTTTTCCTTTACTGACTCAGGGTAGGCCACATTGCTCCCAAGAATTTGCCTTGGAATTTGCAAGTCCCTGTGTCTTATCAGGATTAATGAACCACCCCTGGGCTTTCATGTGAGTCAGTTTTTGTTCTAAAGCCATTGCCACCTGCTCTTTATTTGAGCCTGTCAGTTAGCATGATACCACGAATGTAGTGGAACCAAGTCTTTCCTGAAGGGAAAGGGTTTCTTCCACACTGCATTGGTGGAAACAGCAAGGGAATTCAAGTACCCCTGAGGCTACATAGTAAAACTGTCTTGGGGAACCTGCAGGTGAAGGTAAACTGATACTGATCTTATAGTACCAAAGGGATTAGGAAAGAGGCACTGGCAGAGAGAGAGAGAGAGAGAGAGAGGCATTAACAGTGGCCAAGAAGGCATACCCAGTGTCCTCAGTTTGTGCAGTTGATTCAGTCACAGTCACAGTATTGGAAACAACCAGAGCAACAGGGGCACAACTGAACTCAGTTGCTGGCAATCCACTGTAGGCCTCCAGCTCCCATTAGTCTTTTTCACAAGGCCACACAAGGTGATTTTATTGAAATATCACATCTCTCAAAATTCTTACTGCCTTGAGGTTTTGAATCAAAATGGTGATTTCTTTTTTTTTTTTTCCTTCTGGAATTCCATATTGTTTTTGTTGTATAACATGGGAGAGGACTGCCTGACTAGAGAATCTGTTATGCACTTGTCCTACGATCCCTTCCAACAAGCACATCTTCCATGCTGAGAAAAGCCCGCCTGGGTTTCATGCGCATTTACAGTACAACTACAGTACGCCAGACATCCATAGCAAGTGTGCATTCAGCGATGAGAGGAACAGCGGCAGCAGTACACAACAAGGATCCAAATGTCCCCACCTGCCTTGTTCCAGGAACTCCTACTTTTATTCTGTTTGCAATTTCAGCCAATTGAATGTGTGGCTTCTGCCCTTCAAGAGAAGCTGACAAGATACCTACTTAAGCATCAGTATCCAAAAAAGCCAGAAAAACTTCTGTCTCCCACCCTGTCTTTTCTTCCCCTGCAGTCTTCCCTTGGGAATGGGTCCGTCTCTGGTCCCCCTTTTCTTCAGAGTCTGGTAAATCAGGGTGCAAGGGCACAAGGTTAGGTAGTGGAGGTACTGAAGGAGTAATGTGTTCTAAGGTTGCGACTTACCTCGGTAGTTTCCATGGAGAAATTTGGATCTGTAGAGGCATTTTTGGTTTCAACCAGACTGCTTTGGTTTAACCAGTTGTATGATTTGGGGCTCCCATAGTTCAGTTTCTGGACCAAATTTCTTTGGTGCTGATTCCATCCATTTCTTTTCAGGAGACTCCTGTTTTAATAGTTATATCCACATTGTCTTCTAGCTGGACCCTTTTGGAGGAGTTCCAAAAAATTATTGTCTATCTCATATCTCAGCATACTGCTTGCGCCAAGATATTTCAGGAAGAACCCAAACCACATAGCGAATGCATGAAGTAACAAGATCCCAAAGAAAATGACTAAGTAAGCAAGCAGGTTGGTTTGCCACAGCTTCATAGGTGTGAAAGTAGGCAGTGAGACTTAGCTATAAGAGCAAGACAGTTTTTAAAATACACAAACAGCTAGAGCATCCGTCCAGGTAATGCTGGTTTTCCTGCTCCCAAGTACCGTGGTGAGACGTGATGCACCTGGATGGTGGCTGTGCTTTCAGGGAGTTGAGTTGCAGATGAGAAACATAGGACTAAGGGCTCAGCACCTTTTGTAGCAAGTAGCAACCAAATGTGTCAATGGTCACCTAGGAAATGAGCAGTTATGCTGAAGTTACACTGTGGTTACCTTGGTCACTAGATACAGAAGGGGCTCAAGGTCAGCGCACCTTTTAGTTTGGTGTACTCAGTGAGACCATACAGGGACATGTGGGATCCATGACAGACTGGCTTTCTTGATGTTATTTTTTAGTTAATATCTAAAATATACAAATAGGTATTTTTCAAATAACACACATGTCATAGTACAGTAATCTCTTACATTTGAGCTCTGCTTTCAGAACTATTAAAATATATTCATAATTTATGTTATCGAGTCATCTGTGAAGTAGGTCACGGAAGTGTCACCATCTCCATTTTGCACAAAGAAGAAACTGATGCTCACTGAGGTTCAGTGACATGTAGCAGGTTATATGTGTAAGTAGTGGAACCAGATCTTGGATCCATGTCTGTTGACTCTCATGTTTTCTTTTTACTACCCTGAACCAAGTTTACTTGAATGAGTAGAAAATAATCATTTGTAGATTATAAATAAGTTTTGTATGCCAGTGATATTTCAGTGAAATTATTACTCTCTTGAGTCTTTTTTCAAAGTCCTAAATTAACGATTTGCTTAGGAAATATATCAGTGTTAAAATTTAGTTTAAATGTGGCTTAACACATATTTTGAATTAAGATTTAACTGGTTCTAGTATTGCATTGGAAAAGAGAATGAAAAATGATAGACATTTAAAATTTTTGTTATTTTTGTTAGTTATGATATAGTAAATCCCTGATTGTATGAACCAACATCTTATAATTTGATTAGTTATACATAAAGCACAATTGAGAGAAAAAGTAGGTTATTGGCATCTCTCAAGTTGAAAGAACTAAGGATCATTCAAACTCTGAGAACTGAGGATCATTCTACTGCTGAGTAGAATATCATCATAGCAGTCAGGCTGATGTTAGGTCAGACTTTCCATTATTAATCCTTCTTTTGGTTTTTATAACTTTTGGTTGAAAATTCTTTCCAGGGAACAACTTGTATACAGATTTTCAGCCTGGGAGCAAATATCTCATGACCCACTTACAGACCTCTTTAAACATTCACATTAATGTTAAGGGCTTTTAAGATGAAGGCTAATTTTATGTTTCAAAATATTTCAAAATATTTATTGTTTCAGAGTCAACAACTTCAAATTATTTTATCATTCCTTGTGAGGCTGCATTGTATTTTTAGAATTATACTCAGAATAGCTACTAAGCTCTGATGATAGGCCTTTAAAAATTATAAATTGAACAGCATTTAATTGATTTTAAGAAGTTGTCAGAATGAATAAAGAATTTGTATACTAACTGATTTAAAAGTTAAAACTTTAGGTTTCAATGATTTAAAAAAAAGGGATCATTATTTTGTCTTTACTTAATTATTTGATTTGTATTGCTCTGCAAACAAATATTAATTCAAGAATACAATATTGTTTTAGGGTTCTCCAGAGAAACAGATACAATAGGATACACCTACACACATGCATATGTACTTCTCTCTCTGTATGTGGTAACCTCAACCTATGCAACTAGCTGTATTTCTAGCTCTACACACACACACACACACGATTTATTGTAATGAATTGCTTCACATGGTTATGGAGATTGGGAAGTTCTGAAATCTGCCATCTGTAGGCTGGAGGCCCAGGAAAGCTGGTGGTGTAGTTCTGGTCAGAGTCCTAGACCCTAGAACCAGAACCCATTTTGTATGTTCTAGTACAAGCTCTAGGGTCTGAGAACCAGGAGTGCCAATGGTATAACTTGTAGTGTAAGTCTGAAGGCTTGAGAACTAGTAGAGCCATGATGTAAGCCCCAGTCCAGGGTTAGGAGAAAGCCAACGTTCCAGCTCAGTCATTAGTCAGAAGGGGTGAATTCTTCCTTGCTCAGCCTTTTTGTTTTATTCAGGTCCTCAAAGGATTGGCTGAGGCCCACCCACACTGGGGAGGACCGTCTACTTAATTCAAGTCTACCAATTCAAATCTTAATCTCATCCAGAAACACCCTCACAGACACACTCGGAAATAATGCTTAACACTGGTTACAGTATCTGGGCACCCCATGACCCATTCAACTTGATACATGAAATTAACCATTCCAAATACCATGAATAATTCTTTCCTATACTCTTAGTCATATTATTTCCAGAAGTGCTGATATTATACTTGAAACAAATGAAACAGATGAAATGTTCTGATGAAAATATTCCTTGAGCATTGTTTTTTTCCCCTGAAAATGTATAAAAAATACCCCAAATCCCTAATATCAGAATTGCCATCAGAATCCATTGTGAAAACTTATAATTTAGTTCATTTTAGGGTAGTCATATGGAAACGTGTTGCCAGTTTTCAGTCTGTTGTAACAAATATAATAGACTCTTAGAGACTCCTCAAATTTCAGCATGCCTCCACCTTCCTAAATCTGTACCCTGTGGAGTTTTTATGCCATTAGTTTTCTTTAATGCTTTTAGATGGCTTAAGATTTAACAAAATTCATACTTAATTGAATGTGCTGTTTTATTAAATGCTAGAATTAAAACACAGTTTTTCTAAATGACTAATCATTATCATAATTATAAATTTAGAAATTTAGTCTTTTTCTTCCTGGAAGTATTTTATTTTGTTCTTTAATTCCACCATATATTAGGAGGTTGGTCCAAGAAGAGAAGGATGATAATTTTTATTTTATTGGCAACAAGTGGCACTTACTAGAGTATTGACTTTTCTAAGTCCGCAGAAGGATTTTGCTGTGTTTTCTATTAGGTAAATAGTAAAGGGGTAGTCGTAGATTTTATATAGTATTTTCTTTGGTGCGTTAGCTGTTATTTTCTTTGATGTATCTCACAATATCACTTTTATATTTTTAAAGTGTTTGAAACACCAACAGAGATCAACATTCAAGTTCGCAAGTCACTTTTATTTTAACTTGGGTTAGGAGCCCTCAAGCTGGGAACCTAACCCGTGAGGCAGTCCCAAGCTGTTACTCTCCTCTGGGGTTGGTGGGTGGGTAGGGGCTGGCAAAAGCCAATGCTCTTTCCAACAGTTGCTGTTATAAACATTGTTGCCCTAAACATTCTTGTGTATATCTTTTGTGCACATGTGGGAGTTTCTTTGGAATATATCACCCAGAAGGGGAGCTGGGGTGGTCATGGGGACATTGCCCTCCACTTAACAGTATATGAGTTCCAGTTGCTCTGTAGCTTGGTTTTATTTTGCCAGAATGTAAAGTTTTTAGCCTGTTGATGGATACAAAATGGTATTCTATTAATTTAACTTGCATATCCTTGATTTGTACTGAGATTGAATATTTTTTCAAATGCTCTTTGGAAAATTACCTTTGTGTCTTTTGCCAGTCTTGAAAAAATTGGGTTATCTTTTGTTTATTGAATTCCTTACAAATCCTAGATGCTAATTCTAAGTTGGTTGTATATATTACGAGTCTTTTTTTTTTTTTTTCTGGTCTGTGACTTCTTTTTGCACTTTTTTGGTTGTCTTTCTTGATGAATAGACTGGATTTATCAGTGTCTAATGGTCATACCTTTTATCCTGAAGTATATTTCTTTCTACTTTGATGCCATGAAGACAATTGTCTGTTTTCTTCAAAAAAATTTAAAGTTGTAATTTTGATATTTAGGTCTTTATTCCCCTGCAAGGTGATAATTCTTATGTATATAGCATGTAAGTGTATTTTTTTCTTATTTACAATAATTGATAACCATTTGCCTCCATACCACTTACTGAATGGTCTATATTTCTTTCACTTAAAGTGTAATAATGCCTGTTCTGTCAGACACAGAGTTTTCATACATGAGCAGTTCTGTTTCTGGGCTATTTTTCTGTTCTGTTGGTCTTGTTTTTTCCTGCTTCAGTGGTACTTTCAATGAGTCTTGATATCTGTTTGGAAAAGGCCTTTTACCTTGGTGGTGTTTTTCAAAAATCTCTTGGCCATTTTTGGTTTCTTTTTCTTTCATATTTTAGAATTAGTTTTGTAGACATACAAACACACACATATTTTTTAGGTAACTGTCCATTTCATCTAAGGCTTTTAGATTTATTGACATAAATAATTTTTCTTACTATTGTATTCTTCTCTCCTTCTCCCCACATTTCTTATTCTACTGGATTTGTAGTTATGCCTCCTGAGAGTCTTCTTATTTATCTTTGCATTCTTTTTTCTTGATCAATCTTGCCATAAGTTTGTTTTTCTTAATTTTTTTTTAAGAATCAGCTTTTAGTTTTGTGAGTTTTATAGTCTTTATTTTCCATTTATTTTTGCTCTTACTGTTATCACTTGGTAATTAATAATAATCATTTGTGATTGGATGTGGGGGAGACAGGGTTGAATGAAAGATACTCCAGGTTCCCTCATAGTGACCAGGTGGATGGTAGTGTTTACCAGTTGAAGTAGAAAATAGTTGGAGGCAGTTTGTGGGGGAAGATGTTTAGCTCACTTTTGGATATTGAGTTTGTGGTGTCTATAGGAAATCCAGGTGGAGCTGTTTATAGGAGAGGCTGGGCCTGAGATAGTGATTTGCTATTTGCTATTGGTAAAGATAGTCAGTGGAGAGTAGTGGGAAGAAGGAAAGACACAATGATTGGAGGTCAGTGGGAAGCCTCCTTGGCTCTGGTAATACCGTCACCATTCCTATTTCTATTCAACTTAAAGGCCTCTGTGCTTCCAGGAGCACTTGTGCATATAGTTGCAGTAATTGACATGTTTGTATCTCTCACTAAACTGAAAGGACAGGGCCTCTTGATCTCCTCATAGGACCTAGTGCAGTCAAAGCATTGGATATGTGTTTGTGGAATCAACCCTATTGACTGTCCTTGAGTTTGGTCGTGTATATATGATTTAACAGGAATGTGTTATGGATGCTTATTCTAGAGGATTCGAGACAATTACTAATTTTAACCACTAAAAATATTTCCCTTATTGTTGTAAACTGAAAGAGGGCAAGAATTGTCTTTTTAAAATCAAATTTTAATTTGATTTTTAAATTTAACCTGAATATGAATGTTTTTTATTTGAAGAAGACATTTATTAATCTACCATATTTAAGGAGGAAAAGTAATTTTTCAGTTACCAGAGATACTTCTTTTAATGAAAAGGTATCTACTGATGTACCTTCTGTTACTGCTTGTTTCCAGAAGGATTTATCTTCTCAGATTTAGGTCTTAATATGAAGATTAAAAGTTAATAACTTGCCAATTAAAATTACTCCAGACTCTTATGCACCCCCATATTCTAGGAAAATTGGAAGAAGTTTAATATTACTAATTCTAAAGCTTAATGCTTCTGAAACAACTCAAGGGCATTATTGTTCACAAGATAGTGTGTGAAAAGCTATCCTTAAAAGTCAGGAAAGGGTCATATAAGTTTATTCAGTGCAACAATCAAGTAAGAAAAATAACAAGAGAACAGAATACTTGGATGATTTATCTTCTTGATTTTTTACAAATTATAGCTATCTTTGAAACAAGCATTTATATGTATTTACAGTTTGGAATAAGCTTTCCTAGAAAAATTATCCAGTTTTATGCTTTGGAGACAGACCTAGTTTTGAATCTCTGTTACTTACTCACTAGCTGTGTGACAAATCTGTTAGGAATCCATTTAGCTTCAAGTAACAACAGTGGCACACACACAAAAAAGGGGCTTATTTTTCTTAGATAATGAGAAATCTGGAAGTGTAGATGGCTGCTCGCTTTGGTGTAATGTCCATCGAGGTCAGGGCTGGTATCTCTCTGATTCTTTGTCTTTCTCATGGAACAACATGGCTGCTTCAGTGTGAGGCATCACATCCACATTGCAGGCAGGGAGAAAGGGGGAAGGACAGAAACAGCACTCATGTATCTCTATATCTATATAGTAAGGCAGATACCATATTAATTAAAACTATTCTTTTAGAAATGTTAATTGTCAGGAAAACAACCTTCAATTACACATTAAGTGACAAAATATGACATATAATCAAATTGTGAAAATTTCTATTTATGCTTGTATGATAAATTGATACACTTAATCACTGCATACATTGAAAACAAAAGTAGATATCGTTTGTAGTTACTAAATGTCAAGTGCTGGACTCAGTGCCTTAAATGCATTATTCATGTATTCTCATAATGATCTTCATTTATTAATTCTGAATAAATACATTTATAAGATATTGTTCTAGATGTGAAAAATTTAATAATACATGAAAAATCCAAGTCCCACCTAGTGGGTGCTACTGTTATCCCCAAGAGGACACTGAGGCTTATTCAGGTTAGCTGTGGCACCCATGGTCACTGAGGCAGACACCATAGACTGACCAACCACACATCCATTCCCAGCCTCTCCCTTGCATACTTCTGCCACAGATGCTAAAAAGCAAATTAGTCATCTCCCAGCCTATATTTCAGCTAAGATTGATCATGTGACCTAGTTTTCCAAACATAAGCAAAATTTCTTGTCAACCCCCCCCCCCCGAAATATCAGCAAAAGACTCTTGTTCCAGAGCTGGGAAGGAAACAGGACTGGGCAGAAGGAGCTGAATTGCAGTGGGGTTTGCAACAAAGGCTTCAACCAGTCCCATGGGACCATTCAGGAGCTAGCATAGCCTTTCAGGATTGTCTCAGATTGATGCAAGGGGTCTGGATCTTTGTACCCTCACAGTGACCAGTCATTGGATGCAGCTGCCTAGAGAGGGACTCAGCTGTGAGCCCCGAGCAGCCATTACTCCCTGCAGCTTGGAGAACGAGTGCCTCAGTCCTCAAAAGCTCTCTGGAGGGCACACCACAGCATCCACTGCAGATGCTGGATATCGATTTTTCAGACTTTGTTCTTTTCCAGTGCATGCACTTAATGCTATTAATTAGTTATTGGGCAGTTTAACTCTTTCCAACATATGCTGTTTAGTTTTTTGGTCTGCTTTTCTGTTTGTTGCTTGGAGAGATATTTTAAAACCTGTAACTCTTGATTGTAGAATTGTCTTTTTTCCTTTTAGTTCTATCAGTTTCTGCTTTATAGTTTTAGGCAGTGTTATTCAAATGTAGAATTGTGTCTTATTGTCTTATTGTATCTTTTATTTTTATGAAATATTCCTTATTTTTAACAATGCCTTTTGTCTTAACAACTACTTTGTCTAATATGAAGTTAGTTACACTAGCTTTCTTTGGGCCAGTGTTCACATAGTATTTCTTTTACATTCTTTTAAAATATCTTCCTGTGTTCCACCATGTAAGACATATCTTAGAAGCATTTAGAATTTTAAAAAATATGATCATTTTTGTCTTATACTTGGAGCTTATAGTTTACTTACATTTAATGTCATTACTGGTAGATTTGGACTTAAGCCTATTATTTATTTTCTGCTCTTCCAGTTCTTTGTTCCTATTTTGCCCTCCCGTTTTGCTTTCCTTTTTTAACTGTTCTGATTTTGTCGTTGTTATTCTACCCCCTGCCCTGTTACCTTGCTAGTTATATATTCTTTCACTATTCTATTAGTGAACACCCTGGAGATTGCTACTCATCTTTGATCTGTTTGAGCCAGTGTTAAATCAGGACTTTTGTTTGTTTCTGTCGTGGATAGTACATTTGTCTCTTTTTATAAATTTCTGTTTTTGGATGAAATTCTCCTTATGTCCAGCTAATCTATAGAACATATTAATCAAAATTATTTTAAAGTTTGTCTCTGATGGTTCTAAAATCTGGTTCACTTTGTAGACTGTTTCTGTTGTCTGTGTCCCACCCCACCCTTTTTTTAGGTTCTATGTATGATTTCTTGGCTAGCCTGGTGATTTTTTTTTAATTGCATATCAGGTGTGTATGAAAACTTGTAGAGACTCTGAATGGTGTCACCATCTCCAGAGAGGATTCAGTTTTTTTCCTGGTGGGCATACTGCCTTTTATCTTAATCAAGGGGAGGCTGGTCTGTCTTAGGGGTCCTGGCTGAATGTCTAGGGTGTTTACCCAGACCTCTGCTCCTTCGTGCTTTCTGTTCCCACTTTTGCCTTCCCAGCACCATAAGACTGCCAAAATCTCTGCTTTGCTTTTTATCTTGTCAACTGCTTTCTCTTTGGTTTCTTGAATTATTTGTGATAATAGACTAACTGGGTGCCTTCCCCCGATTTTGTACTTAATCATATTGGGTTGTTGGGATCCATAGAATTTTTGATAGTGATGCTTGTGGTATGTGATGCATGGGGTATGTTCCATATATAATTTTATTAATTTGTGGATTTTTTAGTGGGAGAGGTTTATATTTGTGTGCATTGTGGTAAGGAGGGAATAACAGAAGTGTAAATTAATGAGCCCCACTGGAAATCATTCCATGGGGCATATCTAAATTTATGAAGTATTTAGGATAACCACAAAATATTTTAGTCTTACATCAGTATGAATTTAATAGGTCTGTCTTTTGTTTTATAGCGACTCATTTTATTAATTCCATTTGAAAAACCAGGAGTTTATGTTGGAAATGGGCAAGCCCTAAGCTCAGTACAGAGGGTTTCAGATAACAAGGGTCCATACAGTATTTCTGAGGCCCCAGATTTTCACTGGGCCAAAATGTAACAAACGTTACTTCAGAATAAAGGTTGACAAGCTGTGGCCTATGGGCCAAATGTGGCCACTACCTTTTTTTGTAAATAGAGTTGTATTGAAACACAGCCACTCCTCTTCCTTTGTATATTCTCTGTGGTTGCTTTACCGTTATGGAGTTGAGTGAGTGCAGCAGAGATTCTGTGGCCTGTGAAGCCTAAGATGTTTACCATCTGGCCCTTTATACAAAAAGTTTGTTGATCTCTGTTTTAGGTGATCAAACTTAAGAGATTCATTCTTTTTATAGAATCCATCATCAATATTCTAAGGAATCGCCTATAGCTTAAAAATGCATTTTTTTTCTCTGTCTTCTCTCTTGTTGTCCTCACTTGATTTTTAAAATTGCTTTTCTGCTCCCATTTCTTCTCTCTCTGGAAACTCACTCTGTGGATGGTCTGTTGGGAGAATGCAGGTGACACTGAGAGACATTCAGGGTTTCTGCACTGGAGATGTGTTAAGTGTCGAGGAAGCAGTAAGGGGTGGGAGGTGTGCCTTGTCACACAGTGAGCATTAACAAGAAACACTTGACAAGTCACATTTAAGCTTTATTTCAAAATAGGTCATATATTGCAACTGGTTTGAGACAAAGCCATCAGAATTGGGGAGCCCTTTGTTCAACAAAAGGCTTTTTATAAACTCTGTGGCAATCACAACACAGTAGTTTGGATCTAGCACCAAGCTAAAATTTCATGTCTGAGGACAGTTTATTACAATCGTTCATCTTAGGGCATCCAATCTGCTGACTCTTTTTGGCCGTACCTAAAAAGTCAGAGGTACTTCAGCCACGTATCTTTCCAAACCAGAAATAACTCAGACGTGGCCTCAGCAGCACTAGGGTTCCACATTAGTTACACTGGTTGAGGATTTCAGTGCTCACGGGCATCAGTCATCATATTAGAGTTTTAGTGCCATTGTAGGTGTTGTCAGGAATATGAAAAAAATGTGACCCAGTCCTTGTTCACAAGGGTGACTGGAGAGGGATGGCCTGGCTCTCTCCTCGCTTCACTCTCTTCTCTTTAGCAATCCCCTGTCAGTCATTGAGTCATTCGCCCCAGCCCTCAGTGTGGAAACTTACTACTCTGGAAGGTGTTGTTTTTGGGTTGGAGGCAGATGACTGTAGCACCTCTGTAGTGCTGTGCGCACAGCCTCAGAGGCAGGCGGTGCTCAGCTCCCGTGTTCTTCCTTCCATGCACTGCATGGGCTCCCCAGGAGTCCCTGCAATGGCAGGGTTCCTGCCATGCCCTCCGAGCTCCCCCTCATCCAAACAGACTCTCGGGTCAAGGATGAGGAGGCTCAAGAAAAAAAATAGAGACAGAAATTTGTTGGTAAAAAAGCCTTCTTGATACTTCTTTTTCTTAAGCTAGAACTGACAAATTGGAATTACAAGTGCTTTTAAAATAAAATACTTAAGATGAAATTTTCAAACTCTCACATGGCATTTGTAACCCTTTTCCCCCTCCTGCCAGTAATTTCTGAAGTCTGTTAATCTTTGCAATTAGAATTATTATATAAAATTGAAGGGGATTGAAATAGATGATATATCACATCCCTTTAGATTCTGTAATGCTGAGATTCGGGTTAGAGTGTCCATTATTACAGGTCTTGTTCACTTAGGGCTGTGCCTCATGAGCCTGGCGCTTGAAACCCTCTTCCTGGGGCATCAGTTACACTTGCAGATTTTTTGGGGGAAAATGTTTTATATAATGAAGAGGGGAATGAAAACTGTTCCTCATCTTTTAAAAAGAGAAAGTAGACTCTGAATGGATTTCTCCTTTACGTGGACTTCTAGCCACATTCCCAACTTCCAGGAGTGGGCTTTCTCCTCAAGCTCATGGAAAAGTTTGAGAAGCAGTGTTTTAGACAAACACTTAAGAACTCTGTTTCTTTAACACCCAAGAGAAGCAGGGATTTCTGTCTGTGGGACATTGCTAACTCTACGAAAGAAGGGAACATGATCCTGTTGTTGACTCAGTCATTTTACTGGATTTTGGAGGGCAAAACCCGTTTTTAAAGAGGGGATTGAAAGGGGTAGGTAAGTAACATTATGTATATGAAAACACTTCCTAGTCAGTAAAATACTATGGCAAGAACAGTAGTGGCAGAAATAATAGAAGAATGCCTAAAGCAGGGGCTGCTAATAACAAGAGCTCAGAAAAAGAGGCATTAGTGTAATCCGTGGGTCAGAAAGTGACAGAGGTTGAATTTGTTTTTGCGTAGATCCTTTTCAGAAGAGTAGTAGTCTTTATATTTTGATGATACAATAGAAAACTCTAGAGATGAGAGCATGTCTTAATATTTATTTTTTGCTGTGCTGTAATGTACTTAGGCACATATCTCTCAAACTGGCAAATATTAAGATGCTTAATTTTTTTTAAGTTCAATAGCTTAGACCTATATCTTTATTATTTTAAAAATAAGCTCATTTATAGATATTGTCTGAAATAACTGTTCCAATATTCTAATTTGGGGAGTAAATCAGTTTATATATGAATTGGAAACTAGTGGAGGACTTCAGATCAGTTTTAAAAAAAGGAGGAGGAGATATTCATAAGAGACTTCTGTATGTGCCTGAGGTGTTTGCGTTCTGCCTCAGTTTTCCTTTTTTAAAAATACGTAACAAATAAGGACAGTATTGACAACAGCAGGAACCCATTGGGATCATCCAGAACTCCTGCTGCTGCTGCTGTTCCCCTTTTCTCCTCCTTCCACTAAGTTACCAGTCAGTGTCCTTCAATAAAAACACTGTTGCTTGTTTCTGTTTGGATCCGGTTTAGACTCAGAAAGAAGTTGAGCTTGAGCTGCTTCCTTCATGTGCTTTGCCTGAGTCTCAAACAGCCTTATCAGCAGGGCCAATGCAGGGGGGCGGTTTGGCAGCCATCGCTCATCATTTTCAGCCACAGTGACACTGCTGGACACAAAGAGCTAAATTGCATATTGACTGAACCCACTACCTGTTACATTCAAATACTGTGTAGTTCTCAAATCTAGTTGTGCATCACCATTATCTGCCATTTTATTTATTTGGTTTTTAACGGAGAAGTATAAGTTTCACTCAAGACCTGTCCATTCAGAATCAGAGGATGGGATTGGGTGGGGGGGGGGGGGGCAAGCATCCAAATAAAACAACCATAAACCTCCACACATGATCCTGATGGCCAACCAGCGTTGGCTGGTTCGTAGCATGTACTCAAGATTAATTTTATTCAAAATCATATATTAGAAAATAATATTTAGGTTTAAATAATTATTTACTATGGGAAAAATATATTAATGCATAATTAAGAAATAAAGGAAAAGTATTTACTCAGCCTCCCCTGCACATTTTGTTTTTGGCTTGCTTCTATATATCCTTAGGTACGGTCTCTATTTAATAGTGGTATATGGAGTCTATTTCTTATTAGGTGTGCTGAAGTAGAGAAACAGTAAGAACAAGTAAAAAGATAAATAAAAAGGTGGCTTACTATTATATAGTATTTCTTTTTCTTAAAGAGACATTTATTTATTTATTTTTTTAATGTTAAGAATGTGAAACACTGAAGTTTCAAGGAGGAAGAAAGTGCCACTTCTCTTCCGTATTATTTTATAATGAGTTTAGGGGAAAGGAGGTGGGTGTGGAGAGAGTAAAATTTTGAGGCCCTAGTAAGTGCCATGTATTACTGTTTTACAAGTATAGCATTTTGGGTTTGCTAAAGCAAACCAAAAAATTACCTGTGTATTTTTTTTTATTATGTTAATCACCATACATTACATCATTAGTTTTTGATGTAGTGTTCCATGATTCATTGTTTGCATATAACACCCAGTGCTCCATGCAGAATGTGCCCTCTTTAATACCCATCACCAGGCTAACCCATCCCCCGCCCCTAGAATCCTCAGTTCGTTTTTCAGAGTCCATAGTCTCTCATGGTTCATCTCCCCCTCCGATTTCCACCCCCTTCATTCTTCCCCTCTTGCTATCTTCTTCTTCTTTTTTTTTTTTAAACATATAATGTATTATTTGCTTCAGAGGTACAGATCTGTGATTCAACAGTCTTGCACACTTCACAGTGCTCATGATAGCACATACCCTCCCCAATGTCTGTCACCCAGCCACCCCATCCCTCCCACCCCCCACCACTCCAGCAACCCTCAGTTTGTTTCCTGAGATTAAGAATTCCTCGTATCAGTGAGGTCATATGATACATGTCTTTCTCTGATTGACTTATTTCGCTCAGCATAAAACCCTCCAGTTCCACCCACATCATTGCAAATGGCAAGATTTCATTCCTTTTGATGGCTGCATAATATTCCATTGTATCTATATACCACATCTTTATCCATTCATCTGTCGATGGACATCTTGGCTCTTTCCACAGTTTGGCTGTTGTGGACATTGCTGCTATAAACATCGGGGTGCACATACCCCTTTGAATCCCTACATTTATATCTTTGCGGTAAATACCCAGTAGTGCAATTGCTGGATCGTATTTACCTGTGTATTTTTAAAGACAACCCCTTTTTGGCATTTTTGAGTTCTAATAATGTGATCCACTAGCTTTTGCAGTTTAGGTAAAAAGTGTAACTTTAATCTTAGAATTAAATCTCAGAATTAAAGAATGCAGAATCAAAATATTAGGTAATAGTTTAATTAATGAATTAAATTCATTGGGAAGTGAGTTACAGTAAAGCCGCCACACTGATTTCAGTAAGTCAGTGGATATGGGAAGCGATTAGTTGACTGATGTGTGCTCATTTAGTTTTTGAGTTGGTGGTCCCTTGATGAATCTGAGGATTCTGTTTTATGTGGTACAAAGCTTCATATCTGAGACTTTTAACACATCAATATATATTAAGGAGGAAGATAAAATTGAACCAGCAGGTGTCAGCAGGAACCATAATAAAAACATTAGTCCTGCTTATCTCAACCTTTATTTTGTTACTTCAGGGATGCTTCAATGTCAGTCAACTTTCAAATGATATTTCATTGGATACTTATTTGCATTTTAATGTAGAATCCTTCTTTCAGCTCTTTTAGGGAACATGCCTAAAGTATAGCAACAGCTCCAAAAAGATTTAGTTCGAAGAAAAAGATGTTTGCCAAGTGCTATGAACTTTTCCTCATTTCAGTGTCTTGAAAAAACATTACACACAAATTATCCCAAATCAAAAAAGCTTATATTTTAACAGTTTACAGATTTCTCTGGTTATCTGCATTCTACTTTTTTCAATATTCCATTCCTACTGACCAGTTAACCATATGCATTTTATAGGAGTAGGAGTAGGAATCCATAAACAGCTGTCCTCATAATGGCCTTAATTTTGCAATGAAAATACAGCATTTTTATTCTTCCAGCATACAATTACCTATTTTATTTTAGACCTATTCTAATTATTGAGTAGTCAGGGGAAGTAATGTCTATTTTTTCACAAAATTGAAAGATTTATTCACTTCTTGGTTTACTATAATTTTTATTAGAAATCCTATCTCTTATTTCCTTCCTCTTCACTTGATGACTTGACAAAAATACAAATCCAGTAGACAAATACAGTATCTAGTATTTTGTGATAATCTTACTAGAGTAATAAACAATGAAAGAATTAGTAAGGAGAACATCACTGAGACCACAAGGAGGGTATGTGAGATGCAAGATGATCTGAGGTGCTGTCATTTTCCTATTCCTTGTCCTACCAAATAGACCTATTTCACATGCATACCTAACTTACTGAAATCTAATATTATCCAGCAGTCCCATTCCTAGATACTCACCCATGTGAAATGGAAACTTATGTGTGAACCTGTATGCAAATGTTTATAGTGACTTTATTTGTAAATGTTCAAAACTAGAAACAACACAGATGTACTTCAACTGGAGAGTGAATCAGTAGACTGTGGTACATCCATGCAGTGGAGTAGTACTCAGCAATATAAACAGACAAGCTGCATGCAGCAACATAGATGGGTCTCAAGTAAAGTGAGAGAAGCCAGACTCAAAAGGCTGTATTCTATATGGCTCTCATTTATATGCTATCCTAGAAAAGGAAGAACTGTAGGGATAGAATACAGATCAGTAGTTGCAGGAATTGGAGGAGGATTGGACTATAAAGGGACACAAGGGAATTATATGGGCTGATGGAACTGTTCTAATTTTGCATCTGGTGGTAGTTACATGACTACCATTGTCAAAACTTAGAGACATTGCACATGAAAAGTGGCAGTTTTACTGTATATAAATTATACCACAAAAAAGAAGTCCCAAAATAATATTTAAAGAGATCTGTAAACTAGAAAAATAAATTAAGGGTAAGGATAAATGCTAATTTGTACTTTTCCTTGTCCCAGACATTTTTTTTTTTTTTTTAAGAGCAGGAGAGAGGGAGGAGGGGGACAGAGAGACAGGGAGAGAGAGAATCTTAAGGAGGTTCTGTGTCCACCATGGAGCTCAGTGCGGGGCTGGATCTCACAACCGTGAGCTCATGACCTGAGCCAAAATCGAGAGTCAGACATACTTAACTGACTGAGCCACCCAGCCGCCCAGTCCCAGACATTCTAATAGGAACCTTAGAACACTTTTAACTCCATGTAGCCCTTCTATTTATATATCAGTTTTAAAATTTTCACTTCCAGATTTAACTCTATAGTCGCTTTCATCTGTTGTTTCATGCAGATAATATTTAAATTTGCCCTGTTGCCTTCATCTTTTATTCTTCAGCCTTTTATCTGAGATCATTTTCATTCTGCCTCGTTTCTGCTGATTTTTATTCATATGGTCTTGTTTGCTTGAGCACCTGGTTATTTTTTTGTTATGTGTTGCATATTAATATGTGCAGAATTGTTTGTAGAAATAATTTGAAGGCATTCTCCAGAATGTATTTTTATTTGTTTCTGCAAGGTGCCTGGGGGTACTGACTCTCAGAGATCACTTCAGTTTCAGGATTTCAGATGATTTAATGCTGAGGTTTGTGTACTAGGGTTAAGGCTTTCAAGGTCCCAACCTAAATGTGGTGAACACCTCCCTTTGTGGAGCCATGGACTACAATTTCTGTTTCTCAGCCAAGAGGCTGAAGAAATACGGTACAGGATCTCAGCATCATAAGCACCCCTTCACAATCAGTATAACACTTAGGTGGAAAAAAAACACTTAGATGTTGTACTCACTTCTGGTTTTCTTCATCCCTCAGATACTGGTCTTTTAATTCTTTACTACTTCCATAGCTTTATGATGTATTAAAGAAGATTAAAAAACATTTATTTTGTGTAACTAATTGTTTTCAGAGGGAAGTTTAGTCTGAATTATCATTTTGCCTTTATGAAAGCAAAGATTGCCCATATCCTTTCTCATACCCATATGGGTATACAAACATGCTTTTCTATTTATTTGTTTGTTTATTTTAAAGAATATTTATTTGAAAGGGGGGTAGAGAGAAAGTGCATGCACGCATGAGTAGGGGAGAGGGGCAGAGGGAGAGAGAGAGAGAGAAGAAGATTCCCTGCTGAGCGTGGACCCCCCCCTTAGCCCCCCCGCAACTCAGAGCTTGATCCCAGGACCCCAAGATCATGAGCTGAGTGGAAGTCAGATGCTTAACTGACTGAGCCATCCAAGCGCCCCCAAACGTGCTTTTCTTAAAAACAGTGTTAAGATAATTTTATACATTTTATTATACAACTTGCAATTTTTTATTTGTATATTATGAATTCCTATTAGAATCATTGGCAAATATATATTTTCTTCATGTTTAACTCTGTGCCAGTCACTGTGGGAGTACAGTGATATATAAATAGACAATTTCCTACATTTATTTATTATAAAGATTTTATTTATTTGACAGAGAGAGAGAAAGTGAGCACAGCAGGGAGAGTGGGAGAAGGAGAAGCAGGCTCCTGCTGAACAGGGAGCCTGATGGGAGGCTTGATCCCAGGACCCTGGGATCATGACCTGAGCCAAAGGCAGATGCTTTACTGACGGAGCCACCCAGGCGTCCCTATACTGGGTACATCTTTAAATATCATTAAAAAATTTTAATAAATATTTTGTAAGTCTAGTGTTCCATTTTACATATGCACTGCAATTTATCTAGCTATTTTTATATTGTTGGATCTTTACGTTGTTTCTAATTTTCTTCTATGATAAGTGCTTTTCTAATATACATTCTTTTTTTTTTTCTAATATACATTCTTGAATGTAATCCAAAATTCAGTCACTGATTAATGTCTTTAGGATAGAGTTGTGGGATTCAGAGTACTGAGTAAAAATGTATGAAAGATTCTTAATGTTTGTTGTCATATTATTTTCTAGGAAGGTTATTACACTCATATAAGCATTACATATAATTTAAAAATACATGTCATTTTGATAGGCTATCAATTTTATAATATTTCATTGTTGCTTAAATTGTATTTCTTTATCAGTGATATTCAAAATGTCTTATGTTTATTTGTAATGTACATTTCTTTGTGCCTATTAGACTGTTAACAGAATTAAGACAGAACACTCTGCTTTCTGAGGGAGACTGTAGGGTTAGATTTAAACTGGAATTAGATCTTCTACTTCTTTCCCAGTGCTGTGATTTTATTATTTTATACTTGGAATGCCATTTTTAACTTGTTCCTTTGTTGAGAATACTTAAGTGTTTTGTAACAAGTAGCAGGAAATAGTTTTAAGAGTTTAATAACACAGAAAAGTATTAGATAAGAAACAATATGGTTGATCATTGTTACAAAAGGATGAAATATGAAATTCCTGTACACTGATCTCTTTCACAGATTGTGTAGTTTTAAATCTTGAAATGTTGGGCCATTCCAGAAAATGAACCATTTTGAGTTATGATATATGTATACACATGTATTTATTTTTCATTAGTTTGAGATAGTTAGTATTTATAGGAACTTTTTTGGTAGCAAAACTAGTGTAAATAATATTTTAAGAGACTATCTTAGGACAAGTTTACAGAAAGAGTGAGTTTCCAAAATTGAGAAATAATAAATTATTGAAGTATAGTAGTGGCTGAAGAGTTCTCTAAGTAACATTTTCTGGTAGTAATACAACAGTTCTAATTAAAAGATGTGAAGTTTTCTGATAAAGGTATGTATCTGTTTTTTTTGTTAACACTGATATAGATAATTTAATGTTCTTTTTTATATTGTATCTTTCAATTTGTTTTTTGAACTTTTAATTTTGATATAATTTCAGATTTATAGGAAAATTATAAAAATAGAACAAAGAATTTCCATATAATCTTCATCTTGATTCCCCCAATGTTAAGATTTAATTACATTTGTTTTGTTGCATATATATATAACAATATAAAAATATAAAAATGAGACATTTGAGATCAATTGTAGGCATGATGCCCTTGTTACCCCTAAGTACCTCATTGTGTATTTTCTTAAAACAAGGACATTCAGTCATATATCTACTGTAAAATTTTAAAAATCAGGACACTGAAATTATTATAGTATTACTACTACTATACAGACCTTATTGAAATTTCATTGTTTAGATTGTCCCAATAATATGCTTTTATAGGAATTGAAAATCTTGGATTGTGTCTTGCATTCACTTGTGTCTCTTCGGCCTCTTCGAGTCTGGAACAGTTCCTCAGTGCTTCTCTGCCTTTTAGAGCATTGACAGTTTGGGAAAGTACATGCCAGTTACTTTATAGGTGTACCTGATTTAGGTTTATTTGGTGTTACCTTATGTTTAAATTCAAGGTTTGCATTTTTGGCAGGAATATCACAGAAATTATGTTTTCTTCTAAGTGTATCATATTTGGAAACACATGATGCCTGTATGTTTCATTATTGGTGATGTTAGGTTCTCTACTGTAGAATTATTCCTTATCCTTTTGTAATTATTATTTTTTTAATTATTGTGTGTGTGTCTGGTGGGGGGTTAGATACTTTCAGACACTGAAAATAACTTGTTCCTCTATTTTAGGATCCATTGATGACTCTTACCTGAGTCAATTATTTCCCTGATCACTGGCAAATAGTGATTTTTTTAAATTCCATCATTCTTTCCATCTTTCTCTATGAGGTAACATTATCTTGTAAGGAATAGCTTCCCACTTTTCACATTTATTAATTTATATCTTTATGGATTCACAGATTCTTACTTTATTCAGTGGGGTATCATCTATTACTCTCAGATTGTTCCAAATGTGGCCAGTAGGAATCCATTCATGCTAGCTTCTGTGTCCTTGTCGCATGTCCACACTGTTCTTTACACACTACTGTATTTTCTGGCACAACATGAGGTTTAGGCTCAGCTTGTACTTTCCCAGCCCTGGCACTGGAATCAACCATTTCTCCAGGAGCCCCGACTCCTCTAAGTGAAGAATGGCATTTAGAAGCCAAGATTGGGTGCTAGGTTACTTTAATGTTTTTAATTATAAATGTTGAGGTTGTAACACTCTAGAAGCGTTCATCATTCTCTTCAAACATCTGATGGTTATCTTAGTAGCTCTTAAAAACTTATTCATGATAACACAGAAATGTATGAATGAACTATTGATGCTAAGTACTTCTACCTAATTTTCTTTGTGTTGCCTGATACGTAAATGTCACTTGCTTGATTATGGGAAATAGTTAAATGGAGACACAAGGGTGAGGTTAGGAATATTACTGTTGAATGGTGACTTTGGGGCAAATAAAAATATTTAATTCTGGATTTGAGTATTTAGACTTTGCCAAGTATCAGTCCCCTAAAATTTCCATGGTATTCTTTTATTTTTTAGGAATCAAATACACTTAAACCAATTGGATTCTTTTGAATTAGAGTGGTATTGCTATTTTAATACAATTGACCCTCTCTTTTGTTATTTATAACTTCTAGCTGTTTTGGTCAATGAAATATATCTTACTAACATTTTCTCATAGAATATTTAAATGTCACATATAACTAGAAAGAATACTGGAGATTTTATAAATAACCTTGATGACTGAAGGAAAATTTTATTTCAAGAAAAGGAAAACAAATAAATTTGGATTAGTGTACTTCAACTCTTTCGAATTTAAAAAATCAAGAAAAAAACTTTAAAGCTTTATCTAAAATCCCTCTTCAGATTGGTATATACATAATTTCATATTTAAGATTTCACACGGTGTCAAGAATCGGTTGCAGAGAAACTGGATAGCATGATTATCTGAATATTTGGAAACAGTCTTTTTTAATGAATAGCATCTTTAAGCTTTAAATTTAGAAGGTGAATTCAAAAGGTTGCAAGTTTGGCTTTGTTGACTTTATGACTTTACTGTTAAGTAATTTTGTTGTAGAATGAAGGAAATTTTTTTTAGCTAAGCATTCTTTAATATTAACTATAACTTGAAATTTTTTTTCTGTCTAATAGCTAGTCATAATTTTTTTGAGAATTATGATCACAAATAAAATGCACCAAATGATTTTCTTACAAGTATATAAGGAATCTCATCCTTTTTATTCTATTACATAAGTTTTAATAGTACATTTATAATTAACAAAGAATCAAGTTAATGTTGAGAAATACATGTTGGTTTATTTTAAGTCAACTTTTGTAAAAAATACTAAATTTTTAAAGGTGAAATTCATTGAAGATGTCTGTAGACATAAAATAAAGCTTCTCATTTTGATTAGGATTTTGGCTAAAATTAATACATTAAATGTGGTTATTCAGGGGCTTCTGGGTGGCTCAGTCCATTAAGCGTATGCCTTCAGCTCAGGTCATGATCCCAGGGTCCTGGGATCCAGCCCCACATCAGGCTCCCTGCTCAGCAGGGAGTCTGCTTCTCCCTCTCCCTCTGTCCCTCATGCTGGCTCTCTCTCTCTCTCCCAAATAAATAAGTAAAATCTTAAAAAAAAATAAATGTGGTTATTCAATTCAAATATTAGGGAAAAAAGTATGCACTTAGCATGATTTAATTTGCTTATAATTATTTCAGGAATTTATAAATTTTATAAATTTGTTAAAATGGGAACTAAGAAAAGTTTTTATTTAGGGAATGGTGCTATAAATGCTGTTTCAGCAAATTAAGATAGTTATCTAATATAGTGTCAGTGAGGGATAGATTATTTTGTAATATATACAGTATTTTTTATTTAATAATTTTCTCACCAGGGTCATATGAATTATGAAATTTAGTACACTGACAGTTACAGTTTTTAAAAACTAAATAGTTTTCTCATTGAGCTTTTACATCTGAAATTCAGTTTCCTAGTTTTGTAGTTTTATTTTCTGCAAAATATGTAACTACACACAAGGGTAGTGGAAGACTTTAATGTGCACTGAGTTTGTAGATATATGTGAAAATATTTGTAGTTTTTTGAAAGATTTTGGGGACCTGTAATATGCTTAAGAGAACTGTTTTCAAACACATTGAAAAGCCTTCGCTTAATAACTAATTGGTATGAGAATTACAGGACAATGTATTGAACTCTCCTTCTCCGGAGATTCTACTTGGCAAAATTATGTGTTGAATACTTTATATTTACAGTCTCTGTCCTAATACTTCACAATTAGTTTTTCCTATACCATCCTCATCCTGTGTCTTGCTTGTCCTAACACCCACCCTATTCTGGTTTCTCCTCGCTGTCTAGTTTGGATGGTGCTACCACCATATATAGTCCCTTCCACCTCATGCTAAAAATGACTTTTGGTGTCATCTTTAACTTCCTTTTCTGTTACCAAACACATCTGATCAGTCACAAGTCCTAACAGTCTAAAATATGTACTATATTCTTCATTTCTATTCATTTTTCATTCATTCAGCAGATGTTTCTTAAGTGCCCATTTTTTTTTGCCAGGGACTTGGTGGGGATTATAGCAGGAAATACAATGACAAGTTCCTGTTTTCATGTTTACTTGCATTATAGCAGAGGAGATAGATAATAAGTAAAAAAAAAAGATAATTATAGATTATTATAATTGCTCGGTAGAATGAGTGATGATATGAACAATAATGGGGGGTACTACTCTGGAGAGGGTTGTTAGGGTAGGCCTGATTTTGAGCCAGTTTTCAGGGATTCTGGGCCTAGAGGACAGTAAGTACAAAGGCCCTGATGCTAGGAAGGACTTTGCAGGTTTAAGAAGAGAGAAGGGGGGAAGGGGGTTCAACGTTGATGGAAGGTAGGCAGTGAGAGAGGCTGGGATGAGCAAATGTAGAAGGGGTGGGCAGGAGGTTATTTACAGGGCCTTGTAGTGTTTGGTAAGGAGTTGGGTTTTTAGTCTAAGTGTCATGAGTTGATTTATGTTTTCAAAATATCACTGTGAGGAAAATGGCAGAAAAGACCAATTAGTAGGCTATTGTAGTAGTTCCTGGTGGAGATAAAATGATACCTTGTAGGGTCTTATTTGCGGTGCTGGAAGACCATAGACAAATCTGAGGTATATTTTGGAAATAGAACAAATGGCACTTACTGATGTGTTAGATATGGGGAACTGGGAAGTGAGGGGGGGGGATAAGAATAAAGAATGACTTTTAGGTTTTTGATTAGACCATCTCTTCCTGAAAGTGTGATCTCCAGATTTCTGGGGATGGTGGGGGTGGAGGGTTGGGTAAGGACCTTGAGGCTCTTTCAAGTGGTCTGCAAGATTAGACAGTTTTTGTAATACTAAGACATTATTTATAAAGCCACTGATGTCTTAGCTTGAATCAGTATACACACTAGACTGTACTAGTCTTTGTGTTCTTTACATGCTCTGAATTATAATAAAAATGCGACTTTCACTTTTAAATGTCTTTGGTGAAGCAGTTAAAGAGTATTATTATTTTTTTAATCAAATCTCGACCTTAGAATACATGTCTTTTAATATATGTGATGAAATGGGAAGTATACTTAATTTAGTACTACTGCAGCAAATCAAAGTTGTATCAAGGAGAAGCATTTGTGCAGTTCTTTCAAGAGTAAGCCAAGCAGCTGCTATTTTCATGGAGCACCATTTTTACTTGAAAGAATGACTGAAAGACAAACTTTGGTTCTTCAGACTTGGGTGTTTTGTAGACATTTTCTTGAAAATTAAGTTCCAGTCATCTAAAGAAAAACAGTTGACATTATTTGTCACTAATGACAAGATTCAAACTTATAAAGTAAAAATTGGAATTTTGGAGAAGTTATATTCATCACTATGACTTTGACATCTTCCTGGTACTTAAAGACTTTTCTGATGAGATTAGTTGTGGTATTGAGGAACTTTTTATTTTATTTTTTTTGATTCGTATAATGAAATGGTCAACATTTAGATGATCTGAGTAACCCAGTGAACTAAAATTTTCTAGATGACCAATGCATGGTGTTACAAAATCAAGCATGAGTAAAAGATCTATTCAAAGAGCAAGAGAAACCATTGGATTTTAACATTTACAGAGTATAAATTTCATTGATTTGAGAGTCTACATGGCAGTTAACCTTTAAGAATTTGCCACCTGTCAAGTTTGGTGTATTATCAAAGGAGAATATCCACAGTGATATCCATATGGGTTATTAAAATATTCCTCTATTTTTCAACTATACATTTGTGTAAGACCAGATTTTTTGAAATATACTTCTGCCAAAACAATGTATTTGAACAGACTGCTTCTCTGAAGACAGACATTAAAGAAACTTGAAAATGTAAGACAGTCCCTCTCTTCTCATTTTTAAAAATGTAGTTATTTTTTATAAAAATATGCATAAACATGTAATAGTGTTATTGCTATTATTTGTAAATGAATTAGTATGTATTTTAATGCTTTTTTTAGTTTTAATTTCAGTTATGTGAAATACTGATAAAGCATGACTCCCATGAACAAAAAGTCTTTGGGGTCCTCAGATAAAGAGGTCCAGAGACCCAGAAGCTTGAGAATTTTGGGGCCGGACCAGCTGAGGAGATGGTGATATATTTAAAGAGATAAAGAATATAAGAGGAAAAGCATTATTTTATTTTATTTTTTTGGAAGGATGGGAGTTGGAATCCTCGATCAAGGTGGAGATATCAGATGGACAGTTGGATATTGGTGTTGATAGCTCAGAGCTCAGACCATACACCTGTGGTAGAGATACAGATTTCAGAGTAATCATATGGAGATGGTATTTTCAAAGTCATGGGACTGGATGGTATGACTTCAGCAGAGATAGTAGGTTTAAAAAAAATATTTTTTTAAAAAAGATTATTTATTTTAGAGGGGTGTGGAGAGAGAGTGCATGCACACGAGTTGGGGGAGGGGCAGAGGGTGAGAATCTTTAAGTAGACTCTGCACTGAGCACAGAGTGTGAGGTGGGGCTTAGTCCCCTGTCCCATGAGATCATGACCTGAGCCTAAACCAAGAGTCGGATGCTCAACTAACTGAGCCACCCAGGCACCCCCCAAAAAAGCTTTGTCTTAGAGCACTCAAATATAAATGTTAGATGGAAAAGGGAACTTAGAATAGCTACAGTGTAGGAGAAAAGCGAGAAGAATAAGAGATCGTAGAACATTTTGGGAAAGTGAGATAGTTGTGTGAAAGCTGGGTTAGGTCAAGAGGACCATGGGGTGCACCTGGGTGACTCAGTCCCATCAAGTGTCTGCCTTTGGCTCAGGTCATGATCTCTGGGTCCTAGGATCAAGCCCCATGTCAGGCTTCCTGCTCAGTAGGGAGTCTGCTTCTCTCTCTCTCTCTCCCCCTCTGCTCCTCCTCACCGCTCATTCTCTCTCTCTCAAATAAATAAATAAAATCTTAAAAAAAAAAAAAAGAGGACCTTAGTGAAGGGTTTTATCATCTCTTGACTGTTGCCATAGCTTCTTAACTGATCTTGCTTATGGTTGTGAATTCCTCTACTCTGTCACGTGGCAAGAAAGACTGTCTTTCATAAATAGTGAAATCCTCTCTCTTAACTGCTTGAAACCCAACATTAACTCTCTGGTACCAACTGAATAAAGTAAATACCATAATTTTTTTCATGAACTGACACCTCTCTGTGTTGTTAAGGTAACCTGCTCTCCATCCCCTATCTCCTACTACCTGCCAACTTTAATTGAAGCTCTTTATAAGGTGTTGTGCTCTGCTTTTGAGTATTTTGACGTGTTTTTTCCTTTTCCCAGAATTCCTCTCTTGCTTGGCTCATCTAAACCTTGTTAACCTTCCCTCTTCATTATTTAAAACCCAATTTAGGCAGCACCTTCTTTGGGAACCTTTTTTGATTGAAGGTTGCCAGATAGTTGAATTTGATCATGATTTTTCTTAACATTGACTTTAGACTTAATAAACTGTAACAATAATTATTTGATGTTTTTATGACAGACATACATGCATTAATTAATTAAGTAGATATTGGTTCAGCACCTATGTTGTGCCAAGTATTGACCTAAGCACTGGGGATACAGCTGTGGATGACACATATAGGTCCCTGCAACATGGAACTTATAATCTAGAAGATTGAATACATATTTAACATTTTGTATATTAAAGTGTGTTTTTATTTTGTTTAGGAGGAGGTTAGTAGAAAGGTAAAATATGAATATTACTGGTCTTTTGAAAATATGATAGTGGTATGAAATCAATATATAACCCTTGACATATTCTTATTTTGTAATAGCATGAAGAATCTAGTGACACATGGAACCATGTTAGATATTATGCAAAGAAAATTTCACTTTTTGTTCATCGTACTTACTAAGCTTACATGAAATATGAGAATTTCATACAGATGTTAATTTTCCAAGCAGAGGCTTTTTGACGTTTGTCAGGGATACTGCAGAAGTGAGTTCCCTGTTATTCAGAGTGTTAGGTTAAATTACTCATCTGGTTTCTTTGAGTTTTTTAGTTTTTTTTGTGTTTTTTTTTGTTTTGTTTTACTTTGGCTTCCTTCCTTCATAATTTTATTGACTCAGACATTGTCATTTGTCAATAGGTATGATAAACCCACTTTATTATAATCTAGCACAAACTTCTCATATGTTCTTAGTATTAGTCAAGTTGTGGGATATTAGAAAATGTTACATAAAGAAAGCATTTTATGGTTAAATAAGTTAAATATAAGTGAGGCTTTAAATGAATTTGTTTTTTATCAGCTGCAGGCCTGCTTGGATCCTTTAGTATGCTGGTATTTATTATGATGCTCTAAGAGTGATTTATATAGCGAGTAATATTTCACAGAGGTCTTTGACCTGGAAACCCTTTTTTTCATGGAATGTTTTGTGAAACTGTGCAACACTAGATGTGAAATGCTGATTTTAATTATTTGGATTTCACAGTAAAAGATATTCTAATTCATTACTAGAGTTCTCTTTCTCCTTCCGTATCCTCCTCTCCTTGGATCTAACACTATATAAAATCCAATCCAAAAATAGAAGATACAGTTACATGTTATGACCAAATGAGGTTCATCCCAGAAATGAATACCGGCTTAACATTCAAAAATGAATCACCATACTTGAACATTTTAACAAACAAAAAAACTATATAATTCTCTCAGATGTAGAAAAAACATTTGAGTTAAAATTTAACATCTATTCTTTATAAAATCTCTTAGCAAAGTAAGAAGGGCACTATCTCAACCTGATAAATTAAGACATCTTTAAAAAATATACATCTTTCATTCATGTGAAGAATGCTTTTGTAAGGGAGCATATTTTTCTAAGATATGCCTCTTTGGCATGTTGATTAATTTTTTTTTTAAGATTTTATTTATTTATTGACAGAGAGAGAAACACAAGTAGGGGGAGTGTGAGAGGGAGAAGCAGGCTTCCTGCAGAGCAGGGAGCCTGATGCGGGGCTCAATTCCAGAACCCTAGGATCATGACCTGAGCTTCATGAAGGCAGATGCTTAGCGACTGAGCCACCCAGGCGCCCTGGCATATTGATTATTTTAAGCCAGTTATTTTTAAGATGCTGCAAACACAGGAGAAGCTCTGGAACCTGAGAATAGGTTACCCTTTTGTATGAGACAGTTGTATTTGTAAGAAAAAAATCTCCGTTTGTAAGGTGCCTCCCTTGCTGTACCAGGAAGAGGGTTTGACTCAATTTCTAGAAACTATTACTAATAGAGATGGCAATGAGTTAATCTGAATAATAACCTTACTCTTGTTTACTGTGCTTTTCCTGGTAACCTCCCATAACTGACTCCCAACGTCTTTTGTCTTTGGCTGAAGATGGTATTTATGTTGATAGCTTTGACCGTTTTGGGGAGTTGCTCAGTTTTCCTGAGTTGCTTTTATATATGTATATATTTATATATAGAAGGTATATATGTTATCAAACTTTTCTCCTGTTACTTTTGATATATGTTATCAAACTTTTCTCCTGTTATTGTCATGTCAATTTAATTCTTATAGCAGCTAGAAGAATCTTAAACAGTGAAGGGAAATTTTTCCTTCCCAACACTTTCTTCCTGATAGGAACAATAAAAGGATGTCTACTCTCTACTTAGGTTCATTGTACTGGAAGTTCTAGTCATTAAAATAAGGCAAGAATCCCCCAAAATCTACTTGAACTGATAAGTGAGTTCAGCAAGTTTGCAGTGTGTGGGGGGGGTATGTGTGTGTTTATGTACATGTTGTCATTTGATATATGGCAAGGATGACATAGTAGTATTATGGGGAGTGGGGTAAAGCCTGATCATTTCAATATATGATTTGAAGTCAGTTGGATATCCATATAGAAAAAAACCTAAATGTTGACTTTACCTTGTCATACAAAAATTTAATTCCAGGTCAATTATGGATCTAAACTTGAAAGGTAAAACAACAAAGCTTATGTTATAAGATAATGTATGAGAAATTGGAGTACAGAAATAATTCTTAAATAGTACACAAAGATATTGTAAAGGAATGATTGATTAGACCTTATTAAATTTATGAATTCTGTTCATTAGTTAATTGAAAGATGCCATTAGAAAGGCTTTTAAAAAGACAAGTTACAGAATGGAAGGGAATATTTACAATACAAATACCCATGTCATTTTTTAACTGTTTTCTAAAAGTATAATGAAGTGAAGATGTGTTTTAGTTTCTCTGTTAATCCCATTTAAAAGGATCCTAGTTTTTCAACCCACACATTATATTTTAGTTAAAAATTAACACTTGTGAGGAACTGAGAAGTAATTGACGTGTAGAAAAAGTGTTGTTCGGTGGGGCAATAGCTGTGTCTTGTTTGAGGTTCACTGTGCAGTAGGTGACATAGAATTAGTCTTCAGCTTATGTTAATTGAGTTGATGGCTGAATGTTTTTAATTATAAGCAAAGTATGCATAAAAATGTAAACACCCTCATAGGAGGACTGGCCTTTTAAGTTTAAACCTAAAAACTACAGTAAGAATTATAGTTGGACATACATAACAAAAGTACTAACATTTTTAGAATATGAAGATGTGCATTTTAGAGTTATAGAACATTTGCCACATTTATGGGAAGCTTATGGTAATTATCTTTGCACATTGGCATGGGGAAGGGGAAGCCTGTTTCGTCTATAAGGTATAATGGAGAAGAGAGAATTTCATCTCATAAAATAGGATTTTCTAAGCACCTAATACTACTTTGGAGAAATGGACTTAGTTGAGACAGTGAATACCTTTTGTTTTAGCTAAACAGAGCTTGGATTTAGCAAATGACAGAAGAGTATGGGATATCTTAATGCGTGCTTTTTGAACCACTAGGTAAATCTGATATTTGAATGCAAGCCTCAGGCATATGATGAGCAACATGACTTGGTAATGATTACATTATTTAAATTTAAACTTTATATTTTTGCAGAGTTCTAAAGTTCCTGTTGCTTCAGACAATGGATGAGCAATCACAAGGAATGCAAGGGCCACCTGTTCCCCAGTTCCAACCACAGGTAATTTCTTCTAATGAAGGCTGGCGTGAGTCCGTGTGTGTGTGTGTGTGTGTGTGTGTGTGTGTGTGTGTGTAAAAGTTCCTTTAAGAAATAAAGGCCAAAAAATGCTAATTATGAATTTTCAAGTTGTAGTCAGAATTGTGTATATTTTTAAATTGTGTTTTAGAAAACTTAGTTCTCAGGTACAAATATTTAAAAAAAAGGCAGCTTTAGATTTTGACTGTAATTGAATGGCCTGTAGGCTTTGAGAGTTAATATTAGACTTAGGGAAAAAAGAACGCACGTAAGGCTGTGTCCAGCTTGTGGGGGTGCCTGTCTATTTGGTACCTGTCTTTGCTTTGGCTGGCTGATCCTGCCTTATCCACAACTGCCTTCCATTATTGCTGCTTTTCTCATGTTCTCTGACTAGTAGTATGTTTCTCCTGTTAGGTGGTTGCTTGTTTTTTTGTAAAATAAAATGAAGTAAAAAAAAAAATGTTTCATACAGAGCTTCCCATTAAGCTCAGTATGTAATGATATGTTTGAATAACAAACACCCCCATGTAGGGTCAAAACCTCATTTTGTTGTCATTCATAAAGACCACATTTCTCAGTTTTGTGTATGAGGCATTCTGTAATATGTCTCAAATTTACTCTGCTTACCTTATCTCAGTTTTGCTTAGATAGTAATTCTGAAATTGAACTGATGGGTGTTCTTTCAAATGAGTTCTATAGGTTGGGGGGACTTGGGCTAACAGTTACTTTATGACTGTCCTTGCTCAGAGCCTTTCTTATTCTAATGTGCATTTTAAATTTCCAAGAGGAGAACATAGGTTATAGTGTTTAAAATAACAGTCAGAGGGGGAGACGAACCATGAGAGATGATGGACTCTGAAAAACAAACTGAGGGTTCTAGAGGGGAGGGGGGTAGGGGGATGGGTTAGCCTGGTGATGGGTATTGAGGAGGGCACGTTCTGCATGGAGCACTGGGTGTTATGAACAAACAATGAATCATGGAACACTGCATCAAAAACTAATGATGTAATATATGGTGATTAACATAACAATAAAAAATAAAAAAATAAAAAAAAAGAAAAATACAAAGACCTAAAAAAAAAAAAATAACAGTGTACCCTTATCTGACTGTGGGGCCCCCTTCCCCTCCTTTTTTTAAGTGCATCTATTGACTTCTTCCAGAATTGGTATCTAAAACACAGTTCAGAAAATACTGCCTACATATAAACTACCTTTTCTGCCTCTGTGATTTTTGTTCACTTTGCACCCTCATTTTTCTCTCCAATTTTTGAAATCCTGTCCCACTTTCAAGCACCACCTAAAATGCCATTTCTATCATGAAGCTTTTTCTGATTTTCTGAACGTAGTATTTTTTCTTGGAAACCTGATGATACACATTCTTTGTATGTCTTATGGTATTTCTGACACCTTTGTGTTATTTTATGTGGATATTTTCCTATCTCTTCTGGGTTAAACTCTCCTTGAGGAAGAGGACTATCTCTTACTTACTTGGGTACTGTACTTCCTCACATGGAGCAGGGCCTCAATAAGAATAGGTAATTGAAGCCAACCAGAGACTCGTTCAAATGAAGATGTTTAAATTAGCCCTTTACCTAAGTTTTTTAAGTTTTGAATTAATACCAGTTAGTTAATATACAGTGTCCAGTATTTTAATTTCAAGACGGTTGTTTTTTAAAATCTGTCTATATTTTATGTCCTGGTCATAAATTACCGAGATTATACTAAGCAGCTTCTAACAATCAGATAGATATAAACACATCTTAGTGCCAATCTTACACCTCTAGGCAAACATTGTTGTTTCATAGTTTACTGTTTCTAGTGAAGACAGTAGAAGAAGTACTTTGGAAAACTAGGTGGTTCATGTTATGATTTTGAAATCCACAGTTTGGAACAGCCCTAGTTTCAAAGGCGGGAAAAAAAGCACTTTCATTTTTGCCTCCTACTGAGTCACCAGCCAGGAAAGGTCGGAGTGGCAGTAGGAGGCAAAAATGAAAGTACCTGTTTTCCTATGAGACACAAGGCTGCCACGCAGCATAAATTTCAAGATCATGTACGTGGTTCTGCATCTCTTTTCACACTGGTCCCTTTCGTTTATGCCCCCTGCTGCTGTTCCTGTGTGGCTGGACCGCTTTCCCTGTTGGAAACGGGCAAGTGTCATCCTAGGTTCTAGCTGCCTGTGGCAAGTGCGGGAAGGGAGAAGCCTTTCCCCCCGTCTCTGCATTCAGACTGATAGTGTGAGATCGTGAAAGAAAGATTACCTGACAAGAGCTTATAGACGTTATTGCTTATTAGGTCCTTGAAAAATGTTACTGTTCTCAGTAGTGTTATTTATTTTATTTTATTTTATTTATTTATTTATTTATTTATTTATTTATTTATCTTTTAAAAAGATTTTATTTATTTGACGGAGAGAGACACAGCGAGAGAGGGAACACAAGCAGGGGGAGAGGGAGAGGGAGAAGCAGGCTCCCCGCGGAGCAGGGACCCCAATGCGGGGCTCGATCCCAGGACCCTGGGATCATGACCTGAGCCGAAGGCAGACGCTTAACGACTGAGCCATCCAGGCACCCCAACAGCATTATTTTAAAGGGCTGGGAAAGGACAGTGTCTGCTCGGGGTTGACAACCTTCTTTTGTTTTGTTCCACACCATTGACCTGAATAACGGGGCTGTGATATGGCAACATTCATAGCCAAGTGACTTCTTTCACTTTTGTAATGCTAATAGTGTGGACATAAACAGAAATCTAGGGAAGTCAGCTTTCCAAGTGTCAAATACCAATTATATCCTGTTATAATGATGAGTGATGTATATTCTTGGCATATCTTTCCTTTCCTTGTTCCGAGATGAATACTCTAACCCCATAATGCATAATGTATGGTCTCATTTTTAGTATAGGAGTTTCTTTCTTTCTTTTTTTGAGGTTTTAGATTGTGAGATTTATGTATCTTTTCAAATGTGTTTTTGTATTACTGTTATTCTCTTGAGCTTAGGGAAAATTTGTTCTATCAGCTTCCATTTTTTCCCCTTCCCTTCCTTCTTTAATTCCCTCCATTAAAGCCTAGAAGGTACTACAAGGATATTTTGACTAGATTTTTATTCTATATATTCTTACTGCTTTAGGACTCTTGTTTGTGGAACAATGGGTTTGACTTAATTTTTTTTAAAAATGCAGACTGTGTACAAGATAGTGACAGATATATAGTAAAATGTTTGCTTTCTACTATGAGACTAATTTTAAACAAGGGAAGTTTACAACTAACATTTTGTGAGAATTTTGATTTATGGTCATTGATTGAAGAGGGCTCTGGTACATTCACAAGTTTATCATAAATGTAAATATAAAACAATTATTATCAATACAGTTCTAATGATTTCTGGGAGTGATTAGGAGGAGGATTTATTTTAATTGTAATAATCTTCAGGGCTTAGATTATAATTATTGCTTGTAAATTTGTAGATAACTAGTGTAACACTTTGGCTACCTGTGAAAGAGGGCATCCCACATTTGCAGGTAGACAAATAGACAGCTTGGAAGGTATGAAAATCTTGTCTTGCTGTTTTCCAGTCCAGGCAGTAAGGTAGACCATTCCTTAAAGCTTCATGGCAGCCCAAACTACAATCCGCTTGTCCTTGTCCTTCCTCTGGGAAAGGAGCACGAAGAGATGAGATGAGGTTTACCTCATAGCATGTCAGGCTAGTAATCCAGGTGCATTATGGGCCAGAGTGACTCAGCTCCCAGTTGACTGTTGAGTGGATAGGACTTTTGCACATGATAATTGTATTACCTTCCCCTGTCTTTAGCTTATCTTATAGGATTCCTTTTTTTGTGAAATAAGTGTCATCATGTAGCTTCTTCTGATAAATTGATTTTGCCAAAGCACCTATCCTATAGCATCGAGTAGAGCTTCTGTTTTGGGGAATTTTATATGTATTGTTTATATGTGTATATATATATAATGTTTATGTGTTTATATGTATTATATGTTTTGTTCTATATGTATTTTATACATTTTATATGTATATTTGTTTATATGTATTGTTTATATGTATTGTTCATATGTATTGTTTATATGTATTGTTCTCCTTTTGACATTTTAGTTCATTGAATGACATTATTGATAAAGGTAACAGGAGAATAAGCAGCAGCTGTTTTGAGGAAAGAAGACTCTTGCCATAGTTTAAGTTCATGACCATGGACCTCAAGTAACCCTTAGATTATGTATGTCAGCAGCCATACCCTGAGTGCCTTTGTTCCCCTGCCTCCTCAGTGACTACTTCATCTTCTTTCTCCTCAGCCCCCAATACTTTTTCCCCCACCCTCACTCTCAGCTAATGCCCTTGCTTCCTACTTCCCTTAAAAAAACTGGAACAATCAGAAGAGATCGCCCACAGATATCCTCCTCCCAGAACCTTGTACTCTTATGACCTGCCTTTTCTGTTACCAGAGGAACTAAGCCAGCTGTCCTCAAAGGCCAGCGCTCTCGTGAGCCCCAGATCCCATCTTCATCCGTGCTTATTTCAGCTTTCTCTACTGAGTCCTCCCCATTACATACTATTGTGCTGGTATTTCTTCCATCAAACAACAACCGAACCAAACAAACTCAAAAAACAGCCTTTGAAGTCCTTCTTCTCTCCAGCTGTTGACCTATTTCTCTGCTGCCTTTTATTGCAAAATTCCTAGAAAGATTTATTTGTAGTTTTGTCTCATTTCTCCTTTCACTCTCTGAAATGTGCTCCAATTCAGCTTTCTCCCTGACTATGCCACTGAAACTGCTCTTGCCAGGATTGTACTTCCCGTGTTGCTCAGTCCAGCTGTCTGGGCTCAGGCCTCACCTTCCTGACTCATCAGCTGCATTTGATAGAGTTGATCATCCTTTCTTCTTTGAAGCCTGTTCATTGCTTAGCTTCTAAGAACTTTCTTTTTCTCTTGTCTTAGTGGTCCCTCCTTTGCTGATGTCTCCTCACCTCCTGAATCTCTAAACAATTCAGGATTCTGAATATGATCTATGTGCTGGGGACTCTCAAATTTATATCTCAATCCAGACCTCTGTCCTGAATTCCAAACTCATGTATCCACTTGCATACTTGACATCAGATTTGCATGTCTCAAACATAACATGTCTGACACTGACCTTTAAATATTCCTCCTAAAACTGTTCTAACGGGGCGCCTGGGTGGCTCAGGTGGTTAAGCATCTGCCTTCGGCTCAGGTCATGATCCTGGGGTCCTGGGATCAAGTCCCACATGGGGCTTCTTGCTCAGCTGGGAGCCTGCTTCTCCTTCTCCCTCCATCCCTCCCCCACGCTGTGCTCTCTCTCTCTCAAATAAATAAAATCTTAAAAAAAAAAACTGTTCTATCCACAGTCTTCTCTCTTTCTCTCTCTTTTTAAGATTTTATTTATTTGACAGAGAGCATGAGCCAGGGGGAGAGGGAGAAGCAGGCTCCCTTCTGATCAAGGAACCCGACATGAGGCTCGATCCCAAGACCCCAGGATCATGACCTGAGCCAAAGGCAGATGCTTAATTGACTGAGCCACCCAAGCGCCCCTCTATAGTCTTCTCTATCACAAGTAATGGGAAGTCCATTTTTTCGGTTGCTAGGCTAAAATTTTTAGAGACATTCCTGACTCCCTCCCATTCCTGTCATCTAATATCTAATCTGTTAATAGATCCATAGACTCTAGCTTTAAAATATATTTAGAATCAGAATACTTTTTACTCTGTGCTACCACTCTGGTCAAAATTATTTTGATTTTTCACATACCTTATTGTGATGGCCTCCCACTTGGTCTCTGCTTCCACCCTTGCCTCTCTTCACTCTACTCTCAACACAGAAGCCATTACAAAATTATACAAAATTTAAATATAAAATATAACATTATAGTCAAATGATGTCTGTTTAAAACCTTCTAGTAGTTTCTCATCAGCTTGCTCACTCATCTTCAAGTATATATTTAAATATCATATACTTTGATCATTCAATGAAAATTGAAATTTCACCCCAACACAGTATGCCTTTGCTGCCATATTTTTTCCTCCATAGAATTTATCACCTTTGCACTCTTTATTTTGTTCGTTATCATTGTTCTCCTAGAGTATAAACTTTATCCCTAGTCCCTAGAATGGTACCCAGGCACATAGTAGACATTCAGCAAATATTTGTTGAATGAATATAAACTTGGTGTGAAATCAATCAGTTCTCTTTCTAAGCACCACCTTTTTGAATGTGAATATTAAAATATACAAATATCTACAGAATTTCTCTTTTATTGTACGAGTAACCACCTACATCCCTCATTTCTTACTGAACTTTTTTTTTCACTTCTTTGTTTTTAACTGGAATGTACCTCTTTCCCCCAAGGACACTGCTTTTACCCCATAACCCTTTCAAGTAGAGGCTACTTGTTCTCTAATAGCCATAAACCATGAGGATCAGGAGGAATCAACAGTAGCCTTCTCCATCCACAGTACCTCTTTCTGATCACTACTTTGTCTTGGGGGTGGGAAGGGGTGAAACCTGCTGTACTGAGACTCCTGCTTCCCATCTAATGATTTTCACCTTTCTGATAGCTGTTATCGTCTACCCTCCTCATCACTCCTTGCATTAGTTGAAAAGTTGACCACCTGGCTCACTGTCTTACCATCTTCATCCTGCTTTTGGCCGCTACTGTTGGCACCTACTGATGATTGAATTCTTAAAATACACCTACCTTGTGCTAAACATTTTGAATACATTTCCTCATTTATTTCTAACAGATAACATACAAAGCATTATTTTTCACACTTTACAAATAAGAGACTGAGGCTCAGACTAATTAACAGATTTGCCCACAGTAACATAGCTAGTAAGTGGTAGAGCTGGGATTTGACCCAGCTGGGTTGTCTGACTCCAAGCCTGTGATTCTTTAGCTTTCACAGAGAAAGCTCCTCACACATTTCCTGGCCAGTTTGATCTTAATCACCACGACCCTTGATATTTTTATAGGTACCTCAAGCTCTTAGTCTTCAAGATGAAATTTGTTATTTTGCCCAAGATTGCACTTTTGCTTGTGATTATTACCATCATCCATCTGGTTGTCTGAATTACAAACAAGAGAATCTCATAATCTTATGTTTAGGCAGTTTCCATGTTCTCTTGATTTTATTTCCTAAAAAGCTATCAGATCCGCTAATTCTCTACATTTAGGTTATTTTCACCTTTCCTGGATTATTGCAGAAACTTTGTGTAACTGAGCTCTTTACCTTTCATTTTACCATTTTTAATCCATTCTTTACATTGTAGCATGAAATATCCTTTGAAAGTGTATGTTTCATTATCTCACTCTCCTTAAAGGGCTGCTTTTTTATTGTTCTTAGGGTGAATTCTGCATTTCCTTGTATGACTTAGAAGGTCTTGCATCATCTGGTCTCCTTTTACTTCTCCAACTAAAAAATGTGTCATTTTTTATTTTGGACTCAGATTCAGTCATGTCTTGCTTATACTGTGCTATTTTTCATCTCCAAGTCTAAGGTAGCGAGGTAATGGTATTCAAGGATATTTAGTCACTAATGGAACATAGTGAGCATAAAAGCTCAGTATAATGTTATATGAACTACATTTCATGATAGAGATACTAGGGAAAGTGTTATAGTAGAGGAAATATATAATTTGGAAGACAACAAAAAGAGTACTCTCAGAAAAAATAATGATTATTGGGTAGTTCCTTATACTCATATGCTTCCAATAAATAAGAGTATACTTTGAAAAGATATATGCATCCCTATGTTTATTGCAGCATTATTTACAATAGCCAAGATATGAAAACAACCCAAGTGTCCATTGATAGGTGAATGGATAAAAAAGATGCAGTGTGATCTTGCCATTGATGACGATGTGGACAGACTTATAGGGTATTATGCTAAATGAAGTAAGTCCAGTAGAGAAAGAAAAATACCAGATGATTTCACTTGTATTGGAATCTGAAAAACAGAACAAGTGAACAAACAATAAAGAAAAAAACAGACTCTTAAAAACAAAGAACAAAATGGTGGTTGCCAGAGGGGAAGTGGGTGAGGGGATGGACAAAATAGGTGAAGGGACTAAAGAGGTACAAATTTCTAGTTATATAAAATAAGTCACAGAGATGAAAAGTATAGAATAGGGAATATGGCCAATAATAGTGTAATAATGTATGGTGACAGATGGTGACTATACTTACTGTGGTGAACATTAAGTAACCTATAGAATTGTTGAATTAATATATTATAAACCTGAAACTAATATAACATTGTATATCAATTATACTTCAATTAAGAAAAATAATATACTATATCAGCAGTTCACTGTTCACTTTTGTGGATCAAATTTTATGTCGGTGATAGTAGATAATGGTTACTCAGTAATGTTTGTTGGATAAATGAATTAATCTCTAAATAAACTAATCTCTAAAGGCCTACCTCAAGAAGCAAGAAAAATCTCAAACAACCTACCCTTACCCCTAAAGGAGCTAGCAAAAGAAGAACAGACAAAACCCAAATCCAGCAGAAGGAAGGAAATAATAAAGAAATGGTATAGAAACTAAAAAAAAAGTTTCTTTGAAAAGATCAACAAAATTGATAAACTTCTAGCCAGACTCATTTAAAAAAAGAAAGAAAGAAAGCAAAAGAGAGAGGAGTCAAACAAAATCAGGAATGAAAGAAGAGAAATAACCAACAGCACAGAAATACAAAGGATTGTAAGAGAATATTATGAAAAATTATGTGCCAACAAACTGGACAATCTAAAAGAAATGGATAAATTCCTAGAATGCATAACCTACCAAAACTTAACAAGAAGAAATAGAAAATTTAAACAGATTGATTACCAGCAAAGAAATTGAATTAGTAATCAAAAACTCCTAACACACAAAAGTCCAGGACCAAACAGCTTTACCAGCAAATTCTACCAAACATTTAAAGAAGAGTTAATACCTGTTCTTTTCAAATTATTCCAAAAAATAAAAGAGAAAGCAACACTTCCAGATTTATTCTATGAGGCCAGCATTACCCTGATTTCAAAACCACGTAAAGACACAACAAAAAAGAGAGCTACAGGCCAATATTTCTGATGAACATAGATGCAGACTTCTTCAACAAAATATTAGCAAACCAAATTTAACAATACATTAAAAAAATCATTCACCACGATCAAGTGGGATTTATTCCTGGGATGCAAGTTCAATATTTGCAAATCAATCAATGTGATATATCACAGCAATAAGAGAAAGGATAAAAACCATATGATCATTTCAGTAGATGCAGAGAAAGCATCTTGCTCATTGGTGTAAAACAGCTTTCCCTTAGGGTCAGGAACAAGACAAGTATGTCCACTCCCACCATTTTTATTCCAAGTGGTACTGAAAGTCATAACCACAGCAGTCAGACAAGAGAAAGGAAGTAAAGGCATCCAGATTGCTAAAGAAGAAGTGAAACTTTGACTATTTGCAGATGACATGATACCACATATAGAAAACCCACCAAAAAACTATTAGAACTGATAAATGAATTCAGTGAGGTCACGGGATACAAAATCTATATACAGGAATCTGTTGCATTTCTATACACTAATAATGAGGCAGCAGAGAGAGAAATTAGGATAACAACCCTATTTACAGTTGCACCAAAAATAATAAGATACCTAGGAATAATCTTAACCAAAGAGGTGAAAGACCTGTACTCTGAGAACTATTAAACGTTGATGAAAGAAATTGAAGACAACACAAAGAAATGGAAAGACACTCATGCTCATGGATTGGAAGACCAAATATTGTTAAAATGTCTATACTACATCTACAGTTTTAATTCAGTCCCTATCAAAATACCAACAGCATTTTTCATAGAAGTAGAACAACCACAAAAGACCTCGAATATCCAAAGGAATCTTGAAAAAGAACAAAACTGGAGGTATCACAATTCCAGACTGCAAATTATATTACAAATCTATAGTAATCAAAACAGAATGGTACTGGCACAAAAACAGACACATAGATCCATGGAAAAGGATAGAAAACACAGAAATAAACCCCCAATTATATCATCAATTAATCTTTGACAAAGGAGGCAATAACATGCAATGGGAAAAAGTCTCTTCAACAGATGGTGTTGGGAAAACTGGACAGCAACGTGCAAAAGAATGAAACTGGACCACTTTCTTACACCATACACAAAAATAAACTCAAAATGGATTAAGGGCCTTAATGTGAGGCCTGAAGCTATTAAAATCCTAGAAGAGAACACAGGCAGTAATTTCTGTGACGTTAGGTATAGCAACATTTTTCTAGATATGTCTCCTGAGGAAAGGGAAACAAAAGCAAAAATAAACTATTGGGACTACATCAAAATAAAAAGCTTCTGCACAGCAAAGGAAATAGCAACCAAAAGACAACCTACTTGAATGGAAACAGATATTTGCAAATGACATGTCTGATAAAGAGTTAGTATTGAAAATATATAAAGAACTTATACAATTCACCCATACCTGAGGGATACAGAAAGACCCCAAAAAACTAATAGTTCAGTTAAAAAATCGGCAGAAGACATGAACAGACATTTCTCCAAAGAAGACATACAGATGGCCAACAGACACATGAAAAGAGGCTCAGCATCACTCATCATCGGGGAAATGCGAATCAAAACCACAAAACCTCACACCTGTCAAAATGGCTAAAATCAAGATCATAAACAACAAGAGTTGGCAAGAGCGTGGAGAAATAGGAACCCTCTTGCACTGTTGGTGGGAATGCAAACTGGTGTATTTACCCAGAGGATACAAAAACACTAATTTAATGGGAGTCATGCACCCCTATGTTTATTGTGGCATTATTTACAATAACCAAATTGTGGAAGCAACCTAAGTGCCCATTGGTAGATGAATGGATAAAGAAGAGGTGGTTTATATGTACAATGGAATATTATTCAGTAATAAAAAGGAATGATATCCTGCTATTTGCAACAATATGGATGGATTTAGAAAGTTTAATGCTCTGTGAAATAAGTCAGAGAAAGACAAATACCATAGGATTTCAATCATATATGGTTTTTAAGAAACAAAGCGGGGGGGGAAGACAAACGAAAAAACAGACTCTTAACTATAGATAACAAAAACAGATGGTTATCAGAGGGGAGGAGTGTGGGGGGATGGGTGAAATAGGTAAAGGGGGTTAAGAGTAACTTACCTTGATGAGCACTGAGTAATATATGGAATTGTTGAATCACTGTTTTGTACATCTGAAATGAATAGAACATTGTATGTTAAGTACACTGGAATCAAAATTTTAAAAAATTGTCATTACATTTAGGATATCTTTATATTTTGTCTTCCTTTATATCATTATTATGTGAATATTATGACTTTTTCATGTGACTATGGTTATGTTTCAAACAGCTTTCTCACTAAGTATTCGTAGAGCAAATATTTCTTACATTTAGAAATTTTGATGAGGACCTCTTTTATCAGGCACATTTATATAGGATAAATTTAATTACGCATCTTTTCTTTTTCTTTCCTGACTGGATCTCATTAGGTATAGATCAAGGGGATGTAGATCAAGGCAGAACAAGGGGCTGGAGGAGGAGTTTCTAGAAGAGTTATGATAGGGTGTCCAGTAGAGGGTGTGGGGGATACCTGGAATCAACTAACATTAACTTCCAGAACCAATAAATGGGTGAGATTGAACAGTGAATTAAATTGCCCAGAGTGAATGAGTAAAGTGAGAAGAGAAGGCCAAGGATAGTACCCTGTGGAACACAGCAGCATTTATCTGTAGAGTTGCTAGAAGGAAACAGAAGGACTGGCTGTGTAGTGTGGTGGTTGAGAACATGAGCTCTGAAGACATTGTCTAGGATGAATTCTTGCATCTCCCACTTTCTAGCTATGTGATGGAGAGCAAGTTATTTAACATCTATAAAACTTAGTTATCAATGAATGAGAAGAATGATATTTTTTACTCCATAGAGTTGATAGGGAGCTTTCTTTCAGTATGGTGCTTAGCACATAGCACTCATTAGTTGATGGTGATGATGACCATGTCCACTGTGACTATGATAGTGACAACTTTCTGCCAGTAATTACTCGGCCCACAGATTTCTCTGCCCACTGATTGTTTATATAGCATGTTATAATCTTTATTACATTTTTATTGCCTATGTTCTGCCCAAACTGCCTCTGTTTTCACCTTGTTTATACCAGTAAATGGCATCAAGATCCGTCTGTGTGCTCAAGCCAAAAATCTATGATTTATCCTTGATTTCTCTCTGTTCCTCACTTCTCATATTCAGTTCATCAGCAGTTCCTTTGACTATGTCAAGATCATATCCTGATTCCAGCTGCTGTCATATCTCACTGTAATTCCCAGGTCAAGTCCATTACCTATGTCCAGACCCCCAGCTTCCACTCTAGCTTTACTCATCCTCCTTCCTAGTTCCTTTTCCACACAGCACTGAGAGTTACCTTTGTAACAGGTATAGTAGATCAGAGCACAGTGCTTCCTGGGTAAACCTCAAACTCCTTACTCTAGCCATCAGAGCGCTCTGTAATTTTGTCAGTGCTTACTTAACCTCTTGAGCCTCGTTCCTTACCATTGTCCCCCTTGACAGCCACACTGTACTTTTCACACCATCATTCTTGAGGCATTTTCTCCAGCTCTTCTTTCTGCTGCTTCCTTTCCTTGTGATCTTTTAATTACAATGTAAATTGTAAGGTCATCCCTGAATTACCCAATCTAAAATAACCATCCGCTCATTTTCCATTATATATTTCTCTGCATGGTACTTAAGTATGTGGAATAAATATTAGAACTATAATGTATATGTTTAGTTTCTTTTTTTTTGTTTTTGTATTATGTATTCATTTGTTTATATCCCCTCCTCTGTTAATACTTGTGGAATAAATGAATAAACTTTAGAAAGCCTCTTCCCTCTATTTCTCCCTGTTTCTATCTCTGTGTTCTCTCAGAGACTTTTCCTTGCCATATTTAATTTTTCAAGGTATAGCTGGTGGTGCTCATGGGAAGAGTGGGAGTATCTTTGTCATTGATCAACTATTCTGCTCATGATAAGGTGGGAAAGATAGTATTTTTGGTTACATAATTTAGATATAGTAATTATTATGTTACATAGTATAACTAATGATGATTAAATGATACAAATACTAGGGTCTTAAAAATGTTTAACTAGTTAATTAGTTATATTTGGTCACTCATTTTTCTTTTGCTATAATGAATTTCTCTCCTTTGATAAAAAGCCAGTTGTAATGATTAATGGCATATTGCTCAAACTGGTGCAAATCTCCAACACTTAGTATCTTTAGGAATCGGTTACCTTTGAAATAGTTCAAGAAATTTTAGGGAGATAATTGTTCAAACATGAAAAAGCATGGATCATTAGACTTTGCTGGCACATGTGGTGTTTTTTTGTGTTGTTCTGTTTTTTTCTGGCTTCCAGTGAGGTTTATAGGAAGTGTGTAGAAAATAATATTTGACAGAGCTGTGTTAAATATTGTTAAAAGGCTATTCTAGTTTTGAGTAATTTGGTGATGAGGAGTATCATTTTTGAGACCAGAGCATGAACTTTATTGCTAAGTAAAATTGAAGGGCATTTGGAGTTGTTACTCTTAAATTTTGGAGAAATCCAGTAACATTAATATATAATATAAAGCAATTTACTAACTTGCATAATTGTTAATATGAAAACCACCAGTAAGAGATAAATTTGCAATAACGATGAAAACCTTATTAATGATGTTAAATATTGTAATTAATACTCGCTTGTATATTAGATCATTGATAACAATACCACTAGGAATTATCAGGATATAATTTTCTCCCTGGGGAGTTCATTGAGTCCATGCTCTGACTCTTCTAATTTCCCGAGAGAGAATTGTCATCATAATGTTATCCTGAATGATCTTATTGCTCATTAAGTGTCCTTCCCTTCAAATTTAAAGCAAATTAAAGAAATTAATTTAGTCCTAGGAAATCATCGTTTAAAGAGTCTGCACCTGTGAGAATAAGAACCACTGGCACAACAGAATGAATTTTATTTTAAAAAGGAAAGTTTTATATGAAGGAAGCAGTAAACACAGACTGACATGTAGAAGTTAATCCCAATTAGTTAGCAAGATCTGGTATTACATGATTAGAGTGCATTCAGATCAACAAGAGATGCATTAGTAAGAACCCAGAACATTTAAGGTGTTATATAAAGCTTGTTTCACTCTAGGATTTGATTTCTTAGTTGTTATCTATAATTCTGAATACTTATTTTATGTTTTTGATATTTCAGAATACTTTTATAATATAACCTGTTAGTATATAGATTCATAAATGTTATGAGGCTAAACATAATTTACCACAAAAATGTAAAAAAATGCTTCCAAGAACAGTTTTAATTATGCCCTTTAAGTCAAGAGTTTCGGGTGTCTTATGGTTAATAGTTACGAGATAAAGTAACATTGAGAAACAACTTACATAGGCTTATACTTATGTTATCCATGTTAATTAGTTATCTTTTAAAACTTCTTCCAAAAATTAATCTGTTTGAAAATACTTCTGTGGGGTATGTAGTCTTTATTTCAGTAATTCTAGAAGATGCTGTGTACTGAATTAGCCATGCCCTTTCTCAGTTTTGTCATGAAGCCAGGCAGTTTCAAACTCATAGGGTTTATGGGCTTTGAACCAGTTAGTCTCCTCTTTACTGTGCCTGCAGTTTTAAACTTCATTTTAAGCATGTTCTAACCAGATAACCAAATTGTAAACATGGTGGTTTTTTGTACTAAATGCCCTCCTCTCAAAAATTATTAAAAGGACAGTGGGCAGAATAACTGTAGTTAGATCCACTGTATTGTTACCCAAGTAGCCTCATACCCAAGGGGTTAGGCTAGCTTCATTTGTGAATCAGGCAGATAATCCACATGATAAATGAGGTATCCCAGTTGGAAGGCAGAGCCCAGGGTTGGGTGATAACTGAGAACTCCTAGTAAGTGTGCTCTTGGCATTGGGAAGTCTAGCAACAGATAGAGACAAACAAGAGGACATTAAAGGAGGCTTTTCAAACACAAGAGCCCTGTTACGAGAGTGAGTTGGTAGAACGTTGTCCCTGCTGGCACTCTTGGGGAAGGGAAAGTCTTCTCTGATACTGGGTACGTGCTCTGTGCTTGGCTCTGTCCTAGGTACTTCATAATCATAATCTCACTCAGACACAATTCTTTGGGTAGGCTTACCCCTATTTTACAGAAGTAGGAAACAAGGTTTGGGTAGCTTGCCAGCTCAAAAAGATACCGAGCATCAGAGCTGGGATTTGAGCCCAGGTCTTACTGATTAACTCCAGAACCTCTGCCTTCTCTAAGGGGCTATTTGGGAACTCCGTGGATTCTTTTGTAATACCATGCCTAGTCAGGCTTTGGGGCAAGATTGATTTGAAAACAGTGTTTAGTGCTTCCCATATCACTCTAACCCAGACTGTGGATTATTACCGAAGTGTCCTTTAATAGTGAGGAGTAGGGGAATTCTCTAGTTCACCTGTTGGGAAACTGTAAGAGGCAGAGAATTGTCTTGCTTTGTGGGACAGAAGTTTTTTTGCACTGCACTGTACTGCTTCTCTAACTGATTCTACTCAGAGCCTCTCAATAGTTATAATCATGCAGTAAGTATTTAAAGCCTTTTACATCAAGTTCTTTCAGTTACATTCACTTATTTAGTAAATAGTTATTATCTAGTTCACGTCAGACTGCCTTCATGGCATCTGGATACAAAGATAAAACTTGGTTTCTGGCTTTGAGAAACTCAATTATGTGAAGGGAAAAATACATATATGTATTTATACATATACATATATGTATAAACAAATAAATCCAGTGAGATCCAGAGCCTAGCTCAGTGCCTGAGTTTGCACAGCTGTGTATAGACTTGAATGCCTGCTGTCAGTCGCTACGGAAGCACAGAGGCATGAGCCGGTCGAGCTGCCCACAAGCCAAAGATGATTCCTTAGAAGGCTGGCAGTGGAATCTCAAAGATGAGTTGTGGTTTGCCAGGTGTGAAGAGCAAAGTTATTTAGAGGCGTGGGGACAAGCACATGCTTTGCAAGGAGAGGCCAAAGCTCACGATGCACTTGGGGAACACTTGGTTTGGCTGGTGGATGAGGCCCAGGCTCGGTATAAAAATGACTTGGCCCTGTGTCTTAGGGAAGGCATTATTATCTTTATTTCAGTGGAAGAAACAGAGGAGGTTTTTTTGTTTTTATAAAAATTGAAGATCCTTTAAGTGACTCATATCAAATCCAAAAGCCATTTTGTGCAGCTCAGAAAAATATCCTGGTCATTAAGGGATTGTAGGAGACAGATGCAGTTTATACACCAAATTGCAACCAGGGAAAAAGCAATTTAACTGATTTTATTTGGTCCATATTTCATACTGATTTGAATCTCATTATTTTGCTGGGTTATTTATTCCCAATATAACTCAAATGCTAAGCTAAAAAAAAAAAATATGGGGAATTGGACTTCATTCAAAAAAGAGAATATAGCTCTTTCCTAAAAATAGTTCTTTACTTGAGTGGGCACTCATTTGATTCATCTTTTTATTTAAAGCACCTAATACAGTGCTACCTACAATAGGATATAATTCATGAAAATGAGGTATGGCATTGAATACAATATAATAGAATCATTACTGAAGTATATGTATTACCTGTCTGATGATCTCCTAAAGGAGATCTCCTACTCTACAAGCTTATTTTTATACAAATTGCAGTGTGGCAAAGAGACCCAGGAGTAGTTGGAGATGTGCAGCTATGCTCCTCATGTCAGCTCTCCATGTCTACACTGGGTGACAGGACATGGGAGCAGATGAGACAAGCTGTCACTCACCCACACTGCCCTTTGAAGAAAGGCCATAGGGGGAAAAAGGTGCCGCAAATGGGCTGTGAAGTTTACATACACTGCCCACTGTTAAACAGATTACGTCTAATGAAGTGTCTAATGCTCAGGCCATATCAACCTAATCCTTGGTGGCAGTTCATCCCTCAACTGCCAGAAAACACCGCCCTCTGGCCCTCTCTCGCCACTCTGGCCGCCAAGCACAGGGAGGTGCCCAGTCTTAATAAACCAAGACAGTGTGTGATCTGACATGCAAATGTAGGTCATTGCATATGTAAATGTGTGATTACAAACCTGCATGCCAAAACACATTAGTGAGACTTTGCTCTCAGCATGCGGTTGTCACACTGTCTTAGCAGTTCACGCTAATATTTGTCAGTTATTGTGTAGACAGAAGATGGAATTCCCAGTCAAATTTAAAGTATATGGATTGTATGATAGTGTTCCTAATGATGAAGTTGTATTTTACTGTTGAGATTGGCAAGTTGTCATCAGGAGAAAAAATGGTATGTACATATATAGCAGAAGAAGGAGTTCTTTCTTTGATGTTGCAGACTATCCTAGTGTGTCAATATTTAAAGAAAAAATTTCTTAGGAAAGCATAGCAGTTAAAAAAAATCTCTCCTCTTTAAATTAAACTTTTATTTACTGTTAAAAAACTAAGAAAAGTTGCTACTATCTATTGACTGTATCTAAGAAGTGGTACTTTAAGTTTCCTTTCTTAAATAGGTACCGTGTTGTCACAGTGGCACTTAATTACAAATTAATCTCAGTGACTACAAAAAGAAATCTTATAAATGAACAGCATGTCTGGTTGTCTCCCTGTATTTGATAATTTAATTTTTCTTATTATGGTGTATATTTTTGTTTTCATTCTTAACCTGTTTTTATTTCTGCTTTTTAAAATCAAAAGATCTGAAATTGAAAATATTTATGAATCATTATGTAGGATCCCATAATATTGGATCATATTGTAGATGATTTTGTTTAGTAAGCATGGTAGGGTAGCAAAGACTATACTTGGGAATCAACTAGACATAGGTTTGGTTTGATGACATGTATAGGATTGTCATGAGAATTGAATTAGATGGCATATAAAGTCCTAATACATGGGAATTGTTAAGTTGTAGGTACGAAAATGGAACCTACTATTATTATAGAAGGTAGTTGCTACTGTTCTTCTGTTATACCAGTTATTGTATTATATTTATGAAATGAATTTGTGAAATTTCTTGTATTCTGGTTATTTTGCATGTATTAAAGGAAGAATGGTATTTTTCTTGACAATAATTTGGACTTCCAGAAGAAAGAAAATCAGTGTACAGCAACAGAAATCATTGCTACTTTTTTTCTCTTTTTGTAAAACATTGTATTTGAATTACAGTGAAACTTTAGCAGGATTTTAGAGTTTTTGCTAGCATGATAGATGTAGTAAAATCAACAATAATGAAAGTATTGGGGTTGATGGAAAGTACTACCCCTATGTCAAAATAGCCTTCTGCATAAGTCATGGGGTCGTCAGTCTTAACAGAGGTTTATTTGAAGGACTAAGTTCAAGTTCAATTTAGTGTGTTTACCAACTAGTGCTGTCTTTGATTGCATTAATAGGCATTTAATGTTCATTCTCATTAGAGGGTGCACTAGTCAGACCCCACAAGAATGTCATGTGTACTCCAAGATGGCTCAGAGAATAGAGGAGGTCCAGAAGGATGTGAAGAGAATGATGAAGACTTGGAAGCATGTCCTTACCAATAATCCAGGGACCTCGAAAAGCCTATGCCTATTTAGCCAAAAAAGGGAAGATATAAGGGCATTTGATAACTAGACTCTTTTGTTATAGGTTATATAGGTGGAGGTGCTGGCATAGATCATGAGTGTCCTGAGGAGCCTAAAAGGCAGTGTTTGTTGGGTACGTGTTGTAACTTCAGCAACAGACAGTGGCTGACTGTAGTGGATATTCAGTTAATGTTTACCCTGTGACTGACTTAATGACTGAAAGAGTCCGTGAATAAACAAATAAACAAAAGAACTAGTAAATGGATAAAATGTATAAGGAGTTGGGCTTTGTCTCAAAATAGGAATGACAATTGTGCTCCCTTCCCAATACCCTGTAATTAATTCTCTCATAGCAGTTAAGAGCCTCTTCCATATATTTGGGTAAGCTCTTTGAGAGCAGAAAACATTTCTGGTTCATCTCTATTGTCCTAGCAGCTAGTACACAGTAAGTACTAAAAAGTGTTAGTTAAAAAAGGTGACTTTTTTTTCATGAGTAACAGCAAAATATTGTTTAAAAATGTAATTATGGGGGTGCCTGGGTGGCTCAGTCGGTTAAGCGTCTGCCTTCGGCTCAGGTCATGATCCCAGGGTCCTGGGATTGAGTCCCACATCGGGCTTCTTCCTCAGCGGGGAGCCTGCTTCTCCCTCTGCCTGCTGCTCCCCCTGCTTGTGGGATCTCTCTCTGTCAAATAAATAAAATCTTTTAAATTAAAAAAATATAATTATGTACTAAGTGAAAGAAGCTAATCTGAAAAGGCCACAGACTGAATGACTTCCACTATATGACATTCTGGAAAAAGCAAAGCTATGGAGACTGTAAAAAAGGATCAGTTGCTGCCCGGAAGGTGTGTGTGGGGGTGTTAACTTGGGGAGGGAGGGATGAATAGGAGATGCAGAGAGGATTTTAGGGCGCTGAATATACACTGTATGATCCTATAATGATGGATATATGTCATTTATACATTTGTCCAAAGCCATAGAATGTACAACACCAAGGGTGAACCCTAATGTAAAGCGAGGAACTTTGGGTGATAATGATGTGTCAGTCAGTGTAGGTTCATGAATTGTAACAAAAGTACCATTATGGTGGGGGATGGGGCAAGCCATGCATATATGGGGCAAGGGCTTCCTCACAGTTTTGCTGGAACCCAGCACTGCTCTAAAAAAATAAGGCCTTAAAAAAAAAATAACGATGTGGTAGTATATTCCCTGCCACTGGAAATGTTCTTTGTAGAAGTTAAATAACTCTCAAGAAGTTCAGAAGATTTTCATACATTAGTTGGCAGGTTGGACTGTGTGTGTGTGTGTGTGTGTGTGTGTGTACACACATTCTATTTCAAGTTAAAGATTCTTTGAAAAAGAAAACAAATATCAAAGGAGTACTAGATTGAGTGGGAAAAGTTTATGTTCTATGAAGATAATTTTATAGAGTTCCTATCTAAAATTTCAAAGTCTTCCTCATTCCCTGACATTTCATGTCCTTCTTCCTTGATTTATTTTATTTTTAGCCCTTCCTAGCTCACATACTGTATATATATTTTTCATGTTTACCCTGTTTGTTATTTTTCTTCCCTGCCAGAATTTTTCTTTTGAGGGTAGGGATTATCATCTGTTTAGTTTGCTACTCTATTCCCAGTGTATAGAACAGTGCCTAGCATGAATGGCTCAATATAATATTTGTTAAATAGAATAGATGTCTGCAGGCTTACCATAGGTATCACCTACTTATGTGAAAACAATCAGTGATTGTGTGAATATTGTGTGATTGAAAACTTATTTTGACTTTTTTAATTACAGAAGGCTTTACGACCGGATATGGGCTATAATACATTAGCCAACTTTCGAATAGAAAAGAAAATTGGTCGCGGGCAATTTAGTGAAGTTTATAGAGCAGCCTGTCTCTTGGATGGAGTACCAGTAGCTTTAAAAAAAGTGCAGGTAAGATGATTTTAATTATGTAAATCAATGTAAAATTATACCATATGAATAATAGAGGAAAGTATGTCCTGAATGATTAGATAATGACAGTCTTAAGTTGAGAATGAATAAAAATTAGAAAGAAATAATAGAAAGGAATAAAAATTATACTTTAAAAGCTTGGATTGAGTGTAGTACACAGTGGAAATTAGTTTTTAATTTTAATATTACTTCTAGGCTTTAAAAATTTAGCTGGTTTTGTTCACCCAGATTTAGTAGTGACTGGAATGATCCTAGAAAAGTGTTTACAACTCTAGATTTTAAGAGGCAGATTTGAGTTCTCACCACTTGCTCCTCACTAGACAGGTAACTCTCAGCTTCAGCTATAGGTCTCACAATAGGAAAATAGATTTTACAAAATGTATTGCCTAGAGTTAGTAAGTGGCAGTCAAGGTTAGGATGGGTTATTAAATTAATGTGGAGAACCACACTGGCAATAAATGAAGGAACAATGAAGTTAATTTTATTTATTGGAAAATTAAAGAAAGAATGAAGTCGATTGATTAAATCAGAGGATTGATGACCTATTTGAAGTTTCCATCTTGTTTTTGTATCATTCTAGAATCAGCTTTGCTCTCCAATCCTGACTTTTCTTTTGTTTCCCTCAGATTCATTTATCTTATTCTAGCTCCTCTTACCAAGTCCTACCCTAACCCTAGTGGACTAGTCCCACTGAGCTACCCTGCAGTGTACTTGCAACAGCCCTGAAAGTTTAATTTGCCCTAGTGAGTCTAGAAAGTCTAATTTCACTTGCCCCCTGGTCTAGAAAGTACTTGTTTTTCTGTCTCAGAGTATGTTTGACATCACACAGTTTTGCTTCCCGTTTTTCAGATAAGGTAGTTATTGTTCACACCTGCCCACAGACTTCCTATTTTACTCTGTAACCCTGATATCATTTCTCTGTAGTGACCTGTGAGACCAAAGTTCCCTCAATTTTTTTTTTTGTGACTTCTCAAAGGATCAGTGTACTTGCAATAGCCATTACAGAGATGGACAGTTTTCACTTACCTTTTTAAGGAAATATTAAATGTTTATAAAAGAAAAGACGTTATGGCCTCATATCCACCCCCCAGCTTAAGAAATAAAACATTAAAAAAATTTTTGATTTATATCTACCACTACCTTGCCTCAGAGGTAGCCATGTCTAAAATTCTGTGTTTAACATTCCTTTGCTTTTCTTTATAGTTTTCCCCACATCTGTGTAAATTTCTAAATATATTGTTTCCTTTGCATTTTGGAACTTTACATCAGTGTCATCACGTGATGGTGGATGTGGCTGTGTATTAACCTTTCCACTGCTGTATCGTATTCAGTTGCTCTTGTTACATGTTGCTTGCTGTTTGGATTGTTTATAAGTTGTTTACTATTATAAGCGGTATTGCTGTGCTAGTCTTATGTGTCTTGCAAGCATCTTATGTGACATGCAAGCATTTCTCTTTTGTCTGGGCCTAAGAATGGAAATGATGAGCCACAGGGGATGTGCATGGTTGGTTCGACAAGTTTAATAGCAAGTTATTTTCCATAGTTGCACCGGTTGACTTTCTCACCAGCAGCATATAAGAGTAGCAGTCTTCTCTCGTTTAATATGCCACTTACAGCTTGAGAAAATGTAATATAGAATGCAGATATTAATGTTCATGAAGCAGATGACTTTTGGAGGGATGATTCCCTTACAAAAGAACTCTGCTCCATTTTTAAAATGTATTTATGAAATTTCTCCTCTGCATTACTAGGCACTGAAGGGAATAAAAAGGAAGCTAGTCATATTATTCCTGCATTTGAGAGGAAAAAGAGTCTTTGTAGAACAATTAAATGTTAAGCCTTGTGGCATGGATTCCTGATTTAAATAGGAGTTTACAGAATGGAGATGTCAGTTTGAGCCTTTGATGGAATCGGAACATAGGCCAGGCTCTCAGTGTGAGACCAGATTCTGGAGAGCACTGAAACCAGGAACAGGAATTTGAAGAATAGGAAAGTAAGGATTCACTATGGATCCTCAAGTAGAGTAATAATCTTCAAAATTCATTCTTTTAAAAGTAAAATTACAAACCAAGCACACAGAATGGACCAGAAAGAAGTCAGCTGCTTATTGGCCACAGGTGGCGAATGCCAGAGGATAGATGGATTGAGAAATTACTTGGAGGTCTCCAGGCTTCTCAGCTTCCTTCTCCACCTTCCAACTGATTCTGAGTGTAGAGAAAGAGACAGGGCTCCACACCATCTGAGTTTTTCTTCCTTTTGATTGGAAATTTGAAAGGACATGAGTTAATTTGGGCAATCCTATTTCCATTCAGTATTAGATGCCCTTCTAACTGCTCCCATTTTGCACCGTGGTAAGCCTCAGATAACCGTCTCCTGCTGTGTGGAGTCAGTTTGTCCTCATGAATTAGACCGTTCTTCTCTGCTTTATAAACCGTTAATATTGTGGCATCTTCCAGTTTAAACGTAGCTTCTTTATAGAAAAGAGAGATGCTGTTGTAAAGATATTCATAGCTTATTTAATTAGGGAATGGTGCCTTAAACCTTTGTGAGGAGAATGTGTTTGCATTTCAGATATGTTACTGATTTTTGTGATGTATTACACTTGTGCTGAACAATAAATCCTGTGCTTCTTCCTTAAAAAAAAACTCTGTAGCTTAAAATGAAAACATTTAAAAATATTGTTAACCAGACTGTCTTCCTTTCTGAAGAACCTTAGCCCTTCTTCAAAAAATTCATAAAGAATCAAATACTGGATTTCCTCATGCATCTTGTTTCTTTTTTTTTTATAGGCACTTATTTTTTTTCTTTAGATTTTTATTGTTATGTTAATCATCATACATTACATCATTAGTTTTTGATGTAGTGTTCCATGATTCATTGTTTGTGCATAACACCCAGTGCTCCACGCAGAACGTGCCCTCTTTAATACCCATCACCAGGCTAACCCATCCCCCCACCCCCCTCCCCTCTGGAACCCTCAGTTTGTTTCTCAGAGTCCATAGTCTCTCATGGTTTGTCTTCCCCTTCTATTCCCCCCCCTTCATTTTTCCCTTCCTACTGCCTTTTTTTTTTTAATATATAACGTATTATTTGTTTCAGAGATACAGGTCTGTGATTGATCAGTCTTTCACAATTCACAGTGCTCACCATAGCACATACCTTCCCCAATGTCTATCACCCAGCCACCCCATCCCCCCCCCCCCTCCCCTCTAGAACCCTCAATTTGTTTTTCAGAGTCCATCCTCTCTCATGGTTCGTCTCCCCCTCCGACTTAGTCCCCTTCATTCTTCCCCTCCTGCTATCTTCTTTTTTTTTTTTTTCTTAACATATATTCATGCATCTTGTTTCTTGTCTGAAGATCTGTATTACTGTTCCTGGCTCTTCTGGAATCTTTCCTGAATGCTGTGCTTGGGTTCATCGGTTGAAGTGCTGCTTTTACAGTTCATTTGTCTGCTTACATATCATTAAAGAGATACCTTAGAATTACCATGCAGATTCCTCAGCTTAGTTTTCAAGGCATTTCTTGACTTTGTCCCACACCATCAAGTTTCACTTTTTCAAGACCTTTAAAAAAAAAAAACAAAAACAACAGTGTCCTAAGCTCTAGTGACTTTCCTATGGGTTTGCCTGTTAGCTGTGTGTGGAAAAAAGAGTGTGTGTCCTGAATGCATGATCTCATGAAGAGATCTGAGAGCCTATAGTATATAGCAACATTAACCAATCTTTTTGAAAATGTACCCACATCTCATCATGAGTCGTTTTCCAAAATTAAGATGGTTCCTTAACTGATGTGACATTTTTGAAATCCCCTGAACCACTTTTGCTTCTGTTTCTCCCTGTTGCCCTTCTTTGACGCTTCCCTTCTTACTGCTCATTTACTCATTCCACCTCGTGTTAATAATATGGATCACCTTATGTTCAGTGGTCAGTGTGGAAGGCTTTGGGAATACTAAGGTAAACAAGTAACAGGACTCATGGGATTCCACTACAAGTGCAACAGAGACACGTCTGAAATCACAAGATAGGCACTGGAATGAGAGCAGTCTCCAGGAACATGGGTGAGAGGGAGATTGGGATGTCTTCACAAAGGATGTGATATGGGTCTCAGAAGCTCAGTGCTTTGTGTTGGAAGACTGTCAAAGAATTGTTTTGATCTGGTACATGTAATCGCTATTTTCTTATGCTTAGTTCATTGATTAGAGCTATGTAATTAGCTATGTAATTGATTTTTATTTTATCAGTCTTATGACATGGTACTCTAATATGAGTTTTGGGTGTCACTGTGTCTCAGTTCTTTGATCTTTGTTACCCTCATTTTCTGATAGAAGGTGAAATATTTTGATCCTTAGTTTTCTTTGCCTAGTCTTAAGTTATATTTCCAGATAATACTGTTTTCCTATGGGACATTCATTATCAGAGACATTTATTGGAATGGAAAGTACTTTTGTATAGTACTAACAAAGATAAGGTGATAATGTATTTTGTTCAAATTCACCCTTTTGATACACAGGTTATCTCAAAACAACTTTCTGAAGGGACAAATATTCTTTGATGTTTATTCCTTTACTTATATTTGATTATTATAATAAAACATTCATCAAGAAAATCACTTTTTAAAGTATATTGAGTTTAACTTGCTTTTTTTTACATATGTTGATTTTAGTTTCTAGATTCTGCATGTATTCCTGTATTAGAAATTGAGATTGCATGCATTTAGAAATTTGTGAGCAATGATAGCTTCTTCCATAATGCATACAGATTAGAATACATTCATAATCTCTACAACTGTATGTCCAGTCTCTATTTTAGTGTTCACTGTGATTACTGAATTTATCCTGCAGTTTTTATCAGCTTCATTATTTAATCTCTACAGATTTCCTTTCCTTAGACCTTCCAATAGTTATTTGGACAAATGAATAGTAGGAAGCACTTGTAATAATAATCTATACATTATATATATATTTTTTTAATTGGAGAATAATTTAGTAATTGATGTTAGTTTGTTAAAGAGACACAGGCCTTTATCTTTGAAATGAAAGCTTCTTAATTTTATTTGTTGTACTTGCAATTTTATTTTCGGCATTTCTTAGGCATATAAGAAATAGCGAAAATTTTTAGTTTTATTGAAGGTCTAGAGAATAGGACATTTTAAAAGTTAACAACATTTTAGGGTTATAATGAATTACCACACATGGCATAAATGGGTTATCAACATTAAAATATTTAAATGAGACAAAGGACATCGATGAAATAATTTAGTCCATTTTCCTTTTTTGATGTTTCACATTGTTTTTTTCTTTAGCATCTTATGGTGCCTCATGGTTATTATTATGCTAATACGTTTGATTGTATGGGTTTATCTTAAAAATTTTAATGGTGAACTCTTCTAGTGGCCTAGCTCAGTGAATAGATATAGTTGAAGTAACTTTTTATTTATGCTGTTGAAGATTTTTGATATGCTCATTTAATATTTACTGAGGACCTACTGTGTGGCAGACAGTGTACTGGACACTGAGATACAACAATTGAGTTCAACATTTTTGGTAGGGGGGATAGACAATAAGTCCAATAATTATAGCCAAGAAGGAAGTGACTATCATGTGACAGGAGAGACAGATTAGGTGGGGGGGGGGGACTTTTTAGATAGATTATTTAAAAATAGCAAAGACTTCTCTGCAGATGTGAAATTTAAGCTGAAGTGGAGGAAAAGGAGTCACCCGTCTGAACAGCAGGAAGAACAGGTATAGAAAACAGCCTTGAACAATAGGATTGACCTAGAATATACTAAAAACACATTGTTGTGACCCCCATAAATGGAGTGAGGAAGAGAAGTAACATGGGGTTACAGAGAGTGGCAGGAACCAGAATTTGAGAGTTTTGCTTGTAGGCCATGAAGAGAGGTCTATATATCTATTTATATCTAAGGGTAATGAATAGCTATTGGAGGAGCTTAAGCAGGTGATGATAAAGTCTGATATATTTTTTAAAGACTGCACAGACTGTTGTGTAGAACATGGATTCACCCTCTTCAGTACACAGCAGTAATAAGACCAAACATTATTCATTGAAAAATGTTTAGCTTTTAAATAAATAATATTATTGTCAATATAAACAAAAATTACAAAATAAGAGATTTCTAAAACTTTGTAAACATTAAAGCTAAAAGAACGTATAAAAGCAAATAGAGTCATATGATAGCTTTCACATAGGAGGCAGGTTTTAAGAGCTGGTACGTTTGACCTTTTTTCCACAAATAGTTCTTTAGTTCTTGTTCTTTCAATGAGTCTTGCTTTTCCTTTGACATTTACTCTTTCCTCACAACCCTCTCCAATGTCACATGCTTCTCTTTACTGACTTATGATACAGTGGAATCATCTTCATTAGGGCTTGCTTTCCCTGCCACTTCAGACCACATTCTACACTCAACCATCTGTCATTCCTCCATCTTTGAAACTAGTGTCATCAAGTTAAATGCTTTCTTCCCATCTTGGTCCATTGTCTGCCTGTCTAAAGTACTTTTTCTTTCTTTCTTTTTTAATGTTTTTAGCCCCTTGTTCTCATTTTTCCTCTGCCCATTGCTTGGTACCATGTTGACTCTCTTGAGACCAGGCCTCATAGTTTCTCACATGCCTCATTCCATGGTACTGAGTCAACTGTCTCAGTCCATCATCAGGACATCCCCTACACTTTACTGATTCTACCTCAAACTCTCAAAATTCCCTCTCTGATTAAATTCCCAATTCTCTCCTATTCCCTCTTTCTTTCTTTCTTTTTTTTCCTCCTATTTCCTCTTTCTAGTGAAACTTGTTCTTTGACCTCATCTTGATTACCAGGCACACACTATTCCATATTCTCTAGACCTCTTATTTAAGGTCTGATTTCAGAATTTTTTTACTTTGTTGGACCTTTGTCAGCGATTTGAGCAATGCAGATGCCTCTACTTTAGAATCTCTCCCTGTGTTGCTAATCCCCAGTCATGGTTAATCTCCACTGTGTATTTCTTCATTTCTGTATTCAAATGTAATATTGTTCCGTGTCCAGTAGCACAGAAGGGTTCAGGCTATGTCTTGGAGTTCTTGTTGTAGTTTGCTTGGACGTGCACTCTCTTACACTTCTCACTTGCATATATTTTAACCACAGTATAAGAAGAACCCCATATCAGCAGATACGTGGTTATAATGTCCACAGTGGGAGTTAAAAACTACTACCTTGAAGCCTCAGCCTCTCCCGAATGCATTCACATTCAATAGAGAAGGCCATATCCTCTTTGACAGAAACAGTCTTTGTGTCCATTGTGTTTTCACGATCACATAACTGTTCTGATTCTTCTTCTCTTAACTCTACCTGTGCTCTGGAAGGAGTATTCCTTTTCTGTTTTCCTTTGAGACATTTTCACCATTTGCCCGTTTCTCCCACATCAGCCTCCCATCTCTGCTTGTGATGTCATCATCTGACTTTCTCACTGACACCACTATACAACCTGTTGCTTCAGCACGTGCCTGCAGCTTCTTAAGGCTTGCCGGTTGTGTTTTCTGGGATTCCATGTGCTTGATTCTCCTCCCTCTCTGGTATCCCTCTTCTGTTGCCTTCAGTCGCTTCTCTTTTCCATCCCCTTGAATCACTCCTCTTTCCCTTACTCTTTTTGGGTTATGTCTCACAGTTTTAACTTTGGATCTTTTGCTTCTCTCTAGCTGCATTCTCACCCACAGCTTCCAATAGCCCTCTGTAGGGTGGCTTCTTAACCGGTAGAAGCCCTGACTAAGCTTTGCTGAGCTTTTAAGCGCTCATAAAATCTGAACGAAAGTGCATTTCCTGTGATAATTTTTAGAGATTTTTTTTTCTTTTTTCTTTTTTTTAATTACAGGGAAGCCTATTGAACAGGGCTCCCTGATGTACTTGAAGTCGGATTACCTCTAGCCTGTTGAGTTAAAAGGCATTTCCTTGGAAACAAAAGTTTTTTAAAAGTCAAAGAATAATGAGTGCCACACACTGATACCTGTGCTCCATACCATCATTTGCCAGGACCTTAAGGAACCCACAAGAAAGAAATCGAGGCCTGTCTTCTCATTTGCGGTTCAAACATGATGTATTAAGAGAGGAAGGCGGACAGAAGCTAGATTGCAGGCCTTGGCGTTGTAAAGGGAGCAAGGTTTCTGGCACTCATGTAGAACTTTCCTGTACTCACCTTGCTTAAGTTTTGCCCCCCAGCCCACCCCAGCCCAATCTTTCCACCCTTTAGAGTGCCTCTGGATTTCGTCAGTAGAAGTGCTGGTGGTAGAGACTTTAGTTATTTGGACGTAACTTGTTCAGTGATTGTGATTTATATCTAGAAGATATTACAGCCCTTCTGCTATGGATTTTCCACCCCCCTCACCCATCCTCTATCCCTTCAAATAAAAGAGAGAGGCTCTGTAAGGGAAAGTCTGCCTACCAGTCAGCAAGTAGGAGAACCAGAAATTTGCAGGCTGATAGCAAAAACATTTCTTAAAGCTCCTCTCCCCTCACTCCAACAATGGTTACGGGACCATCTCTCCAGGCATTGGTCAGTTGGAATAAAGGGATGGAAGCATCATTTGGGCACCGGGTCAAGAGGGGCAAGAACACTGGCATGAAGAATGGCATAATCCAGGGGGGACTGAGGTTTGTCACATGGAATACAGGGACTCAATTTAGGGACAGGTTGCTCAGTTCATTTATTCAGGCTCTATAAAGCTGGGGACGCCCAGGAGATAATTTGTTTAAGATTTTCATTTCAAACTTTCTAGTATACATTTTTAAGTACTATCATTGCTACATTTTAAGTGTTTTTTTCTTCTAACAGACTGACCTGTGCCTTTTCAAGGACATTTCTATTAAGTTACTTAAAGGCCTCTTTTTCCTCTTAAAGATATCCTTTCAGTTTCATTAGTCATGAGTAATTTTTTGGAAGAATTTAGAGATGACAAAAGAAAACTTTTAAAATGATTCAGAAAGTACCAAGAACTTATTAGCCAACACTTGCCTAAATGCTGTTATTAACTTTGCTCTTACCAAGTATACAGTAAGTTTAAAAACCCAAAGAAACTTTGGTAGAACCCAGAAAGATGCCTTCTGAAGATAAGCTTGTAAATATTCTAAGAAAAATATTTTTACAAAATCCAATTTTTTTTTTTTTCCTTATGTGTTGTCTTTTCTTGCTCATGAAATCAGTCTTGAATCTGTGTCTGGGAATGATTTAATCTACAGATCCAGTTTTTATTTTGTCTTAACTTGCTGGCTAAGAAAAAAAGATAAGATACTGCTGAATTCCAAATTAAATGTATTTATAAATGTATTTGGTTCAGAATTTAGTTTTGCCTCAAATGTGCCAACAGTACTTATCTCTCAGTAACAAAGGAGAGATTTTGCTATTATTGAGAATTCAGTTAAAAATAAAAGTTAATTTGTAATACTAAATTACTTGAGTTAGATTTTTTTAAAAAGACTTTATTTATTTATTCGAGAGAGAAAGCGTGAGCAAAAGAGTGAGAGTATGAGCATAGGGAACAGAGGGAGAAGCAGAAGCTGACTCCCTGCTGAACAAGGAGCCTAATGCAGGGCTTGGTCCCAGGACTCTGGGATCATGACCTGAGCTGAAGGCAGACGCTTAACCAACTGAGCCACCCGGGCACCCTGGAATATGGAGCACACTTCTATCTTAGTATTTTGTGTCTAGTTAGGGTTTCCTAGAGCTCTTGTACACATCTTTTTCTCATCTCATTCACTAGCTTTTGCTTTTTAAATATTTTTCCCATCATAGAGACATTGATTATTGGGAGATTAAATTTATACATGTCTCCAAGTTTGTGATTTTCTTCATTTTAGTTACTAGTACCAGAATTATCCTTTCTTTTTCTTCTTAAAAAGTTTTCAGGAATTCCTTCAAGGTAAAAGACACTTAAAATTTTGTACTTCCCTGCATTTCTTTGAATTATCTCAAGTCCATTGTGACTAGTAGGTCCTGAGAATGGCATCAACATTCATGAGTTGAAGGGAATCCGTTATTTCTCTTGCCACTTTGATTTTTAAGCATAAATTGAGTGTGTGTGTGTGTATTTCATAACTGTAATATCAAGCTCAAAATTTTGTTTACATTAATAGTTATTATTTAACATATTACATTAGTAATGTCAATTTTTCCAGCATCATTTGGCAATTTGAGGAATGAGTGGCTTTTCTGTATGAAATTGCTAGGTGTAAGACTTACTCCTTTAAAGTAATGATCTTTTGATTTTACTTATTTCTATAAGAAATCTTTCTGAAGTGTATTATACTTTCCTGCATCTATAAAGCCTGCATATCTAATCCCTGTCAGCCATACTGCACCTCGTCGTCGAGGTTCTCACATCACTTTGTACAGCAGTACTTACTAGAATGTGTCTTTGTGTCCTGTGTTCCAGTCTGCATTCTGCATCTCACAGCATGCAAGCTTGTTTTCTTACTTGTATCTATAACAAAATCGAGTAACAAGTTGACAGCGTGGTTTTATGAATAAAAGAAAGCAAGAACATGAACATGATTAACATTTATGTTAATCATCTCCGTATAGAATAAAACTGATGCTCTTGAAGAGGTTTGTGTTTATATGAGGTTTTTCCTTCAGTAGATAGTGTTACACTGTTTGTGCTTTAATGCTAGTCATTGCTGTTCTTTTTTTCACCCCTACAATTAGTATCCATTTGTAGCTAACATAGTACCAAAGTTTGATATATATGAGGGCTTGCTGTTTGCAAAAAATTTCTTAGTAGATATTTTATGTAACCTTTGTGATAGTTATTTGTCGCTCGCTTTCTTTCTTTCTTTCTTTCTTTCTTCCTTTCTTTCTTTCTTTCTCTTTCTTTTTCTTTCTTTCTTTCTCTTTCTTTCTTTCTTTCTTTCTTTCTTTCTTTCTTTCTTTCTTTCTTTCTTTCCTCGCTCTCTCTTTCTTTCTTTCTTTCCTTGCCTTCCTCCCTTCTTTCCTTCCTTCTTCCTTCCTTCTTCCTTCCTTCCTTCCTTCCTTCCTTCCTTCCTTCCTTCCTTCCTTCCTTCCTTCCTTCCTTCCTT